>NW_017728995.1:60761812-60769629 GCF_001723915.1 Gavialis gangeticus
GAGTTGCTGATGTCACACACCACGTGACTGGGGTGGGGGCAGAGTTGCTGACGTCAGGGGCAGGAATGCTGACCTCACGCATCATACAAGGGGAAAGGGGGTGGGACTAAGGGGTGGGACTTCTGGTCCCGCCCACCTGTCACATTTTCATTGAAGGGTGGTGAGCCTATATACTACTAGCACAACCATTGCTACTGCACGTCTGTAGATCCTCTCCAACAGTTAAAAGCTATTCACTTTTTAAGATTATGGAAGAATGGATTGAAATACTTGTTTTATTTATAATATGAAGGGTGTTCTCCACTGGATTGTAACTATTTCTAGATAAACTTAATATTGGACAGAAAGTGGATTAGTGTTCTTTTTAAAAATATAAGGATGCTTTGTGGCTTAGTGGTTATGGAAAGGACTTGAAGTCAGGAAATCAGATGACTTAGTTTCAAATCTGAATCTTAGCTTAAATCTATTCAGTATACAAACATCAACCCATCTGATACCGTAGAATGATGTGCATTTGATTATAGGCCATTTTTCCCCTTTTCCCTTATTCCCACCAGGAATGAGAGAGGAAAAAAAAAGTAAACCAGGAGAATAAGGAAAGGAAAAGAACAGAATGTAGATAGGGCAGAATGCAACAGCCCAAATAATCAAATATTTTATCATTTAATTTCATACTCACTAGGCTGCAGAGGCTTTGCACACCTTTAGAAGGGTGTTTCGGTTGGAACTGGCAACAATGGCATCTAAAGAAGCCTGGCAGCTTTCAAAAAGTAAACGTATGATTTTTTCCCCCCTCTTCCATTCAGTATAGATTAAAGTGACCTCAGAAGTAAACTCTACAGAACCCCCTAAGTGGCTTTACAGAGGAGGTTATATTTGAACAGTATGTAAAGAAAGAGTTTGAATTAAATTTCTTGTCTTTTTAAGGCTACTTTAATGTAAAGCTTGCATGTTTTCAGTCCCCTAATCCCATGAACATTTTGGCTGGCCTGTGACCTTTCAACCTTGCACTATATTTCTTTTCTAAATTGGCCAGGATTGAGACATCAGTGGAGGAATATCAATGATCTGATAAAAGACTGCATTCTCTCCAAAAAATGTCAGTATGAGTGAGTCACTGCATCTAACTGCTTCACTTCCATAAAGGGGCAAAGATGATTTCAGAGTAAGATACAGTTCCTTTTTAAATAATTTCTTGCTTAAAGTATTTTAAAAAGAAATTTCCTGGCTTCTACTATGACAGAATCAATGGAGCTAAACACTCTTAGTCACAAAAAAAAAAAAGAAAGAAAGAAAAAGAAAGCAAACAATCCTAGCCTAAAGCCAAAATTATGAGCAATTTACCTTCTGTGCTGCCTAAAAAGCCACATTGCAAAATGGATGACAAAAATTAAAGTTCATCTGTTGAGTTTTGACCTATTCTTACTCTTGATTTCTCTCTCTCTCCTCATGTTCATGCTTTCTGTTCTTGACTAAAGGCAACTCAGACTAAAAGATTTAATTCCAAGAGGTGGCTATATATCATCTGGTATCTTTAGGAAACCAACATTGTGGATGCATGTGGGGGTACAACTGAAGACTGCTCATAATACACAAGAACATGTATGTTAGCTTGCGAGTGGAATCCTCAGCTAAAGCAAATCAGTACATCTTCCCTGACTTCCTCTGAGAATCTGGCTCTAGAACAGGGGTGGGCAAAATGGCCTATCCAGCCAGCAGCCAGACTCCCTTTCCCAGCATTCTTGCCCACATGGCTGGGGCTGGTCTCCATGGAGATCCCAGCCACAGCTGTATAGGAAAGCTCAAGACTGGGGTTGCCATGGAAACCAGCCCCAGCCATGCTGGCAGTGCGCACAGCAGAGCAGGACAGGGGGCTGCTCCAGAGCCACTGGGATCTTGCAATGGGGCAACTTGCTCCAGAGCCAGGGCACAGCCACGATCTGTAGCCTGCATACTCCAGGAAGGGGCATGTAAGCAGGGGATGGCAGCTCTGCCCTCGGTCCTTGCAGCGATGACAGCCTGGTCTGAAGCAGGGGCAGAGCCGCGACCCCCTGCCTGCACACCCCTGCCCAGAATGTGTAGGTTACAGATCGCAGCTCTGCCCTGGTTCCAGAGCAAGCTGCCCCTACTGCAAGATCCCAGTGGCTCCAGTGCAACCCCCTGCCCTGCTCCGCCAAGCATCCTGCCAGCACAGCTGTGGCTGGTCTCCATGGCAGCCCCAGCCTTGAGCTTTCCCACACAGCTGTGGCTAGGGTCTCTATGGAGACTGGCCCCAGCCAAGCACAGGGGCAGCTGGGAAATGGAGTCCACTGACAACCAGATCCGGCCCGCATAACTCCTTAAAATATATGTAGCCATTGGCAATGCGTAGGGGGTACACACAGGTGCATGTGCACCCCCTGAGAGTGGCGGTGTTCCCCCTGCGAGAAGGCGCCACCAGTGGGCGGTCACTGCTCATCACCACCCCTGCCTCGCCACTGACACTGTGATCACTGGTGGCCACCGCTGACACTGTTGGCGGCATCTGCTGGTTGGCACTCACCACCCCCTCCTCCACCACCACCGACAGCACCATGGCTGCCTGTGGGAGCTCCCCGCTTGCCGCCACCACGTTCCTACCGATGACAGTGCTGCCATCACCTGCGGAAGCTTGCCATGCCCCCCCAGCCTCCAGGGGCATGTGGCATTCATGTATGTAGCTATAATGAAACCTCTCTCCCTTCATGTGAAATATTTGCCTCACGACATGCATAGATTTAAACATTTTAAAATGGCCCATGTCAAATCTATACTAGATGCAAATCTATTGACTTGAGTAGAAATAGAAAATTAATTCAAATGAAAAAGTTTGTTTCACTTATTAATTCTGATAATCTCATTTTATTTTCATCAAAAAAAGGCACTAAAATCCTATATGAAAATAGGCTATACTACCCAAGCTAAAGGTCCATTCAAAGCAAGATGATATCTATCACATTTGACATGGTGTTCAACAATATTGTCAGTGGCTAACTATGTTTGGCCCCACCTATGACTGATGTGTTGTCAACATCAGGTACTGGTAATTATGCTAGTACAGAGCTTGAGAAGTGTGAAATTCATTAAAAGCCTCATTACAGCACAATCAAAGTTACCTCATAACCAGGTATCCTAAATAAACAAGTTCTGTTATATATGTAACTGGACCAAGGGGGGAAAATAAACACTTGGCTAGATCATTAGATAGTTGTTTTAATTAGTTAAAGTAGGTTAGCCTGTAGTGTTTAATGTAGTTTCAGCTGAGGATAAAGCATCTTCTCTGCAGTGCTCCATTAGAAGCAGGCATATCTATGTTGCTGCTCCACAAATTTCTTTATTTATGGCTTTTTTGGGAACCAGTGTCAATCAGTTCTGTGATCTGATACTTCAAAACACACTTTCTAGCTGCTTCTAGTAATAG
Organism: Gavialis gangeticus; assembly: GCF_001723915.1. Lineage (NCBI taxonomy): Eukaryota > Metazoa > Chordata > Crocodylia > Gavialidae > Gavialis > Gavialis gangeticus. The sequence goes on from NW_017728995.1 coordinate 60,765,252, forward strand.
GAATAAAATACATTTCTTTCTAAACATCACTCAATCCAAAGCTCAGAAAGCAAAACTCGAGATCTGTCAGAAGAAATGGGGACACATTGTTCAATTTTTCAAAAGTAGCTTGGAAAGCCTGTTTTATCTGAATGATAAAAGAGGGAGTGTCTGATTACCTTTTGGCAGCTACTGAGGAAAATCTTCTAGGTGTCATTGTAATGACAGACTGAAGAAGCACCTGTGAACATTTGTGCCAATCTTGGGCTATTTTATGCCACCAAGTTAGGCACTGCTTTTAAGAGGCACAGCCTCTTTTCAAGGGAGAGCTTTAAAAAAACCTGATTCATATATGATAAAGTATAATAATGCAGGATGGAATCAATTGTAAGAAATCATTAGTGTGATGTGTCCTTCTCTTATTACATAGCTGGTTGATCTTTCTTAAAGGAGGAGTGAGAGACTTGGCAATTGGTGTCATCCAGGATTTTCTACCTGTAATTTATCAATAGACTCCTTAGAACACAACCACACACATGGTCATTTAATACTGCATTTATAGTTTCATAGTTGGTAGGGTCAGAAGGGACCTAAGCAGATCATCAAGTTCAACCCCCTGACATGGGCAGGAAAGGATGCTGGGGTCAGATGACCCTGGCTAGGTGATTATCCAGCCTCCTTCTGAAGATCCCCAGGGTAGGAGTGAGCACCACTTCCCTTGGAAGTTGGTTCCAGATCCTAGCTGCCCTGACTGTGAAGTAGTGCTTCCTGATGTCTTGCCTGAATCTACTCTCATTCAGCTTATGGCCGTTATTCCTCATTACTCCCTGTAGTGCTTGGGGGAGCAGGGACTCTCCCATAGCCTGCTGGTCCCCCTTGGCCAGTTCATAGATAGCCGCCAGATCCCCTCTCAGCCTTCTCTTGTGGAGGCTGAACAGGTTCAGGTCCCGTAGCCTCTGCTCGTAGGGCCTGCCTTCCTGCCCCTAATCATGTGCGTGGCTCTCCTCTGAACCCTCTCGATGTTGTCCACATCCCTCCTGAAGTGCAGCGCCCAGAACTGGACAAAGAACTCCAGCTGCAACCTGACCACTGTTGCATAGAGGGGGAGGATCACCTTCTTGGACCTGCTCGAGATGTATCTGTGGATGCATGACAAGGTGCGGTTGGCCTTCCTGACCGCGCCCCCACATTGGCGGCCCATGTTCATCTTGGAATCAATAGACTGCAAGATTCTTTTCTGCCTCTGTGCTGACTAGAAGGGAATTCCCCAGTCTGTAGGTATGGTGCTAGTTCTTCCTCCCCAGGTGCAGTATCTTGCACTTGTCAATATTGAATCCCATCCTGTTCTCATCTGCCCACCCCTATAACCTGTCTAGATCTAGTTGCAGCCTGTCCCTCTCCTCCAGCGTGCCCACTTCTCCCCGCATCTTAGTGTCATCCGCGAATTTGAACAAGGTGCGTTTCACCCTCTCATCCAAGTCGCTGATGAAGATGTTGAACAGTGAGGGCCTGAGGACCAAGGCCTGGGGGACCCCATTGCCCACATCCCTCCAGGTCAAAAACTACCCATCCACCACCACTCTCTGGGTGTAGCCCTCCAGTCAATTTGCGACCCATCTGACTGTGTAGGCATTGACCCCACAATCGTCTAATTTTTTAATGAGAATGGTGTGAGAGACACTGTCGAAGGCCTTCCTAAAGTCCAGAAAGACTACGTCCACTGCATAGAGGAAGGAAGATGATTTATTTAAAGAAACAGCAAAATAACAAGGTGACCATATCTTCTTATTTACTATTGTGTTTGCACTCAATGCCATATATTCTATCCAGAGGCAGGGAGGCTGCTTCCTTCCTCTTTCTTTACCAGAAGCCAGAATTATTGTTTTTCCTACACCTGGGGCCTAACTGCTTCACTGAAGATAACAAGAGCTTTGCCATTGACTTCAACAGTCACAAGACCTAAGCTCTGGGAATGATCCTTAGTTGTGAATATCTAATAGAATAACATCTATGATAAATTAATGTGGACACTGAAATCTTGGCAAGTCTTAACACCTCACAGCTGGACAAATGATCTTTCTTAAGCAGTTGCGATCAGGCTGAATGTCTCAGCCAGACATAGATCTTCTTGTAATTTCAGGAGATAGATCTTATATTCGTCTGTCACTGAAACAAGTGCACATGCTATTTCTTTGAAGGCTAATATCACTTTAGATTGAATGGAGTTCCACATAATGTTTGAAAAAGGAAAAACTAATTCAGATACAAGTGGCTCCAGATACTGTAGCCTAGTCTACATCTGGATAATTAATAAGATATGATTAAGCAAACTACATGTCCATTTCTGCTGAGTGAAGGCCAATTTGGGGAGGCTAAGGCTGTGTGCAGACATTAATTTCTACCAGAATAAATTTCTTCTGGTAGAAAAATACCCTGGGAGCTGGACTATACAAATCTTCCTCAAGCCCCATGGCTGGAGAACTTCACAGGCAAACTCTCCAGCAAAGGAGCAGTAGAGGGCTACTCCCTGGGCCACCCCTGCCCTTAGGGGAGCCCATTAATTGACAGCCTGCCCTCCCACTTGCCTGAGAAGGAGATAAGCTATCAAGTGGAAGTTGATCTGCCACAGACAGTCCCAGGAGGGTCCAAGCTCTGAGAAAATGCCCTTCCCCTATCTTGCCAATCAGTTGATAGGTAGGAGGGAGACATTCTCCTTGTGCTTGAGCCCTCCTGCTTCTCCTCTACAGGAGAACAGCCCTGCTTCTTGCCCTCCTTGGGCGCGTCCACACATGCAGGCACGTGCACTTGCAGCAGCTCAAATAAAAGCAATGCAAATTTGAGCCAGGGCTTTTTGCCTCAGCACACATACCTGGACATGCACTTGGGTGTGGTGCAAGTTGTGCCACTTGGGGCAAAATAACCCTGCCTGGTTCCTCCCAGATCTGTAGCCAGGGGAAGCTAGAGCCTGGGGCCAGCACTTAGGCTGGCCCCAGCAGCATAAAAAGCTGTCCTGTCTTGGCCCCAGCAGTACAAAAAGCTGCCCTGGCAAGTAACTCAGGACTCTGCTCTCTCAGGAGCTTCTGGGGCCTGACCAATTTGTAGCTGGGGACACTACCCCTTGTGCCAGCTGGATTGCTAAAGCAGCCCTGAGAGTTCCTTGCACCCTCTACCCACTGCAGAAGCCTGGCAGTGGGGGCTGCTGCCTGGGTGTGACCAGCTGTGCACCTGCCAGACCCAGATGGGGACTGGACAGCCAGTACAGGCATCTGCCCCTCTGGACCAGCTGCCAGTGGGCTGTGCCTGCAGAGTTGGCCTTTGTGTAGCACAACTGCCATGTGTGCCCCTGCCTGACCATCTGGGCAGCTATCACCCAGAAGATGTTCCTAGTGTGGTGGCCTGCTTTGAACTGTCCTCCTGGCCCCAACTGGCCAGGAGGTACACCACTTCCAGCTGGGTCCAAGGTGCCAGCTCTGAGTAGGCTCCTCTGCCTGGGTCCTGCCACTTGCCTCCCTAGCAGGAATTCTGGTGTTCCCTATTTGAAATCTGAAGAACCTCTGATTAACCCCCCCCAAAGTCACTCTGTAGAATACCCGAAATCCACGTTCCTCCACAATTAAAACAAAAGACCACTATATAGAGAGAACGAGAGAGGCAGAGTGACAAAGAAACAGTGATCAGTTGGGCAATGTTTTATTGATATATGTACAATGTCAAAGCAAGTTAGAAGCCTATCACTGTCTCTATCATCATAATAAAATGAATTCTATACCTATATGTTTTGCTGTTTGCCTTTGATTTTCTTACCATCAGTTTAAGAGAATCAGATGATGTTTTCAGAGGATTTGGGTGCCAACAATATGTAACTCCTTCTTTTTCCTTTTCAGCTCTTTTTTGTTCTTATCTTGTGCCAGCTTATTTGGCCCTTCGGTATCACACCTGCCACTGCTCGAATCAGCTTTTCAGGAGGCAGCACTTGCTGTTTGTAGCTGACAAGAGGTGATCTCCGTGGCAGAATGGATTTTCTGTCTTTTTCTTCTTGTTGGCTCTTTTTTGTGTTCTTTTTTCCCCCGTCTTTCTTATGTATACTCACCTTACATTTCACTCTAGTCTTTCCTTTCTCTCCTGGCTCTTTCTCTGTGAGGTCCCCCTCCCTTTTCCCGCCTTCCTTTCCCTGTAAAGAAATCGCTCTTTCAGTGACTGCGGATTTCTGGAATGTGTGGAGGAAGAGCTTTCCCCCTTTTTCATACCGACTCTGCTCCACCCTTTTAATTCAAAATGCTGAATGAATGAGTGTTCAGAAAGTAGATCTGAGCCTCAGAACTGCAACAGGGAGAATCCAGATTGCCAGTATACTTTATAGCATACAGTAAAGTACATTTTCATCACAATGCGTTTCTTT
>NW_017728995.1:60774629-60776988 GCF_001723915.1 Gavialis gangeticus
ACTGCAATAGGGAGAATCCAGATTGCCAGTATACTTTATAGCATACAGTAAAGTACATTTTCATCACAATGCGTTTCTTTATTTCAATTTGGGGAAGTATGCTTATACCAAGTTCTGGTCCATATATACACGTTATCAGTACAAACAGTACAATCACGTCATTATTTATTTAAGATTTGTTTTATCAGTGTTGTACAGCACGCAGACTTACAGATAGCTGCTTCCACAAAACTTATAATCAACTTGTGCTACTTCTGAATTTTCTGTTTGCATATGTGGCCTTTGTCATAGTTTCTGAGCATCTTACAGCCTTGAATGAACATGTTCTCATAGCAGTAGGGAAATATGAGAGTGCTGTTGCCCATTTAACAGAGAAGTAAATGAGGGACAGAGCATAAGGGACTTGGCAAACGTTACACAGGAAGACTTTGGCAGAGCTGGTAATAAACCAGTCCTTCCTCATACTGGTCTGGTATCATATGGTATCTGGTATCATATCTAGCCATCAAAGCATGAAGACTGGCTTGTGATATTCTGATCTTTCATGCAGGAAATTGCAGACGTGAATCTGAATAAGTAGAGCACATACTTTTTAGGATTCTGTTAAGTGATACAATTTTGTCCCCTACAGTAGACAGTGTTGTCATAGCACAATAGTTTTTGAAGAAGTACTTGAATATGACATACTTTCTCCTGTGCAGACCTGTGATTCATCACTAAACTACAAGCCCAGAGAATATGGATTTTAATCTCGCCTTTTTACTAATGCCAGTTAATTCTGCTGTGTACTTCACAACATTTACTATTAAGCAAGACTTCATGCACTAGCCTTATGCTTTAACCATCATTCATAGAGAAAGCTTTGACCGTTCAGGCAGAGGTGGGAATAGACCTCAGGTAAGTACTACAATGCAGCCCAATCCTAGCCATGTGCTGCAGTTTTTAAGAAGGAGCATACCAAATTAGATCCTTCTGTAGTCCACAGTATTGTTTTGTACCACCCTACAGTAAGTAGCTAGCCCACATATGGAGGCTTACATTTTTTATTCTACTTCTGTGTTCAGTGACTTGATTATTTAGCTTAAGTGGCAGAGATTAATGCTTTTGCATTCAAAAGTCTGGAGTTCAGTCCCTTAACTAACCCAAATGGGAATGTTCATACTTTACCACTAAATCCTGGCTGCAATCCCTGCAAGGACCAACAAGTCTCTCAAATGTTTATAATAATCTGCTGACAATGTGTTTTGTTTCTCTGTGGTTTGGTGTGGTCACCAGAAAGAACATGGGCAGCTTTTTGGGGTTTTGTGCCCAGTTAGTCTTACAGCTGCAGATTGTACTGTAGATCTGAAGCCATCAGATTCAGAAGATAAAAGGAAAAAATATTTGTATGAAAGCTTGTGTAAGGACCCATAAATTGTTGAACTTAATTTATGTTCAGCAACATCATATTTGGATGTGAATCTATGTGTTAACATGTGTTGTTCCCATCGTTTTAGTGGGAACTGGAGCTTTTAAGAACAGGGTGCGGCAGCGTGTGCACCGCTGCCTGGAAGGTGTCCTGTGCCTGCAGAGGGCAAGCCCTGCTTCTGTATGAACCCCGGAAAGGTCAGAAATTATGTTTAATCCTCAAAGATGGAACATGCAAGCCTTGGCTTCCAGCACCCCGCTGGATTTCAAGGTTTTAGTGAAGTTAGACAAAGAGGAGAAATATGTTGGACCAGGTCCTTTATGATGGATGTTGACACCTTAAATGTGTTTTCCAGTCAAACTGGTGAAGACAGTTACACTCCTTAAGGCCCCACCTAGGACACAGGCAGATTTTTCATTTAACCCCGGACTAACACTCACTCCCTACGGACCTGGCAAGCCTCTCCTGCCGCCTTTCTCCATCTGTCCAGTGAGGAGTCTGCTCTGAAGCCTGCGGGGCCGCTCTCCCCCGCTTCTGCATCCTCCTTCTCACTGGGGGGCTCCAAGAGGTGCCAGGTCGAGGTGTCAATCCGGGCAGCGGGAGTAAGAAGTGGCTTCCACGTGCCCTCCTCCGGCCCACGCGCCTGCCAGGGCCGCTCGCACGAGCCTCGCAGGGAAGCAGCTGTCCGGGGAGCCTGCGGGAGGAGCTGCACAACGCCGTGCGGGCTGGGCACCGCCCTCCCCCCGCTGGGGAAAGCACCCGGCTGCCGGCGCGCCTGGAACAATAGGGGGGCCGGGGCCGGGGCTCCCACCGCCGGGGGCTGATCCCCGGCAGCAGCCGAGCGGGCGGGGGAGGAGCCGGAGCTGGAGCCGAGGCCGGATTGGCGGCGGGCGGCGTGATGCCACGTCCGGCGGGGGAAGCCCTGCCTCGCGGCGAGCGGTGCAGGTGGCG
>NW_017728995.1:60777460-60777793 GCF_001723915.1 Gavialis gangeticus
GTCGCGTCCTCCTCGGCTCGGGGCGACAGCGGCGGCAAAGCCAAGAGCTGCTCCGAGCTCCGGCAGCTCTATGGGAGCAAAGGATTCAGCCTGAGCGGGGTCCCCCAGGCGGAGATCTCCGGTGAGTAGCGCCGAGCCGCCGCTTTGTCCTGGCTGGAGGAGACCCCCCCCGCCGCCCCAAACCCACGGGGTCTCAGCAACCCCTCCCTCCCCTGACTCGGAGGCAGCGTCCGCAGCCCCTGGGCCGGGGACCCGTCTGGGTAAGAGCCACCGTATCCGCATCCACCACCCCACAATTACTACACCCCACAACAGTGCCATCAGCATTCCTGG
>NW_017728995.1:60777948-60781681 GCF_001723915.1 Gavialis gangeticus
CTCGGAGGCAGCGTCCGCAGCCCCTGGGCCGGGGACCCGTCTGGGTAAGAGCCACCGTATCCGCATCCACCGCTGCCCTGAAGTTGGGAGCTGCGGGACGGGAACTTGGGCTGGTTTTCAGGTGTGGAGGAGAGGGGAAGGATGGAGGTTTGGGGACCACTCCTCCCCTTCCCCCCTTAATTAAGAGTCCCACCTTCCATCTCTCCCCCGAGCTGGACCCCCAAAGCCGCCTCGGCCATTGTCATGTTCCCGGGTAGCCGGCGTTTCTCTGGTGCCAACGGGGGTGTGCGGCGGTTCAGAGATGAGGTGGCTGGCTGGGGGGGGCACAGCAGACCCTCTTTGTCTTGCTCCTCCAGTGGCAGCGATCTGGGGGATTCGGTTCAGATGGTCAGGATCAAGCAGGTTTCATGTCAATGCTAGAAAACGCCACGGGGTTATAAAGAGAGCAGAACTGATTTTTCCTGTCCTCTTTTTGGATTGGAAACAAATGTGCGAGCAGCACTTGTCAGCTGTGTAAAATGAAGCCGAAGTGAAATGACTCTTTGTCAGGTGTTCGAAAGGCAGCGGTAACCTCAGCCACCCACATCAGCATGCATTCCTGTTACCTGACTACTGTCTATACAGAGGGTCAACAATATTTGATTTGATTTGATTTTTTTTACAAATGCAGAGTGGTTTTTGTTTCCCTTCCAGAAGGGATCTGAAATAGAAAAAGAGAGACTATACAAAGGTCTCATGTAGGGTTTTACAAAGCCTGGGAAAAATCTGCTGAGATTTCACGCATGCCTCGTCTTTATTTCTTAAAAGTTTTTTTTCTAAGTTCTGATTCATCAGCTTGTGACCCATATCTAGGAGCTTTTTTGCTCACTTATGGAAGCTTCCCAGTTTAGACAAAGCGTAAGGCATGCAGGCGTACGTGCCAAAGCCAACCTACGGGGACATCCCAGCAAAATTGTAGTTTGTAATTCACTTCTGAGCGGTGGAATTTCTTATGCTGAATACTTTATAGTGTAGTTTTACAGCGAATGTCTGCATTATCTGCCCTGAAAATGGAGGAGATTGATCTTCAGCTCAAGTAAATGGCATATAAATGTGAACAAATGATTATTTTCTTTATTAAGTAGGAACCAAAGGGAGATTTTCAAGTAAAATGGGAAGGTCCTGTGTGGAGAATTTAAAAATCCTTTAAATGGGAGGTCCTTAAAAATGAAATCAGTTAAGCAAAAACATCACTTCTTTGTTCTTGATTATTCCATATATCTGTAAGCAGTGGCTTAAACATGTCAAACAACTGTGAAGTTTTTTCAAGGGAGTGCACACTTAAATACTGTCATGGGCTGGAATATGTGGAGGTGGATGAGGTGCCAAATGGAATGATAGTTCCATAGGATTCAATATCAGTCGTATTTTGTGATTGTGACAAATGCATTGCGTCAGATACAAATATCACACATCTCTGGGTCCAAGACGTATAAAACTGTGTCTAGAAAATGCTGAGTTTAGTAAAGATATAATGGAGGAGAGAGATGTTTAGGAGCCACATTTATTATCTCTTAACAAATGCTAGCGTGCTTGCAGGCTTAAACAACAGTAGCTGGAATAATGTAGTGTCAAACTGCTTGTCTGTGGCTGTATGTTATGATTAATAGTGATGGTGATAAATATTGTCTTCTAATCAGATATATATTCTTATGAGAATTTATTTAATGAATTGTAGATAGGGCCAGGGAAAATAATATATCTACACAAATATGCTGCTGCCGATACTCCCAGCTTTTGTACTGAAACATCAAAACAATGAACACAGTCATACATGCTTGAAACTGATAAGTATTTCAAAATTTCCATCTGTGTTGCTTTACTATCCATCCAGTCGAGATAAAACATCAATGTATTTTGCTACAAATATGCTTATGGGAAATGTTATTTGACACATGGTAATATACTGAATTTGCTTCTGATTTGTTGACTAGCATGTGTATAAGATGTTTGGTTCTATATTTAATAAAGATATGGTAGTAGTTGAGAAGAAACCACTTCATAGCATCCCCAAATGTACTGAGTATAATTCCATTTTACACTTGTGAACAGGTCAGTTTGTAAGCAACCCAATTTTGTTGGCACTTTGAATGGTCACTTAAGACCACTTGTTCTGTATTTAGTTCATCTTGGTGACCAAGAGGGCCATAATCCATATGGCAGAACCTGGGTCAGATTAAGATTCCAGTCACGTCTAGAAATGTCTACACATCAACAAACGGCAGGAGCAGAATTAGTTAAGTAAAAAGAAAAATGCTGATTAAGATAGTTCAGTAATAAGCAGCCTAGTTCTACTTTGACCTGTGAGGTGATTTGAGGAAGCTGTTTCCTAGTGCCACCCATGCACATTGTTAGAAGGAGTGGAGACCACTGGTTTTCCAGCCTTCCTTGTTCACTTCACTTTCCCATTTTAGTTATCCTTCATTTCTTCCTTCCTATCCCACTTTCTCTCCCATCTTTCCTCTCTCAGCAAAGTGAGAACTCACTTTATTAGCATCATTCCCTGCCTCCAAGAATTTGATTACCAGCGAAGTACATTGCTGCTGCTGTTCTTAGGACCGACTCCAAGTTCTGCTAGGAGGGAAAAGCAATTGGTCTACTCTAGTGCTGTTGTTGAAAGGGCCACTCGCACCTCTACACTTTTATTTCGCAAGAAGTTTTAGGTGCTCTAATAATATATGCTCCGACTCAGTGAGTTAACTGCATTTATTTTGATTTTAGCACATTTCTATCACCCTTCACATATTTTAACCTGCATTCTTCATTGTGATTTAAGAGGTTTATCTGATGAATATAAAGTCTTGGCTCAGCAGAACATAGTCCCTGCTTATAAGTACAAATCAGGGAAGGAGTTACTCTCTTACTAACCAGGTGACAGATACAGATTGGTTCAAAGGAAGAATCTAGGCCCACTGAGCCTCTCCCAAAACTCCTATGGAGGGGTTCCTTGTTTTACATGCATGTGTGTACAATGCACTGAATATTTATAAACACTTGAATTGTGGCGTGTTATTAAACACAGTCAGGGAAGAGACACGGTGTTATATCTTATTGCTTGGAAGCCAATGGCAGAATTTTCAACCATCAAGTGCCCTGACTCATCATCTGCCTCTGTGCATCATCTGACTCATCATCTGCCTCTGTGCCTCTGCTTCTAATGCATCCCATCCCCTAAGTGTGGCGCTGTGTATTGGAGCTTGGCAGCACTTAGCCTGTGGGCCAGATCTGGCCTGCAGATCCAGAAGGGTAAGTCTTTGCCTGTGCCCATGTTGGGACTGGGCGGCAGGGAGTTGTGCTGGAATTGGGCAGAGGCAGCTGGAAGCTGCATCTGCATTGCCACCACTTATAGTTTCATAGTTTCATAGATTTAGGGTCGGAAGGGACCTAGTAGATCTTCTAGCCCGACCCCCCGCCAGGGCGGGAGAACAACAAAACCCCAAAAACAAAAACGGGACTCAAATGAGTCCAGCCAGGTAGGCATCCAGCCTCTTCTTAAAGACCCCCAGGGTAGGGGCCAGCACCACTTCCCTTGGAAGTTGGTTCCAGCTCCTAGCTGCCCTAACTGTGAAGTAGTTTTTGCGGATGTCCAATCTATACCTCCTCTCCATCAACTTGTGCCCATTACTCCTTGTTATGCCAGCGGGCGCTAGGGGAAACAGCGTCTCCCCCAAACCCTTCTGGTCCCCCCTAGTGA
>NW_017728995.1:60781875-60783249 GCF_001723915.1 Gavialis gangeticus
CTACTTGAGATGCACCTGTGGATGCACGATAAGGTCCGGTTAGCCCTGCCAACCATGGCCTCGCATTGTCGGCCCATGTTCATCTTGGAGTCAGTAATGACTCCAAGATCTCTTTCTGCCTCCGTGCTCTCAAGTAGGGAGTTCCCCATTGTGTAAGTGTGCTGCTGGTTCCTACCTCTTTCCACCCCTTGCTCCCCAGCTGTAACCCAGGTGCAGATTCCAGGTGCTGGGAAACCGAGCTGAGAATGGGCAGCAAGAAGCTGCACCCATGCTATGCCTGGGGAGATTGGCAGGGAGAAGCAACAGCAATGCAGATGCAGCTTCCAGATGCCTGGTCCCGTCCCAGCTCCCTACCAGCTGGAAGCTGTCTGTGGAAAGGCTGGATAGAAGTGGTGGCAGCAGTATGGGCATGGTTCTCAGCTGCCAAGCCGCAGTGCAGCTCTCCTCGTTGGAAGCTGCACTTGCCCCCTCCCAGCTGAAGAGCAGAAGGTTGGGAAGAGCAGTGCCAGTGCAGCTCCCAGCTTCCTGGCCCTGGCACATGTACTGACACTGTTGACATGCTGCCAAAGCCACCTGGCCTGTGCTGGGCTGGGCTTGGGTTGTTCTAGTCCACAACTTGAAAAGGTTGTCGACCCTTCTTTTATGTAAAAGTTGTTACTCCAACATTTACTCGCTCACTCTGGCAGGCCTTGTTTCCTACAATTGGAAAGTATTCCCTGTGTAGAATTTGTTGGATGTAAGGGTATCGTCCTAATGGCTCTCCCTACTTATAACATCCATCTAACAGTAAAATAAGCATGAAGCTAGGAAAATGCAAAGGTATATCTATGTGCTGTCTTCACTGGTACCGGCCCATTGCTTTGGAGCACTGTGAAATTGTTAGTATTATGGTGCCCATAAGGAATTGAGGGAGAAGCAGTGGCAGTAGCATGGGTGTAGTTCCTAGCTACCTAAGCGTGGCACAGCTCCTCACTAGCTAGAAGCTGTACCCACAGGTCTAGGCTTATTAGGCTTATTATCTCTTGTTTGAAACATAGGTACTGCTCACCCATATGTGTAGGTCAAGATATTATTTTGAATCATGTACCCCTAGGTGCCTTCTCCGCCTTCTCCCCTGCTCAAGAGGGCAGCCTACGAGTTAGGGTTAGCATGAAACTGGGAAGGCAGGATGTAGGATTTATATTTTGTGCCTTATGAGCTGGACTTGATTACTGCCCTGCAGGACAGGCTCTCTGTTCAGCCATCACTTTAACCCTCTCGATGCTAGATTTGTATGAATCAGAACCACTTGTTCTCATCTCCTGGTCTTTCTAGTCTCCCACTAACTACTCTTGTGACTATGTGTTACTTCTAAAAAAAAAAAAAAAAAAAAAA
>NW_017728995.1:60783571-60793381 GCF_001723915.1 Gavialis gangeticus
AAAAAAAAAAAAAAAAAAAAAAAAAGGCATGGTCAAGTGCATGCAGTAGAGTGCTACTGTAGGGATGTTAGCTATGTTAACAAAAGAACAGATCTATTGTCTTACTCTTGGTAGAGGACCTAACTTGATTTCAGGGTGTTAGTAGGATAGTAGCAAATATTGGAATGTCTCTGAGGTGTAGAAACCTGCAGTAGTAAAAAGCCATAAGCACTACACTTGTGTTATATAAACAACTGCCCCCCCTCCCCCAGCATCTGGGGCTTTTGGTTCCCCAAATCTGGTTCATTACTGCTTGAATTAAAGGAGAATCGCCATTAGCTGTTGGTAGCTGTAGGAGTTCTGTCGTTTTTGTCTTGTGGCTGTGAGAGGGAGACCTGATCTCACAGACTTAATTGGTATGTTACTCTAAGATCACGTACCAAAAAACATACAAGATGGCAGGCTTGTTATTAAGAAATCAGAATAGCTGAAATGGAAAAAACTCTTTGTGTATTGGGAAGTTACTGTTGAAGAACCAGGTCACAAAATGCTTAGACACAAGAGTTGAGGTGATGTCAGATGTCATCTACTTGGACTTTAAGAAGGCCTTCGATACAGTATCTCATTCTGTTCTTGTAAATGAACTAACAGGCTGTGATGTAGATGATTACATGGTCACATGGGTGGCAAATTGGCTTACGGTCGTGCACAGAGAGTGGTGGTGGACGGGTTGATATCAACCTAAAAAGATGCAGACAGTGGAGTCCCGCGAGGCTCAGTCCTTGAACCGGTGCTATTCAGTGTCCTCATCAGTGACTTGGACGAGGGTGTGAAGAGCACCCTGTCCAAGTTCACAGATGATACCAAATTATGGAGCAAAGTTAACGCACCAGAAGGTAGGGAATGATGGATCTAGATAGGTTGGAAAAATGGGAAGAACAAAATTGGATGCAGTTCAACAAAGACAAATGCCAAGTGCTGTACCTGGGCAAAAAGAACGACCAATACACTTACAGGCTGGGGGATGACCTTCTCTGCAGCACAGCAGAGGGACTCCAAGATGAACATGAGTCATCAGTGTGACAAAATGATCAACAAGGCTAACTGCACTTTATCATGCATTAGCAGATGCACGACTAACAGGTCCAGGGAGGTGATGCTTCGCCTCTGTGGCAATGGTCAGGCTGCAGCTGGAGTACTGTGTCCTGTTTTGGGTGCCGCATTTCAAGAGGGATGTAGAGAATCTTGAGAGGGCTCAGAGGAGGCCACTCGTATGGTCAGAGGCCTGCAGGCAAGGCCCTACGGGGAGAGACTGAGGGACCCTAGATCTCTTCAGCCTTTGCAAGAGAAGGCTGAGAGGTGATCTGGTGGCTGCCTATAAATTCATCAGGGGAGGGCAGCAGGGAATAGGTGATGCTCTGTTTACTAGGGCACCCTTTGGAATAACTAGAAACAATGGCCACAAATTGGGGAAAAGCAGATTTAGGTTGGACATTAGAAAGAACTTCTTCACAGTAGAGTTGCCAGAATCTGGAATGGGCTTCCAAGGGCGGTGGTGCTCTCCCCTTCCTTGGGGGTCTTCAGGAGGAGACTGGACAAGCACCAAGCTGGGGTCATCTGACCCTAGCGCTCTTTCCTGCCCAGGGCAGGGGGTTGGACTCGATGACCTAATGAGGTCCCTTCTGACCCTAACATCTATGAAGAAGCAAAACATATTAAAACTGTTAAATTTGGCAAGGATGTAGGTATGAATGTTGGAACAGACTTTGGTTAACCTTGATCCTTTACTTTCAAGTATCATTTTAAAATAATGTATTTTTACACCTTGTGGTTCTTTTAAGTTTTTAATTAAATATGAGTGTACAGTTTTTATTTATTTATTTATTTATTTATTGGTTAAAATCACACTTACGGAGGCTCCATCTAGCGGTTAATTGGACACAATAGCTGTTAACCTTAACTGTGTATCCTCCTGGAATTAAGTACACACCTAGTATTTATTTAAAATATAGAAGGGTATAATGAATTTTTCTCCAGTTTTTTTATTTATTTTACAGAGTGTTTTTTCTTAAATGATCTGCCTTTCTTTCATTTTGAGGTGGATGACTAAGATTTCACCACGTAATTATCATTGTCTGCTGCATCTGACAAAAATATTGCAACAGCTCCTTTTATTAGAGGCAAAACATGACTAAGCTTGATTTCCCTCTCCCCTCCGAAAATGTGCACATATGTGCATATAGTAAGAGAAATTCCTTTGTTTGAAAATCCATAGCCTTCCCCCCCACCCCCAAATCACTCCTCCTTATTTGTCTCCCTTCTGGTCTTGCCATGTGACTGTTCTGTTCTGCAGTTTTAACAACAGATTGCAATCAAGTCAGTGAAATCTCAAGACCTACTGAATATGGTTGATAAAAGATATACAGCTTTTGGTAGGTGGAGCTGTTAGGTTTGGCTGGACTGAAGCAGGTGGTTTGCTATTTTTCCAATTTGAATATGATTGTTTTACTTTCAGAGGACTACATAAACTCATTCTTATGGGGAACTTAAGTAAAAGCAGAGTTAATTAGTTAAAAATAAGGTTGAGGACTTTGCTGCTGACTGGTTTTATATTTTCTTAACTCAAAATAATAATAGTTAAAATAGATGGTTTGAAAAATCTACTCACCAGTACTGACTCTTTCTCTGAAAAGCCTAAGGGTTTAAACTGTCTAGCAGTAGCCATTGGATTCAATTGATAACAATTGATTATTTTTATGGAGGAAGTGCCTAGGAGCCTGTCATCGATCATGCAAATGTATGGTCTGAGTAGCAATACTGATCCTGCCCTAGTTTCTAATATTGTATGTCTGAGGTCAGGTGATAAAGTTCTGTCTTTTAACACTGCTCCTGGGTGTTAGTCTTTATTATGCTGTCAGCTTCTACAAAAGTCTCATTGCTTGCTCAGACTATTCTTACTTGGGATTTTGAAACTGGGGGACAGGAAAAGATCACTGGAATGCAGAGCCAACCAGCATCTAATTGTGCCATTAAACTTGAAATCTTAAGTTGGGAATTTCTGGGGCATCTCAGCAAGTCAGGTGCCCACATTATATGAAAATTTCCAGGCTTCTACGAAAGCCCATTTTACTGTATTTCTTGTGGATAGCACTCATTTACCTAATCTAGGGGTAGCCACATGTAGCACACGTGCCACAAGTAGCATGGGCAGCACATGTGTGTAGCGTGTGGCAGACTGGGGAGCGGACAGGCAGTACAGTGCAGGAGTGGACAAGCCAGGAAACAGAAAGCAGAGCAGTAGATGGGGCAAAGAGCCCAGGAGAGGAAGCAGAAAGTTGAGCAGTTGATTGAGCAGGGGAAGGGGATCAGAATGGCACTCGGGAGGCTGCAAGGCTAATTTATGGCATGCTGCCAGAAAGGTCCCCCCCCTTCCCCACCCCCACTTCTTTTTCTCTTTTTCCATGTGGCTGTCTTGTGTTATAGTGCATGTCATGCTGCATGCAAAGAAAAGAGGTTGAAAAAGCAAGTATTTTTGCAAGCAAGCATATGGATAATGTAGGTGGTGAGAGTACATTCTGCCCTGAGGCGCAGTTCAGCCCTGGTAACTGCTTCCCCCACATAATGGACCATACATGCTGATCAAATGGGGCATGGTTTTTTAGGAAAATTGGTGCAGCTAGTTTACAAGATGCTGTGCACGTGAATTGCTACTGCTCAGAGAAGCAGTAGCAAACTCCCCTACAGAGTTTTTTCTTCAACGATCCATTCTGCCCTGCCATGGCAGGATGTCTCTTGGGCTGGAAATGCAGCCAGCTATCTGCTGCTCCATGCGCTGTGCAGCTGTTAGCTTGTAACAGCAGGGTTTAGCTCTAACTGTTTTTGATTAGACTTGAAATGCCCCCAGTATTTCTTTGAATCTGTTCCACTGGAAAACATGTACAGCAAACTGTACTAGATTTGCAATATTCATTTTTGATGTAAAATAATTTCTCTGAGGGAAACTTTTGGATAAGATCTTAATTTGCAGAGGTGTTCACAAATGTTAATTTCTGTAGGTAGAGAGAGGAGACTTTGATACTGTCATCTACTTTTCCAGAACTTTTTGCATAGGCTGAATCTTTTCAGAAAATCCTGATTTGTCTGGTTGCTATTGAGAAAAAAAAGCACAATTTTCAAATGGTATGTTAGAAATTGAGTTTCTAAGTGGCTAGTTAATATGGTTAAGCTAAATATTTTACCAATTTGGAGATTTTACAGCAAATTTTACTTTTCCCCCAATTATTAAGCCAGCATGGACCAAATACTTCCATGTATAATTGTTACCATCTAGTCTACCCCTGAAGATTGGTCCCTAAAATTAGGCCATCTTCTGTTTGTCCCTTTCCTTGGGCTAAAAGAATTTCAGTTATCAAAACCTTTCCCACTTTTGGAGCCATCATTGTTCATCAGTTGCTGCTGCTCTGCACTGGAATCCCAGGGGACGGAGGATCCTCTCCTCTTTGGAAGCAGCATACCTTGTTGTTCTCTCATTCCAGTAATATGCTGGCTCAGCTCTATTAACTTCTGTTGAGTCCCTCTTGATTTGTACTATTGTAAGTTAGGTCAGAATCATGCCCATGATTTGTCATCCTTTGGAGGGCTGTCTTGGGGCCCAGCCCTGCACTTGCTAACTGCAATACAACAGGTACTAATGAGATGAGGAAGATGCTTCAGCAGGTAGGATTCTAACTTGGGATTTAGGACACCTAGGTAAGGGACTATGACCTGGTGCACCACAACTTTCCTTGATAAGAAGTGGCAAGTCTATTAGTCTTTGCATCTTTAAATATGTTTGAATACATGTGCAGTGAGGTAATTGTATTTCTCTCTCTCTCTCAGAGGTGTTGTGAGGAAACATGCACATACACTAACAGATGTGAGCTGCTTGACTACTATGGTAATGAGGGCCCTGAAAGTGTCTTTAGCCAAGACACAGTGCTCAAGACCTTTTGAGTATCACTGTTAAAGTTATTTGAGGTTATTCAGGATGGTAAGCAATGTGTTCGGTAGTTAATGTTTGCAGGAACATGTTCTTGATAGGTGCTAATATGGTGGCAATCTGTTGTTAATTACAGAAAAAATTAGCAGATTTTGTGAAAGCAGGGTGTCCCTTTCCTATTCTTTTCAGACAAAGTCTCTTTTCCTGTGGGGTCTATATACACTGACATCCAGCTACTCTGAATACATTGTGCCCATGACAGGTGAAACCATGTCTATAAGTAACATTTGATTCCCAGGGAATCGGATTACTTCCATTGCCAGTTTCAGTTCTGTGAAAAATAATGAAGCTTTAAACTGTAGACATTTAAAATGATTGTCTATGCATGACGGGGCTGTAAGTTGGGTCAATGACTTCTGCCCAATAATGTGTTTCCATTTTAGTTGCATGAAAATGCCTTTTGCTTATGATTTGAATAAGCAGGCTGAACTATGGGACAGTTGTTCAAAAGGCACTGGTTCTGTTGTTTAGAAAATGCATTCATCACAATTGTGTTGGCTGTTCTAAGATTATAAAACTAATTTAATTTTTTTTCGCCTTTTTTCTCATACAAGGCAGCCTGAATCAGAAGTACAGCATTATCCAGCTGGTAGAAACTCCTCTGCTGGCAACATGAACCAAACCATTTTTTAAACTACCGTGTGTTCTACAGAAGCATTTTTAAAAAAGAAGTATTTACTGTGGTTTCAGTGAGCAATGTGATAGCACTTATGCACACACTCAATCCTTTACATGACTAAAATGCAGATTCTGTATGACAAATAGTTTTGGCTTGCAAAAATTGTTATTTTATGGGACTGTAAAACTATACTATATAATTTAGTCAGAATGTCTCTTAGATCTCTGTTTTACATGAATTTCTTGCTTTCTAGCTGCCAGGGAATGATGGGATAAGGAAAATACTCCAAAAAGCCATTCACTTTTTCTTTCCCACTCCATAAAATCTAACAAATTGCATGTTCAAAATTAAACTTTGTTTTATAGTTTTGGTACAAACTGAAAGGAGCCCGTGGTCTCTTGTCTCTTTAGAGAAGACTGAAAATAAATCCTACCCTCAGGTTGAGCCTTTGCAGTGAAGTATAGGAGTTGCCCTGGCATGACTAGGGGCCAGATTTGGCTTGGGTTTTCTCCTGCAGATTGGAAGGGATGCCAGCTTTTCTTACACGTAGCTCCAGCTGCTTCTGTAAGTGAGTTGAGCCATAGAGAGATCTTTTGACTATCAAACGGGGTGGGAGTGGGGAAGTCTGGGTTTTAGCTTCTTCCCCAGTGCATGCGTCCTGCATGAATATGGGAAAACACTGAACTTCTTTTTGCAAATGTTAAATAGGGATGGTTTTACTCAGCTAACTTTGTGGGGATTGGAGAGGGGGAGAGGCCAGGGAAGCTTCATTAATTTGATTCTGAAGGACTTTTGAAATACCTACATGGAAGATGGTATAGAAGAACAGAGTGGTGTTCTTCATCTGGTGGAGCTGCTTGGTCCTCATCAGCAGTATGTGTTTTAAAACTGTTTTATAACTCCAGTCCCACTTTACAAACATCTGTTTGGCTTTCCTACAGAGTTCCAGACAAGCCCTGCAAAAAAACCTCACCCTCTTTTCACTTGTGGGAGGTCTCACATAGTCCTCTATGTTGAGGATGGTATCTTTTTTTAAGTTGATCTACAAGAGCAGATGGTGGCTTTATGGTGCCTGCTCTGAGCTTGTGGAGGATCTGCACTCCAGTCACAGCCTGTGGTAGAAAACTCGGGGCATGTCTACACATTCATTAATACGCTTCAGGTAATGCATGCTAAATCTAGTACCTCCACTGTGAGGTACTGAAAAAATGTGCATTAGCTAATTTCAGTGTGCATTAACTAAAACATGTGCTTTATGATGCTTTAATGTGCATTAAAATAGGCAAATGCACATAAAGTGTATGTGTAGACGTGTCCTCACTGACCCAACTGGACTTTCGCTATGGGCTGAATCTATGGTGAAATGGATACTCTACCACCCCTCTTTAGATGTCATATAAGCCTGCCTAGACATGCTGACTCAGCCTTATTGGAGAATGCAATAGTATGGGAGAGTATTCAAGCTTGCCTTTCTCCCCTTTCCTTCTGTCTGTGGTGGCTACCAATAACACAAGCCTAGAAGAAACCCTAGATCTTGTGAAGTCCAGTATTTCATTTTAAGCAGGTGAGGAACTTTTTTGAGCTTATAGTTAAAGTTATTCACATGCACAAATCTGCAGGATGTAGCATTGATAGAGTTGGAGGGTGACATTGGATTTTCTGTGTAGGATACAGCAGTAGGGCAGGCTTGGTAGTGATTTTATTTATTCCCTTATTTTCATTATTATACAAGCAACAAGATTATACAAAATCGTTGTTAATAAGGACTCTTGATTGTTATGTTAAAGTCTTATTGAAATGAGTTGCAATTCTGCTCCTACAGTGGATGTAGAACATGGCTGCTTGAAAGACTGCTAATACCAGTGCCTAAACTAATGCTATAATGGGGGTGGAGGTGCAGTGTATTGATAATGGATTAGCTATAGCCTTTGGCCCCACACAGAAGCCCATGTCTGCGCAGCAGTGGCTTGGAGGGGAATTCTGGGAGGCAGCTTTGGAACCTGCCCTGTACATTTTGCAGTGTTCATGGTCCACAGAGGAGCTCCAGTGTGGGGTGAAGGGATGTTGCCCGTGCATTGTAGCGCTTGCTTCCATGTCTTTATACCTTCTGCTGCTGGGATTAATCATGCTCATAGCAGCTGTGCAGGAGTCGACCACCCACTCCTGAGCTGGCTGTTAACATTGCAGCTTCATTGTACTCCTTTCTCTGTGTGAAAAGTATTAGAAGCCTGAATTTGTACCTATTTTCTCTTCAGAAAAATAGTTCTAAAATAATAGGTTATGCTTACAGAATTATTCTACAACCAGATAACCTGGACTGAGCAGTAGTTTAGAGGATATGTAGTTTTTATTGTGTTCCTATTTAGTGCCCTCCTTGGTCACAGAACCATTTGAAGTCTCAGATGTTTCTGTGACATGCACACAATTATTTTCCTATAATTGTGCATTGCTGATTGGGATGGTTTTGCTGACCTGTAGGTTTGTATTTTCCAGAGGAAGCTAAAACAGGTTGGGAGCATGCTGCAGGGCTAATTAAAGTACATTTCTAATTAATAAATATGCACATGTGAGAGCAGATATAAATGAGCAGAGCTTACAGTGAGACTTTACTTAAATAAGTAGGGAGCAAGTGCTTTCAGACTCAGGGCACCTTTCAATTTTAAAACCAGGAAAGAGAGCCACTGTGTTTAATGTGCAATATTGTTTGCTACAGTACTCTGGGTCAGCTGTCTGGGGGTTTGAATTGTGTCTATATAAGTAACATCGCTGTTTGTATTGCAGTGGAGCAATCTCCTGTCACAGTCATAAATTAAATATTTTTCACTGTTACTGATACATTAAATTGCAGCACGTAGGACTAAAATTCCGAAATACATGTACAATATGACTGGTATATGTATATCCAGTATAGTGATACCCTGCACGATTATGCCATCACCAATAGATTTTCAGCATGTTACATTCTCGAGTTAGGTTTGGCTGTCATTTTACCAAGTAGGGGAATAGACTTCTGAAATTACCTTGTTCATGCACTTTATATATACAGCACTGTTTCTTTCTTGGCAAAGATCTTCTGTGAAAGATGAAGTGCTTGGAGATGTTTGATGAGACTCCAAAAGGTGGAAAGCAAGTCTAAGAATAAAGTGCCACAAGTAACCCAAAGAAAAAATATTTTTATTGTTTTGCTAATAAAGCTGTTTGTGAATGCACAATCTCGTCAGGGAGTTGTGTAAGCCATTATTACTATACAGCATTTTTAATTGTCAGAAGTAAATCTTTTTTTAAGTTTATCTTTCTTATATTCTTCTAATGTTTTGGGAATATGCTACTTCATGAGATTGAAGAGGAAGGTCTTATGAACTGGGCATAGACTGGCTTGGGAGTCTGAAGATGTATGTTTACCTTCCTGGCTTGACATGGACTTTGGGTGTGATCTCGGGTGAGGTGCTTAACCTGTCTTTGCTTCAGTTCCCCATCGGTGCACAGAGGATAATAACTTTGGTGGTCTGTGTTTCCTATTTAGACTGTAAACCAGTGATTCTCTACCAGGATGCCACAAGAGTCTTTTAAGAGTTCCTTGGGGTGCCACATAATGTTAGCACTGTTAAGTGTGCAGACATGATTCACAAAACAAACCCAAAGATTTCAAATGGGAATCCACAGTGTTAAAAATATTCTGACTCGTTGTGATTTTTTTTCCAAGTTCTTGGCAAGAGAATTGCTCCAGTCAGAAAAAGAGTGAAAACTAAGAGCTGGAATTTTCTGAGGGGTACCTTCATTTTAGTGAAACTGAGAACCACTGCTGTGAGCTGTCTTTGGGCAGGGAGGGTGTCTTCTAATACAAATATACAGTTTACAACGTATAATGGATAATGGGGGTCATGGTTTCCACTAGAGGTGCACCAATATATTGGTTCATATCAGATCAGCGCGATAAAAGGAAAATTAACGTTATCAGCAATTGACTTTTTTTGGCCAATGAATGTTGCTGATAAATGCCATGTGCATGCGTGGAGCCGCAGCATGCACATGGCCAAGAACGCAGCCGGACAGCTTGGAGAGCAGCATCTGCTGGTAAGTCTGTGGGGAGGGGGGAAGGGACATGGGGGGGAGAGAAGGGGTGTGGGTGGGCAGGATTCCCTGAAGCAGTGCTAGGATGGGTTGCTGGTGAAGG
>NW_017728995.1:60793655-60806303 GCF_001723915.1 Gavialis gangeticus
AGGGAGGGAGTGGGGCAGGCACTGCCCAGCTGGGGCAGGATGCGGGATGGAGTCATGGGGGGTTTACCTGGGGCAGGGATGGGAAAAATGTTGCCCATGGGCCAGATGCAGCCCACCAGGCCATTCTATCTGGCCCGCGGGGCCCCTAAAAAATGAAGAAGATTAATATGCATCTGCCCCTGGCTGCTAGTCATGCAGCCCTCTATGGCTTGCCAAAACTCGGTAAGCGGCCCTCCACCCAATATAATTGCCTGCCCCTGATCTGGGGAGTGGGCAGGGGGTGTGGGTCCTGCCACTGTGTGCATCCCCAGGGGAGGCATGTGGGGCATGTGCCCCCTAGATTTGTGTGTGGTGTGAATGCGGCCTGCCTACTGCGGGCTCAGGGCTGGTTTCTTCCCGGCGGAGGGGGGCCTGGACTGGGGCTGTGCTTGGAGCAGAGTGGGCAGTGGCAGTACTGGGAGGGGGGGGCTGTGAGGTGGGCTACAACCACCCCAAAATTCACCATAGAACCCCCTCTCATCACTGCTGCCACCCACCTCCAGCACAGCCCCAGCCCAGTCCTTCTCCCCCCGCCCCCTGGAAGAGGCCGGCACAGCCCCTGCCTCCAAGCCTGCAGTGGGCAACCCACCCAACACACAGACCTGGGGGGCACGTGCTCCACATGTGTCCCCCGGGGGTGAGCACAGTGGTGGGAGCCACCCCCCATCCCCACCCACCTGTGTCCTCTGGATGAGCCACCCATGGCTCCATTTTGCATCGCGCCCTGCCCAGGCTGGGCAGAGCCTGCCCCAGCCCCACTCCCTCCCTCACTGTGGCACCACCTCCTCCCCCACGCAGACTTACTGGCCAGATGTTGCTCTCCACACTGCTGGGCTGCATATTGGCTATTGGACCAGTATCAGCTGATATGGCTGGGTAATAATTGGCCATTAGTTTGGCCAAAAAATTCTTTATTGGTGTACCCCTATTTTCCACAAAAGTCTTTATGTCCAACTGTCATGCAGATAAAATAATAACCTCATTTGAGCAGGGGTTGGCAACCTTTTGAAAATGTTGGCTGCATCTTGCAACCCAGCCAGGTCCATGGTCTATCATTCCACTTTGGCTGCTCCAGCTACTATGAGTAGGGATCTACCTAAATCATGGTTTCGCCAGTTTCACAGAAACTGCAAAAAACAGTGTCTTCAACAAATTTACAGGCCTGGTGGTGCTATGCTAACTTGCACAATGTCCAAAAGGGCGTGGGGGTCATAACTGACCATAAAACCACCAGTTTGATGCTACAGTTAGCAAAGCAAACAATATGTTGGCATACATCAACCAGTGCTACTCAAGCAAAACTAAGGAAGTTCTTTTCCCACTCTACTTGGCATTGTTGAGGCCAGTAGAGGTGGGGGGAGGGTGCAGGCACCTACTCTGGAGATCTTTAAAAGGAGGTGACACACACCTTGCTGGGGTTATTTGACCCCAGCAGTCTTTCTTGCATGGAGCAGGGGGTTTGGAGGTGATGATCTCGCAAGGTCCCTTCCAGCCCTAAACTTCCGTAAATCTGTGTTGTCTGCGGCATTGGCCATGATTTCCTATGAAATCAACCAAAGGAAAAAAAGTGGGAGTGAGGTAGACTGAGAGAAGGCACCCTTCACCAACCAGTGGCAAGGGGCAGGGCAAAGAAAGCGATAGTGATGTCTGATAGCTAGAAAATTATATTTAGAGATTCTCTTTTAGGAATTGGCTTATAGATAGAGTAAATATTGCATTAGAACAATGGTCCAGGGGAACAGCCCGGGTTAATTGTTTTCTAAAAGTCCATTTGTGACAAAGATTCACATTCTCAGCCTTTTGGCAAATGCTGTGTCTGAAACTAACAGACATCCTGGGAAATTGAAAACATCCAGACAGTGTTCCATAACAAAGATAAGGGACCTGCAAAATTGGCAT
The DNA here is from genome assembly GCF_001723915.1 of Gavialis gangeticus. Lineage (NCBI taxonomy): Eukaryota > Metazoa > Chordata > Crocodylia > Gavialidae > Gavialis > Gavialis gangeticus. Next base: position 60,795,594 of record NW_017728995.1, read on the forward strand.
TAGGTCACAGTGACCAGTGACAAAGCCCCTGGGATTTCAGGTTTTGGTGAAATGACCAAAGTAGGAGGTCGGGGATGGCCAAATTAAGACATTGGTAAATGACCGAATTGAGATGTATGCATGAAAGAAGGAATTATGCTGATAGAACAAAACATGGACAGTATGATGACCACAAGGAAACCAGTCAATGGTACCCAGAAATGAAGAGTCATCAGGAGAAAAAATACAAAAGGAGGGATTTTCAGAGTTGGGGGAGAAGGGGATTCTGAGGTCACCATGGGCAGAGGGTGTACCACCAGCCTCTCTCAGCCCTGCTGTCAGGGGAGTAGGGAGGGGAGCTTGGCCCTCGACCTCAAAGACTGCTGACATCTAACATTCAAACAAAGAACCATAGGGTGGCACTTGCGTACTGGCCAGGCATACTGTCCCTCTGTGAAACCCTTAGGACTGGTAAATAAGTAAGATCAGGAGGTGGGGGTGATTTTGTTTGCTTGCTTTCATTACTTATATCTGCTAGCACTGTGTATCAATAACATTTGTCTATCATCGAATGGAAGAAATCATGGTTAGTCTGAGGGTTTGAGGACTGGAACATAAATCCAGTGCCAACAGCATAGACTGAGTAAAGGCTCCCTCTGCCAGTCAGTAGTGAGGGGTGGGATCAGTGCAAAATGCCCATGAAATCAGTTGTTTGTCATGACTGGGCCGCAAAAAACCCGTTGTCTTGCCATGACTTAGGTAGGTCCCTAACTATGAGCAGAGGTTGCAGTGAGGAAGAGTAGCCCTCAATGTGGGCTGTAGTAGCTGGAGGCGATTGGCGCACCTTTTGTGGAAAATGGACTGGATCAAAATGCTGGGGATTCAGGGTGCCTGTAGTAAAATACAGAGTAGATTGGACCTTTGTAGGCTAAATCTTGTCGATGGGCCTTAGGTTGCTGACTGACCCCTGATTTAGAGCAAGGTTCTGCCCCTCTTACTGATGATAAATATAGTCAATGCTGGTTGCATACTCGGGGAATAATGTTTCTATGCTACTTAACCTGGAAAAACTCTCTGGCCTTTGAACAGATTTTATAAGCATGGTGTTAGTGTGTTTTTGTTTTGTTTTATTTCATTATTACTTTTTTTATTTTTAAGGTATCCAAACAGTTTAATTATAGGGTTAGGGAATAATAAATTATTTTAATTTCTCTCTCCTTAACTCTTCCCATGATGTCTAATTCATTAGTCTACATTTAGTCCAATGGGTAATGAACTCTGTTCGTTTGACTAATTTAGAGAAAAATAAAACTAGACTGTACTGTTCTCCAGAGATTCTAGTCCGAGTCAGGATCCAAAATTCCAGACTCCCTGAATACTGAACTCTAGGTTAGATTAAACCATAGCCACTAAATGTGTCCATGTCACCTTTGCTGACTTGAATGTAGGTTAAAAATGTATTTTAGTTCATTAATATGCCTTATAGTTGGTTATATGCCTTGCATCATATCTATTGCTTTATTTTTAGCCTATTTTGAAGTCTGTTAGTGGAATGTAGCCAGTTATTTTTATCTTGATATAAAATAGTGTCTAGTAGAATCACATGGACTTGGATTTTAATTAATGCAGACAGCTTTTAAATATGAAACTATGGTAACATTTAATGTGCTAAATTTTTTCCTGCAAAGAATTTAACACATGTATTAGGAATATCTCAGCTTAGAGAGCCATGGGATAAATAATTCATTCAGTGGTACTGTGATCTTAGACTCCATGCTGGTGAAAGTGCCATGAATGCCATATTTTTATAGACACATTTGCTGTGCATGTTATGTTACTATTTTATTTATTCTTGGGACATCCTTTAATAATTTTTATTTTGGATCTTTCTTGATTAAAGGTCCAGTCCATCACACATGTTAGCTACTAGTCATGTTGCTTGATACACTGTTAGAAGATGTTTGTGTAGTGGTAATAAGAAACTAGGGTATTGGAACCGGAATCGGATAGGGCAGGGGCAGGCAATTATTTCAGGCCAAGGGCCGCTTACCAAGTTGTCAAGGGACTGCATGGGTAGCCCCACCCCTTGGCAGGTGCTCCATCCCCTGGTGATCATCTTGTGATGGGCAATACCGCCCCCTATCTCCTGACCTTTGCCACCAGAAGTCCCTCCCCTTGCCCTCACAGTTACTCCTTTCAGGAAGGGGTTTTGCCATCTTAGAACCAGAAAAATACCAAATTATATTTTAAAAACTGAACATGTACAACATTCATTAATTTGATTTCAAAAAATATTTTTGTCCGGATTCACATGTGTTTCTGTAGTGTACACAGAGGTGACTGCACAATAACTTAAAATGAAGTCTTACTTTTGTATATTGTGGGGGGTATGGCAGATGACTATAGGTTTGTGGGAGACTGTGGGTGTGTGTGTAGGGATTTTGTGGGGAAGTAGGTATGGGGGTGTGGGCTGAGGGAGCATGTGGGGGTGTGTATGGATATGGGGTTTGTGGGGGAAAGTGTGTAGGGGGAGGATTGCTGGGGTGTGTGAGGGTGTGGGGGTCTGCATGTAAGACAGTGCAAGGGGGGCGTGGATGCATGTCTGTGGTAGGGTGTATGTGTGGGGCTTTCCCTGTGAACAAATACACCATCCCTCCCCGCTCCTGGGCTTGTGGTACTGGCATGGGCCCTGTGCTCTGGCGGTCTGGTCATGCAGCCAAGAGCCACGTAGTGCTAAAGTGGCTTGCGGACAGTAGGAAAGCAGAGAAGTGGTAGCTACAGGCAAGGGAGAGTGGAAGTGAGCGGGCATGCGGGAGCACAGTGACAGCTGGGCAGGAGCACAGGGCCCGCACCAGTGTCCTGGGGCCAGTGCCAATTGGGCCCAGACTGGGGTGGCAGGAGCATGGGACCCCTGCCCCACACCCCCAGCACAGCTGGTGCCTGACCCTGTGTTCTTGCCACCCCACTCTGGGCCCTGCCAGAGCTGGCCCTGCTCTCCCACCCAGCTGTTGCTGTGCTCCCACTCCCACTGCCCCCCCCACCCCTCTCCCTCACCTGTAGCTGCCATTTCCCTGCTTTTCTCTCAGCTGCCAGCTGCTCCAGCACCATGTGGCTTCTGGCTGCGTGGCCAGACCGCAGGACTCAGCAGGAGCTAGCCTGGCGCCGAGGACTGGGGTGATCCCCACGGTCCTCCCCTGCCTCCCTGCCCCCCACTCTTATCTGAGGTTCCCTCTCTGGTGCAGGGAGGCAGGAACAGCCCCAGGGGCCCAGGCCAGAAGGCTCTGCTAAGCAGAGGCTTTTGGCTGGGTGGGAGGGGGCTGGGGGCACGGCCAGGCAGGGTGGGCCTTGTTTCTGGGCTGTTGAGTCTTGCCAGCTTCCCCTGGGTTGTACTGCCCTTGGCTCCTGTCATCCTTTGACAGGCAGCCAGGAGCAGATAAATATTAATTTTCTAAATGTTTTAGGGACCCTGCAGTCCATATAGAATGGGCTGGCAGGCCAGATCCATCCTGTGGGCCCTATTTTGCCCACCCCTGCCTTAGACAGTTTATAGACCCCCGGGGTCTATGGGCCATGGGTTAAAAACCAGTGGAATAGGATATATACAAGTGTCTGGTAGCCAGAGTCATGTGGATTTTTAGTGTAATAGCCCTGTCCACCTGCTTGGGCTAAGATACTTGGGGTTTTCCAGTGGCTTTTAAATATTGAGATTAAGGCTTTTTATGATAATATCATTGTGCTTTAACTACAAAACGGAAAATCAGAGCAGATCTAACAAAAATGGGGAGGGTAAATAGATGTAGAATCAGTAATGGTTATATTAAAAATAAATCTTTGAGCATTTTTCATTACTGTCTTTTAGTCCAGTGGTTTTTAACTTTTTTTCATTTGCAGACCCTTAAAAAAAAAAATTTACAAATGGAGGTGCAGACCCCTTTGGAAATTTTGAATGGAGGTGTGGACCTCTTTGAATTGTAAGTGTGGATATTCACATGCTCTTGGTTGTCTTCATCCTCTTTTGTGGATCTCTTAGATGCAATCTATGGAACTGGAGGGGTCTGTAGACTAGGGGTGTGCAAAACCGTTTGTATTCAGTTCGGAGTCGGCCCAAATCTGGGACAGTGATTCAATTAGTTGATTCGGATCGTTGTCCCCGATTCGATTCAGTTGAATCTGAATCTGAAGATTCGATGCTGATTCAGAGAATCAGTGATTCGGCCATAGACACAGCTTTAAATGTTTTTTCTACATACCTTGAGGTCCCAGGTGTGGCTCGTGAACGCTGTGATGCTGGGGTGGATGGGGCCCCCCATGTGCTTGGCAGCGAACCTGGAAGTGACCTGGAAGTACTTCCGGTCCACTTGCAGGTCCATTGCCAAGCATGCAGGGGGTGCCCCCGCGCCTCCTCAGCTCGGCAGTCGGCCATAGGGGGACCCTGGGTGCCCACCCAAGACCTAGGAGGCACCAGTTGCCAAATCAAGGGAGTGTGGTGGGGGGCCCCAACACGCTCGCCAGCGGACCCAGAAGTGCTTCTGGTCCACTTCCGGGGCTGCTGCTGAGTGCGCTGGGAATCCCTGCACACTGCTGTTGGACGCTTTGTCCGCCTCACCATCACAGTGTTCACGAGCCACCTGGTACCTTGAGGTATTTGGAAGCTGTGTCTCTGTCTGAATCGTCGAATCTCTCTGAATCTATTTGGAGGGTTCTGATTCGATTCGGAGAGATTTAAAGGGTCTCCTGATTTTGATTTAGATTCAGAGATTTGGCCACCGAATTGGGTCAGGGACCAAAGCTTCTCACAGTCCTACTGCAGACCACAGGTTAAAAACCACTGTTCTAGTGCATTTCCACATGCTATAGGTAGTAGCTGTGTATGCTCTGCAGCTATTCAAATACTTAAGAAAGAGAGTAAGAAGGGTCCCTTATCACCAGTATTTGCCAGGATTGAGACTGTGAAGCAGAATTTGAAAGTTTGAAAACATAGTTGCTGTTGGTAGAAATATAATTTTCCCATCGGTGTATTGATCAGCTTTTTCAATTAGACATAAGCAAAAAGAATAGAGATATTTCAGTGGAAAAACAGGCTTGGCTGATCCTAAACTGTTGGCAGCATTTCACAGACAGGTTGAGCACATGGATTTGTTAAAGACTTGAGTGAAATATTTATTATTGGTTTGCTACATTTATTATGTTTTATTATGTTTATTATTTTTGCTATGTTTCTAATTGGTTTGTCTTGCTTAGTCAGCAAAGGAAGACAATTCAAGACACTCTCTTGTCTGACCATGGTTAGCCTCAAAAGGGGGAGAGAGAAAAGTGTCAAGCAATAACCAGAATGTTAATCTATATTTTAGTACATATTCGGGAGAGTATTCCCTTCTGTCCAAGGGAAAAGGGGTTTCTTTGTATGTCACAGCCCATGCAGCTTCTCTCACTATTAATGACACCTACCTACATTTGCATAAGGGAGAAGAAAAAAAAATATTTCCAAAATTTGCAAATCGCAGTTGCATTTCTGTCAGCGCTGGTAATTCTAGGGCGTCTGGTAACTCTAATAAAGAGAATCTGCTTTTAATTTAAAATTCTCCCTGAAGAAAGGAATAGCTGGCAGCTGAGAGGTTTGAAGTGAAGCGTCTGTCTTTCCTTATTTTCTATTATTTGCTTTAACAGCGGAGGAGAAGCCCTTAATTAAAAAAAATACTCCTTAAGTAGCCAAGTATGAAGGGTTGAGCTGTTGTGATTACCTCCTGTACTAGCTCCATAGTAAATCAGGGTTTCTCCTTTGAAGAGCAGTTCTAATTAAATGCACAAAAATACCGCTTACCTTGTGCTTAACCCAGGCTCTTAGCTGCTCTTCATATGATTGATGGAGCTGATGATGCGAGGTCGCATTCAGGTGCCTTATTTATTTAGCACAGGCATGGTGGACAAAGAGCAAAGGCAAAATCTGCAGTTTTTGCTTCGCATGAAGCTCTGTCTTGGTAGAATGTGCAGACAGATAACAGTGTCTTGTCTGTAGCCAAAATCAGGACTTGGAGACTACATCTGCTCACATGAAGGACTGCTGTAGACTGTCTCCCAGGGTGATGTGGAGGTAGGAAAAGGCAGAATGGTGGCATGATAACATTACTCACGGTCTGAATTCAGTGTCTTCGATGTTGTTCCTTTTGTACCATAATCTTCCAGAAGCCATTCACCTGGTCTGAGCGTGTCTTTCTCTTGTGTCAGACCTTTTCAGTTTCTAAATTCCTCCCAGAATCATTTTGCATTAGCTATAGAGGTATGTTAAAAGTTTGGCGGTAGCGAGCGGAAAGCATTCTGGTACTTACCTAAGATCTGGAGACATCTGTACAGGAAGCAGGGTGCTTGAATGTAGAACCAGGGAGGAGAGAAGTTGCATAGGCAGAGAAGAGCAATGTAGACAAGCTTGCTGATGAGTGACTGCTGGGATTTAAATTCTGTATTCCAACAAAACCCTTTAGGTAAGGCGCTGTAGGCATAAGCCTGCTCAGCCTGTACATCAAGTTGTACATATACCCTCTCAGAGAGTGAAAATTACTGTCCTAGAGAATTAGGAGAATAAAGACCTTATGATTAGAGGAATTTTAATCTAACAAGGAACTAATGCATTCATTTTTCCACAACAAAGAGACAATAAAAGTATAATTTACTTAGACTGGATTGATTTCTTTTCATTTACTACTTTCTGTGTAGGGGTGACTGACTTCTTATAATGTGTGTATTCATAACATGTTTTTAAATATCAACATACTTTGAAAACATTTTACTTGTTTTCATAGTGAAGTAAAAAAACCCAACACAAATCCTTATGGGTATTCCTATTGCCCTTGCATCTTCTGCTTTTTCTTCCTTTACATTTCTAATCCACACCTGGGTGGAAATTTTAGGCCTTGATCAATTATATTTTTGAGAGTGATCTTTAAATGACTTTTTATAAGAAAAGGGATCTAAGAAAAACACTGATTCAACCCGAGCTATAAAAAGTACAACTCTGCCTAATGGAAATGAATAGTGGGAACTATTATGAGTCAACTTCATGTTCAAAATCTACTAACTTAAATGTCTGGGCTCCAGAGGAAATCCTGCTTAACCTGCCTAGTGGCAGTTTCTTAGTAAAGGAGTTTAAAGTGGCTGAAAATTTAGGGGCAGCATTGGGGCTCCAAGAACAAGACAGAAGGTTACTGTATGTAGGTCCAGAGGTCCTGAGCAACACACCTACATGCTCCTATCATATTGGATTGTGGGAATACCACACAAAGGACTTCTTGGTCCTGTACTTTCTGTCCCAGTGTCTTGTCTTTCAGTGTTGATACCTAAGCTTCTGGTTCATCCCTATATATAAATTCAGTGTTCGATGCAAAGGGGGAACCGCATGCTGGTGAAACAAACCCTGCTGACATGGCAGTAGCTCTTTGAATGCAATTATAATCTACTGTTACATATAACTGGAAGCCAGTTCAAAAACATTCACAGCAAGGAGCATTTGATGTGGGCTCCTTGTATGTTGTCCTAATGTGGGACGTTTTATCAGCATCTCTTGTGCTTGACAGATACAAGGCACTAGCACTGGTGGAAAGAGACTTTGCTTTTTAATCCGTAGGATAATCTTACTGGATGTCAAAGCATTATACTGTTTTTTTGGTAATAGCTTACAATACTGCTAATGCTTTTTTAAGCAGTTGTCATGAACCATTGCTGCAGAATACTGTATAGTGTTTTTAAATATAGCAGAGCAACTGGCAGCATGAGAGCTCCCTAACATCCTTGCCAGTTGCAGCCATCCCATGACCAACAGGAGGTAATACTTAATAGCTTTCTAACAGGCAGAGAAAATGTGTTCTTGTAGCTAGTCAGCTATAGGCTTTTTCTAAACAGAAAGGGCCAGACTTTTTAATTAATTAGGTGTATAAAATGTTTGTTCAATTGCTTGCCTAATTATCTTGTGCAGTTACCATAAATACATGTGTAAACTGGTAATAATGGATGCAAACAGTCATAATTATCCATATTGTTTTTTGTAGTAATTGCACTGGCAGGTTAGGCGTGCCGATTGGGGCCATGTCTGCGTGTATCTGTTGGAAAGCAGCCTTCCAAAGTATATGACGTTGTTTTGTCTATCTACTGCAGAGCGAGTGTGTTCAGACCAGAGTTCCTTTAAATCCATGTTTTCCATAATTATGAGAACATATGGCCCAGTAAGCTGAGGCAATAGTTTAGATTTTAAGCCATACATATAGATTTTGAATTGGGTGAACAGAAACCTATCTGGATTCTCTTTGCAGTCCAGTGGACTATTTAACTGCTAAAAAAAAGACACTGCTCTTATCCAAACTTGATGTAAACAGTGCTTATTAATGACACTGCACTGTCAGTCCTGTGCTATTAGCGTTCCTAAAACCAATGCGCTCCCCCTCATTTGCAAGGTTTCTTATAGTCTGTTTCCCACTGTTATTAGAAGCCTTGAAAATGATGGGAGCTGGTAGATGTTATTACTGCTAGTAGAAACCTTAAAGATGAGCAGCCCTGAAACTGCCTAGTCCCTGTCATTTTCAAGGTTTCTAATAGCAGCCCTTTGACAGTTGCTTCCCCTTCACGATTAGTGGTGCAGTTAAATGGAGTACGACTGGTTGATGGTTACAGTTATGATTGTTCAGTTAACCAGAATGCAGTTAAGTTGCAAAACAGGCAGTGGGGCTGAAAGATGCTATGCACTGGAGTGCTTTATTCACTTAACCAGTATTCTTATAGTTGAAATTTGTTACTATGTAAGCAATAGGCAGTAAATTGGGAGTCACGTTGCTCTGCATTTAAGTGAATTACGCATGTAGGGCAGCTACACATGCGCCTGAATCCTGCTCTGATGCATGCCAATTAATTAAGTCTGCTGGAGCATGCTAATTAGAATTGTGTATGAATGTAGAATCTTGTGTATTCAGCATTCCCATGCTTCGAAATGAGGGTGGGGGCACTTTAACTAAAGTTTGTCAAACAAGCTTCAGGTACAGCACCTCCGCTGCCATTTTGAAATGCTGGACGCTGAATACATGAGACACTGCGGGCATTTTAATTAGAGCAGCTCCCAAGAGCTGCTTTAATTAAAGCATGCTCTCTCCAACCTGGAGCATATGTAAAGACACCCTTATTGGATATTCGTTTAATGGTGTGCACTGTCTTCTGTACCATTCAGACTGGGTTACAATCCCTTTGAACCAGCAAGTGGAGGCAGCAGTGGACTGGATTTTGGGGGATTTCATATATCCCGTGCATCAGCTTAGCCATCTCTTGCACTGCAGGTAGTGTTTTCCTAGCAAGTAGGAGAGCAGTCTTCAGGAGCCAGACAGAGAAATACACAAATCACAGGAACATAAGAGCCCTCTGAATGCAGCTGTGTTGCTGCCTACATGGAGTTTTCATCAGTCAATGAGCCATCAGACTCTCATATTTCAGTTTTCCATTCTCCTTTTTGAACGTGGCTTGTCCTAGCAAGAAGGCCTTCATTAGGCTCAAACTTGGGGGGATTCTTCTTATTCCAAAGATGCTAACAAAGAAAGACTCTAAGATGGAGGAGAATCCCCAGGTGATGTAGAGACAGTATACATCTTGCCTCTTCCCAAGAAGCAGCATAAAGAAGCATTCCCAAGGGGTGCGTGTTGGAGTGGCTTCCATGGGGCTGTGGAGAGGCTGGTGTAACTTGCAACATTTTGAAGCTGTTCAAAATTAAACCAAGATCTGGGATGGGCCTGGGGATGGTCTCGGGGCCAAGGAGTTGTGAAACAGCTTGACTGGACTTGATGGCTGGACACTAAAGTGTTCCAGTTTCCACCCAGTGATCAGGTTGGGAAACTTGGAACAAACACCGAAATATCTGAACTGGCTTATAGAACTGGAGAGAGAAACAGGGCCAGTTAGGGAAATGTTGCCTGAACCTCTGTGTACTTCAGTGGGTTGTGAAAGATGGCTTCAATCCAGGGAGGTACTAAGCACTGAGTATCATTGATTCCAGAATCCCTCAGGGTTTTGTAGGAAAAGACCTGGACATGCCCAGTGGTCTGAGTGTTATATGATCCAAAGGGAAGCAAACTGGGAGACTTGTAGAACAGACGATTGTCTCATGCACCTGTTTCCCTGGTTAAAACAGCATTATCTTGCCATCAATATCATCTGTGATGGCAACTAGAAAGATTTCATAGATTTCATAGACATTAGGGCTGGAAGGGACCTCGGAAGATCATCGAGTCGAGCCCCCGCCCAAAGGGCAGGAAGCTTGAGCCACCTCTGATGGCAGGATGTTCCAGACCTTGGGGGCTCGGACAGTAAAGAAATTCTTCCTTATGTCCAGCCTGAAACAGTCTCGTAGTGGTTTATGACCGTTCAACCTCGTCATCCCTTGGGGCGCTCTGGTGAACAAACGTTCCCCCAGATCCTGGTGGTCACCCCGATAAACTTATAGGTGGCCATCAGATCACCCCTGAGCCTGCGATTTTCCAAGCTAAAGAGCCCCATGGCTGTCAGCCTGTCATTGTAAGGTCTGTTTTCCTGACCTCTGATCATGCGTGTGGCTCTTCTCTGGACTCTCTCAAGCTTCTCCACATCCTTTTTGAATTGTGGAGCCCAAAACTGGACGCAGTACTCTAGCTGTGGCCTCACCAAGGTCTAGTACAAGGGGAGAATGACGTTGTGGGATTTGCTTGAGAAGCATCTATGGATGTAAGC
>NW_017728995.1:60806749-60807063 GCF_001723915.1 Gavialis gangeticus
GGATCCACTTTCCTCCCTTTCTTGAAGATAGGCACCACATTGGCCTTCTTCCAGTCTTTGGGCACTACACCAGAGCGCCAGGAGTTTTGAAAGATCCATGCCAGGGGCTGGGCTATGATGCTCGCCAACTCCTTGAGTACCCTAGGGTGTAGATTGTCAGGGCTGGCTGACTTGAAGGTGGGCAGGGGATCTCCCCCACCCGGACCTTCCTGTTCTGTAGTGGGCATGGGCGTGCCATGGGACTGATGAAAGAACGACGCAAAGTACCCATTTAATAGGTTGGCTTTTTCCTGGGCGTCAGTTGTCCCATCTGG
>NW_017728995.1:60807347-60813012 GCF_001723915.1 Gavialis gangeticus
ATCGCTCCCTTGAGGAGCAACCACTCTTCTTGAACTCCCCTCTCCCTAGGGTCATGGTCCCTTAGGGCCTGACTGACAAGCCTCCTGAGCTTGTCAAAGTCAGCTTTTCTGAAGTCAAGAACTTCCATGCTGCTGATTGACTTGCCAGCTTTACGGCAGGTGGTGAAGGTGTACAGCTTGTGGTCACTGTCGCCCAGCTTCCCATCGATCACTAGGTTGCTGATTAGGTCATCCCCAGTAACCACTACCAGGTCGAGCAGCACTTTGCCTCTTGTTGGCCCATAGACTTCTTGAGTCAGGTAGAGGTCATCCACACACGAGAGGAAGCTTTGCGACCACTTGGATTTTGCTGAGTGATCCTCCCACGAGATGTCGGGTAATTGAAGTCACCCATGACAACCATGGTCGTGGAGCACGCGGCCTCAGCCAGTTCCCGGGCAAACTCCTGGTCAAGCTCTTGACTTTGGGTGGGAGGTCTGTAGTAGACTCCAACCGTTGTGTCCCCTGTGCCATGTTCCCCCGACGCTCTCCAGTAGTCCACCCTGGTCTCCAATATCAGCTTCCAGGGACGCGTAGCTTTCCTTAACATAGAGAGCTACACCCCTGCCCTTTTTATCTACGTGATCCCTCCTGTACAGGGTATAGCCATCTATACCTGTGGTCCAGTCATGGGTGGAGTCCCACCAGGTCTCCATTATCCCTATGACATCATAATTATTTGCATTGAGCAGGAGGGGTAGCTCCTGCTTATTCCCCAAGCTCCTGGCATTTGTGTACAGGTGGGCAAGTATCCCCTTGGGGGCTTTTGCCTTGCCCACAGATTGTACCAGGGCTGGGGCAGGGGTGGGCTCCCTTAAGTGCCTTGGCCTGCTGGCTTTGCAAGGGTTGCTCAGCAGGCCAGCAGTGGTGGCAGTCCCCCTATCCCCCAGCGGGCTTAGTTTAAAGCACGGTGGAGAAGGTCAGCCAGTCTGGCTGAGAAGAGCCTCCTCCCCAGGAGGGAGATGAAAGTGAGGAGAGAAGTATAAGATAGATGGACAAAAGAGATCTATTCCAGCTCTGAATATGACCAGGCAATGAGATTCAATGTACAATAATGGAGAGCCAGCCTGATGTTTTTGACTTCAGTGGACATAATTCCACAGAAAGCAAGCACAAATGCTACTCTGCCATGTAGTTGTTCTTTCACTCAAGTCTAAAGAAGAAGAGAAGTCTCTTTTGTGATCGTAGCTGTTTTGTCTTTCTCTCAGCAGATATTGGCTCTGTTAAATATTTACTTTTCAACTAACATTCTTCCTATCTAGTTAATTCACTTTCAGACATTATTTATTTTTTGTTTGTCTGAAGACTGTTTTGTTTGGCTGCTGGGTAAAGCCTTATTCTTTTGTCAGGCCTTTTCACCGAGTCTTTAAAACTTTTCTTTGAAGTCAGCTCAGAAACATGGATCTCACTTTTATGGTTTTCACTTCCAGTTTGAAATCAGTTAGCAATAGCATGAACCAATAAATACCCACCCAAGCTAACCTTCAGTTTGACAGATCTTGTCAAATATTCAGGATCATGTGTAATATAGGACAAGATTTTCAATCTTTTTGGTTGGGGTACTCCTGGCAGCCGGTTGAGAAGTGGGGAGTCCCCTGGCGGCTGGTCAACAAGCAGGGGGGAGCAGGGTCCATGCACGGCAGCAAAACTGGAAGTGCCGGCAGTGAAACTGGAAGTGCTAGTGGTTTCTCTGCGCCGCTGCCGTGTACCCCCTGGGGCCTTCCAAAGTACCCCTGGAGTACGCGTATCCCTAGTTGAAAACCCCTGATACAGGATTATACAATTTTACAAAAGGACTCTAAGAAAGAAATGTGATTAGAATAGGTCTGAAATTTAGTTTACTATATCCCCTTGTAATATGTGGTGAACTTCAGTACACTTAGAAGCTATTGAAAGGTTTTATCCTCTGCATTCATGGTGTTTCTAGTACTGTGAACACATGCTAACCTAATGGAATACTTACTGATAATGGCATGTGGTAGTGGAATTCGTTTCTTTAGTTGGGGTAGAACAAATGGTGTAGGCTCTAGTAGCTAGGTCATCAGATTGGAACTCAAAATGCATGTGCTGAATGCCTGGCTTGGTCATCTAATCTGCCTTTGCCTCACTGCTCCATATATTTTTGTTTTAGGGTATGGGGCAATATCCCCAGAGGAATGTGTTCAGCAAATCTACTCATGACCATAGCTATGGAGCTTAGAGCCATCTAATACCCAGATGCCATAGGCAGACCTTTACCAGAGAAGTGGAGGTGTTATAAAGATGATGGCATTTCATCAGTGTTCAGTACAACTGATTCCTGCACCTTTTTCTATCATGAGAATAATCATATCTTCTAGTTTCTGGACTTAATCAATTTATAATAAAAAGTGGGAATAAAACCTTTCACTCAAAGGCAGAAATGACAATAAGGGCAACTGTAGTTTCAGTGAAAGAAAATCAGCTATCAAAATGGATCAGAGAACGTGGCATTTTTTTAATTAAGTTGTTTAAATTCTCCAGCCAACTGTCACACAGAAAAGCAATGAGCTAGCCAGAGGCAAAAAATAGAGCCTCCAGTAACCAGGAGTAATCATAAAACTCGTCTTTAATGATGATGTAGCAACTGTAGCTAAGTTTAAAAAAGAAAACAAAACCCAGAAACATTTTAAAGAATTTGATTTATATATGAATAAATGTAATTTCTGAGCCCATGCAGTACAATTATCTTTTAGTTCTCAGGTATAGTAGTTGTACTGAGAACTCTGTTTTTCTAGGAACTTCTCTATGTTAGTGATACCTCCAGTTAGAGATACTTGAATAACAGCGACTGAACTAAGCAAGGATAGTCTGAAGTTTTGAGAAGGTAACTAACTTAGTGCGTCTTGACACTCTCGGGTTGAGTTTTTGCAATATTCAGATCTTCGATAAATAGGGCTTATAGCTTCATCCCCAAAAGATCTGCTAGGCTCTTTCACTCCTGCTTCTTTTGTCTGATTATACCACGTTCTTGTGGGAGATATCCTATTCAGTTTCTGCAGCTGTCTGACAGGCCTCTCTGGACATCTACAGAAGCCAGAGTGTATGTGTATGCTGTGATGTAAATGTTTGAGTTATCATATTCCACTGGGTCCTTTTTCCTTTTCAGTGGAAGAAAGAGCATTTTCTAAGGCTGTCCCCTCCACCTCTGACTCCATATCTTCTTCTCTGATATGTTATATTTTCTGAAGAATTTCCCATGGTCTTTCCTTTTATATTGTTTCTTTAGAATTTTTACAGCTGGGTTGGTGAAAGTGCTCAGCACCCAGCAACTCGCACTGGGAGCAGGATATCTCCTGCAGTGAAGTGGTTGAATGAGATCTGGAGAAACGAGCAACAGAGCTTGGCAGATCTGAAAATAAGCGCCACTTATTGAAGGTTTGTGGGATGGAATGCATTTTCCTTTCAGCTGTTTGTGAAAATGCCAGCTGCTAGGTTCTGAGCCCTTTTGAAAATCTGGGTACTTCACTGAGGTGCCTAAATAGGAGATGAATACTTTGAAGATCCAGCTGCTTGTTTAGCTACCTCCAATATGAACTGTTTTGTACTGAGCTCTCTTGACAGTATGCCCCTGAGCCTCTGAAATCGTTGATTATAAAATCACGCCAGATTGAAGAGTGAGACATCTCTACGTATTTTTCTGACTTCAGCTAAGGTCAGGCTATTTGATATTTGCTAGAGCAGAAAGCTTATCAATAATGCATCAATGACTGCTCTCTACCTTGTCCAACCCCAAAGTTAACAGCACCTTTTAAAAAGTACTTCCAAGACACAACCTGTATGTAGGTCCTAACCTCTGTTTAAGCTTTCAAGGCTGTCTGTCAGCACTGTAAACTCTGTAATAGCTTTGTTTACATAGACATCAGCCTCCTGCAAGGCAAATAGGAGTCCAGACAAATTGCAGCTGCCTCTTTCACATCTGGAGTTCAGTTGGCAGAACGTTATAAAGCAAGATGTTCACCTCTCTGTGCAGTTTCCCTGCCAGCGCCTGGCTAAGTGTGCTGCAGTGATGCCTCACCAGAGCTTCCCTGAGCTCACCCTGAAGCAGGGGCAGAGCAGCCTGTAAAGGCACAGAGTGGAGGTTGACAGGACAAAAATAGAACCCTGGGTTTGGACTCTTGTGCGTTTATTAAATGTGAACTAGTAATAAAGAAAAGTGTTGAACTGACAGTCCTGGAGCCAGAAGTTGCCTGTTGATTCAGAGAAGAGGAGGTATACAATATAGGCTAGGCAACATCAGTGCAAATTTCTCTGTTAACTCTGTGGTTCTGTTGCTGTAGTCCTATCATGTCCTTGACCTCTACAGAAACTGTCAAAAAAGCCCAAAGATGCAAACTGAGGAGGGGTACTTCAGTGATGTGAATGCTTGTAAAATAACCACTGGACAGAAGCCACTGGTCCTTTTCAGTTGGCCAGCAAGCCACTTTTGGAAGGTAAAAGATGTGAAATGTGGAATTTTTCAAAAACACTCAGGGTGGACTTTATTCTGCTACCATTGGCATTAACAGTATAAAACTCTCATTGACCTCAGCAGGAGGAGCCAGGCCAAGCCTGTGTGCTTTTGGACATCTCAGTCAGACAGCTGCCTTCAATCTATCCCACTCCAATTACCTGAGCCATCCAACTTACCAGGTGGAGGGGCCTTCATGGGACTTTACCCTTTTGTCCCTTAAAAGCTCCCTTGGTAGAAATAGATGTCACCCAATGAAGCAGGTCAGCCATGCTAGGATGTGCCCATTGATTGTGCCCATTAATGAGTGGTGTGTTCCCCTGGGGCTTATGAGTCTTGGTCTTGTATACCATAGAAATTCCCTGAAAGTACCTGTTTGGGTTTCCAGGCTTTCAAAGATACCTCCCCAGAATTCCTGAGAGGGTGCATCACATTGGAAACCCCGACTTTTCCTAGTTAATGAGACACCCTGGAGATCCCAGCGAACATGGCTCAGTAAGCGAGGGCACCCTGACTTTTACACACTTACCGAGCCCCCAGAGATCTAGGGGCATGTCTCAGTAAGCAGGGAAATGCAGTCAGGCACTCTTGGGGCTTGAGAAGGCCGATCCTGCCCAGGAATTCCCAGGGTGCGCAGGATCAGGCTCCTTAGAGCACCTGTCTGGGGCAGCAGGAGAAGCAGGCAGCTCCAGGCTGCCCATGCTCTCCTGTCATGAAGCAAATAGATATCCAGTGCAATAAAGCAGCACAAATTATTGCTACCTTATGTTGTAACTACTTTATGGCATGACAAGAAGTATGGATGTGTATTTGCTTTCATTGTGTGCCACCAGAAAATTGGTTATGGTGGCACAAAGGGGACATACGGTGATGTCTGTTTCTGCCCCTTAGTCTTAGAAAAATAAGTTTTTGCTGAATAGTTTGGGTAAATAATTTCTCAGACAGGTTATTGGCTAAAAATATACAAGGAACTTACCCTCTGCCCTGAGGAAATTGCAACTCAAGACCAACAGGTTTATGTAACAACAGAAAGGAATTAGCTTTTTACTCCTTTTCTGAAGCAATGGGCACATCTACACATGCAATTAATGCGCAACAATAAATTCCTGCACATATCGCATTGGCGTTTATTAGTCCTTGGCACCATGCTTGAACATG
>NW_017728995.1:60813347-60814380 GCF_001723915.1 Gavialis gangeticus
TACCCTGGGGGTCTTCAAGAGGAGGTTGGCTAGATATCTGGTTAGGGTATTATGATCCCAGCACTTGTTCCTGCCCAGTGCAGGGGGTCAGACTTGATCTGTTCAGGTCCCTTCCAACCCAAACTGTTGGATGGAAAATGTGTGAGCCTGAATTTGAGTGTGTATGCATGCAAGCAGAGTGTCTTGGCAGGAATGAAACGGTAGGAGCTGACAGAATTCTTCAAGAGGGGCAAATCTTTATCTATAGAAGGTAATGCTTTGTGGCATAAACTTTTTCTTAGGAAACCATATAAGGGCAAAGAATCCTCCAGCTTCTAGAGATGGAACTTTAATGTCCCCTAAACATTCTCATTTTGGCACTTCACAGCCCTGCTTAGCCCCTGTCCTGGCGATTTGGGCACATGGGGAAGGAGTCTAGATGGGATTTACTTCTTGACCACAGACGCTACTGTTTGGAGAGCATTGCATTAATTGTGTTTACTAGATCTTTACCAACAAGAAAAGAAGCCAGAGAGTCTACTGATGGACTAGAACAGGGGTTCCCAACCTTTTAATGCTGTGGACTGGAAGTGACTGCAGACTGGAAAAATGGTGCACCAGCAGTGACCATCATATCATAGAATCATAGAAGTAGGGTCGGAAGGGACCTTGTAGATCTTCAAATCCGACCCCCCCGCCTGGGCAGGAGAAAAACTGGGCTCAAATGACTCCAGCCAGGTAGGTATCAAGCCTCTTCTTAAAGACGCCCAGGGTAGGAGCCAGTACCACCTCCCTTGGAAGTTGGTTCCAGATCCTAGCCGCCCTAACTGTGAATTAGTTCTTACGGATGTCTAATCTAAACCTCCTCTCCAACAACTTGTGGCCGTTATTCCTTGTTATGCCAGGGGGCGCTAGGGGAAACAAGGTCTCACCCAAACCCTTCTGGTCCCCCCTAGTGAGTTTATAGACAGTCACCGGGTCCCCCCTCAGCCTTCGCTTGTGAAGGCTGAACAGGTTCAGGTCCCGCAGTCTCTCATTGTAGGGTCTGCCCTGT
>NW_017728995.1:60814401-60824563 GCF_001723915.1 Gavialis gangeticus
GCTTGTGAAGGCTGAACAGGTTCAGGTCCCGCAGTCTCTCATTGTAGGGTCTGCCCTGTTTTCCCCGGATCATGCGAGTGGCCCTCCTCTGGACCCTCTCCATGTTGTCCACATCCCTCCTGAAATGGGGCGCACAGAACTGGACACAGTACTGCAGCTGTGGGCTGACCAGTGTTGCATAGAGGGGGAGGATCACCTCCTTGGCCCTACTTGAGATGCACCTGTGGATGCACGACAAGGTCCGGTTAGCCCTGCCAACCGTGACCTCGCATTGTCAGCCCATGTTCATCTTGGAGTCAATAATGACTCCAAGATCCCTTTCTGCAGTATAAAAAATGGTTTGGCTACCAGTCCACAGTATGCTGGTCACTTCCAGACTTCTGGTCTGGCAGCCAACCCTTCGCAGCCTGGTACTGGGATGTGGCCCGGGGGTTGGGAACCCCTGGACTAGAATGATGTCATACAACATTGGAATAAGCCTAGCCATAGGAACTTTATCATGAATTTCATGATGAGCTCTTCTAGGTACTGTCAGCAGATCAAGCCAATCACTCCATCATAACTTCACCCTGAATCAATAGAGTCTCAAAGATGCCATGTGCATGTGAGCTAGCCAATGGTCCAGGCCTGAAACAAGGACTAGAGACTTCCATGAATGGAACAGCTGGTTGTTATTAGCGAGCTGTTTCGTAAGTAAGCTCTCTGTGGTTTTTGTACATATGTGCATCCTGGACACATTTCCTCCATTGCATTCATCAGTGACGGAACAAAAAAGCTGTCTGATTTTTGTACACATGGGCACCATTAAAGCATTTGATCAAGTTTTTGTGGTCTGCAGTTTTTTGGTGATTGCATAACTCTCTCACTCATGGAAGTTATATAGGCAGTTTCTTGAGTCATTCATGCCTTAGAGAACTGAGCTTTGCTAGATTCAGCACCCATTATTTTCTTGCTGTGCTGTGCAGCTCTACACAACTTGGTGCATTAGCTATACCTAAGAAACTGTCCTCAAAATGGAGCTGTAGCATGTTTTCTGAAATCAGAATAACGTTTTAGTTATAGTCTGAGACAAGTGTGCATGGATAAAGGGGCATGTGACGCTTACCTCCTCATGTTGAGACTAAGGAATCATGCTTTTTAAAGTTAAAAAAATACGCAGCAAACCATTCCCTAGACTGTGTTCCTTCTCCCCATCACAAAACACTCCCAACTTAACCACCCAAAATATGAGTTTTCAATATGTAGAATTGGACTAGGAACTAATAGTATAATTTGCATGTTTCTTTTCAGTTTCCAGTCTCTTTGATATTCTTCTTTGCTTGAAGATAAACCTGTCTCACTATTTCTGTCCAACATATCCTAAACTGTGGGTGTTTGCTGTTCATCTCTTGATGGTGAAGAGCAGTGCAGTTAAACATCACAGTAGTGTTACTCTGGGCTGTACAGAATCTGTGTACAGGGATTTCAGAGAGACCTAGATCATGTGTGTTTCATTTAAAATGGAAAGCTTGAACTCTTCTGTAGCATACAGGGCAAACAACAATAGCCTTTTTAGGGTGTCTTTGCTGCACACTGACTACACATCTTTGTCAACATTTTACAGTTCCTCTCCCAAGAAAATGGCTTGTCATTTTGCCCTGTTGCCCGTTCACTGATTTCTTTGTTCACTTTTTGCTACTGAGACTGATTTCTTGGAGTTGTTACCCTTCTAATGACTTTCATTTTTAATTCATTTTTAAATGATCCCTGGAGCAGCCACGGCTACAAAAGCACATAGGTGGCTCGGCAGTTTTTAGGGTTGTCCCTGTCTAGGAGGGGCTTAATAAATGGGCTTAGTTTCATTCCTTTTCAGAATGACCACGTCTCATACCTGCATCATCAATTAATATTTATTTCAGAGTTTCTTTTTTTTTTTACTTTAACATGTACGTTTTGTTTGCAGTTGTGATGTAGTACTTGAATGAATACAACGGCCCTCTCCAAAAGTGGGGTTTTCAAAAGCACACCAGTGACTTTCAGAAGCATAAGTTCCATTGAAAGTCAAAGGCAGACAAGGTTCTGTGGGTAAATGTGATATCCTTTATTAAACCAACTAAATAGTTGGAAAAATTGTTTTTTGGAAGCTTTCAGGCACAAACACATTTGTTCAGGCATATAAAGAGTGTACAGGTAAAATGTGTGCTCTCCTTGGTAGAATAGAAGCCAAAATGTAAAATTCAGGTCTGTGAAAATGCAAATGTATGGCAGGGAGGATCAGAGGGGCGGAAGACAGGTGGAGCTTGGAAGGGAAAATGTTGAACTGCTGATAGAAGAATGTAGCTGGTAAAATGTAGACAGGTTACCTGGGGTTATCAGATGGCAGGCAGGTTATAATGTGCCATAAATCCAATGTCTATATTTAGTCCATGATTTTTTTTGTATCCAGTAGATTTATGAAGTGAAGTTGATAGGCTCGTTTCTCTTGCATATTTTTCGTCGGGGCATTCAGTGTACTGGATGAGATTATATTACATTTCTGGAGGTGCAGGTGTAAGATCCAGGAATAGTGATGGTTCTGTTGCGGGGTCTAGTTATGGTCGGAGTGGTGGAGACATGTTGGCAGGTTTTACATTTCTTGTCTTGGCATGGTCTGGATCCATTTGGTGTGGCTTGGATCATAGGAAGTTTGCTTCTGGTGATAAGGCGGGTGAGGTTTGGTGCTTGTTTAAAGGCTCATGTATTTCTACTGACTCCTCTGTAAAAAATGAAACGCCATAACCAGAAGGAAATATGAATACATCCTGCTAACCAACAAACAACTTTAAGGTAAAGAGACTATTCCAACTTTTCTCTGAGCTGAATTTACATATAAAATAAACTTTCCCAAACAGGAGACTTTTACCACCTTCAACTCTCCTATGAAATACAAACTTTCATTTCTACTCAGGAGAACTTTTACAATCTTTTCTCTGATACCTGATGAAGGGTGTTTGCACCTGAAAGCTTGCAATTAAAGATTTTGTTTTGGAAAAATGTAGTTCGTCTGATAAAAGATATCACCTTTACCATCTCCTGAATCCTCATTGGGTGAAAGCTCTTTTGAGATTAGTGAGGTGATGGTCGTGGGTATTTTCCATAAATTTGGTGGTATTGGAGGGCTTGGCTATATATTACAGCTTTCTTGGTGTGTTTAGGGTGATTGCTGATTCTGTGTAGATATTTAAGTTGGTCTGTGGGTTTTTTGTATATGGTGGTTTGTATTTTACCATTCTGGATATTGATCATAGTGTCTATAAAGACTACCCTATTACAAGTGTATTATCCGCTCATCCACTGTACCCATGTGCATACAGTGCGAGACAATGTTCTGAATCACAGACACTACCACACACTTTCTCCTCTGAATGTCCAAGCTGCAGTGGGAGACTGATTACATGTTCTAGAAAGCCATTTAGATGCTGGTTCTTACATTTCTTTTAACAGTAGTATTTCCATTTTCTGTCTTTTACACTGCTGAATGCTTCCCATTCAAAGCCTATCATCATTATTTGCACCATCCAACTACTTCTTGCTTCATCAGAGCTTTCTACACGGATCTTGGTCTTCTGTTTCTCAGCAGTAATGCAAGGTGGAAAGGTTTTGCTAGAAAATAAATCCAGAATTGAACACTTAAGAAATGAGGGTGTTCTAGAGCAAACAGTTTTATCTGCAGACATTTATTGGATGGTTCATGGTTCACATGCTTATTAGGCCCTGCATTGCTTTTAGTTTAGCTGACGTAACAGCCAGATAGCTGCTTGTTAGGAAATACTCTGCTATTCTCTCCCTTTGAAGTGCCTTGGTTTCCCACACGCCTCCTCAGCTAAACGAAACAAAGATGGCATTACATGAGTTAGGAGCAGCACTGAGAACTAACCACATTAGATTGACAAGATCCAGTTTGCCCCCAAATTTAGAACTGAATTAGGAGTTTATATTTTTAAGCCTTCTTTCAGCCCCCATGTTTGGTTTCAGTCTGCCCAGAACTTGGAGAACACAGGTCCACTGGGAAAGTGGTTTCTTGTAGAAGTATTATAACTTTTGTCTGCATGCGATTTTCAAGGCAGTTTTGGGTGTATAGAAAGTATGGATCATATTGAGAAACATCCTGATCTCTTTGGATGCTTATCCAAACTGAACCTACATTTAAAACATGTTTTAAACTTATCCATTATTTCTCAAAGTAACTTGACTGTAACAGTACAAGGTTTTTTGAATGGAGGGTGTGGTTTGATGCCTCTTAAGCAACATGGGTGGCATTTGGCTTTATCATTTATATCCGCACTGCCAAATTCTTCCTGAAGGCTGATGTGCAAACTCCAGCCTATATTACAGATTCCTGAAGAGACTTGTATATTGTTAAATGGTAGAAGCAAAGTTTGAAAAAATTCCTGATCAACAGGTCATTGGGTGCAAAGCTAAAGTCTATTTCAGCAATAATCTGTGAAGGTTTGTTTGCAGTCGTAGTCTGGATGGTTGCTCATGTTACACTTTTTTTTGCTGTTTTTTTTCAGGGGAAGTTCTGTTCTGGCTTTGTAGGCATAATTGTAATATGCAAAGAGAAACATGGCTTGATCATATGTGTCCTTTCTGCTTTAGAACTATAGAAAATGCCTGTGTGAGCTCTGACCCCACCCTAGTAATTACTGAAAATTGCAAAATAAAGTATAGATTTCAACCACTTCTGAGCAGCAGTTCTGAATACAAGTAGTACCACTCCAACACTTTCATTCTCCCTGTATGTCTTGTCCGAGGTCATGGACACCTGTGGGTCCTGGTGTAAAAATCAAATTATTTAGAAATTCTTGTAGGGAAGTGTTTAAGTCTTGGGGAAGGAGCAGTTTAGGATTCTGATGCTTCTTCACCAAAGTCTGTAGGCATCAACCAAAACTGGGTCTGGGGGCAGTGGTGACACGTAGGGGGTGCATGGGGTTGCACATGCATCCCCTGAGACCACTGGTGCACCCCCTGACAGGCTGCACTCCCCACTTAGGTGGTGGGCAGGCGGGAGTGCTGGCCAGGGAGCAGCACAGCTGCTCATTGGATGGTAAGTTTTGCTGCAGGGGAAGCCTCCTCCAGTTGCTTACTGGTTGCGGGGGGGTGGGGGGGAGTACCCCTCCCGACTAAGGTGGCACCAGTCTCCCATGTCTGGGTACAAAATTGCCAGGTCCCCTTGGAAATAGTTGTTGAAAATTCTGCATCCCACAAGGGACCTACAGCATCACCTGCTGCTCCTGAAGTGTGTTATCTGTCATGACCTGCCACGCTGATTGTGCACATGCTAAGAGATGAAATTGTGTTTGTGGCTGAATTCCTGACTCCTCTAAGAAAAAGGACCTTATTATTCTGGTAGTGCCACTGCACTGACCTGAATGTGACCTTTCTACTTAGTTGTTGATGTTTCTTTTCTGTTAGGTTAGATACGCAGCAAGTTGTGGGTTGTGAAGGATATGTGTACACATGTATCGTCCTCAGGTTTTTAATGTACAACATGTATTACCAAAGATCTCAAAGCATTTGTATCTAACTAACAGTTAAGCATTATTATCCCCATTATATTATTAGGAGTATTTATCCCCTTATTTTTATTATTATTCTTTGCTGTGCCCTTTAATTGTATACATGATGTTCTGGATTCCGTACAAGGCATTAGATGGGAAGTGATTTATAAAATTGGTTCAACTTGAGTTAGATTAAAATTAGGTTAAAAAGACAATGGGGAAAAGCTTATTTCTTTTCTTACTCCCACCCTCCCACTTTCTCCTTGTAGTGCTGCCACATTACATTTTTCCTTAAATCTTGCCTCATGATAAGGGATCCTGTTTTCTCTGTTTAAAAATTGCAAATTCTTTGGTAGAACCAAATTCTCTGATTTTAAAAACCTCTAATCTGTGTTTTTCTCTGACTAAAATGAAACACCACTATCTATCTATTTATAGGTGTATGTTATGTATGTATGTACCAGTTGAACATTTTTATTGATATGTTTACCATTTTAAAACAATGTGGAAGCCTACCAGTGCCTCAATCATTATAATAAAATACATTCTAAATACCTACATATTTTGTTGTTTGATTAAAAGAAAACCAAAATCATAGAAAACCAGAGTCCTGCTCCCTTCACTCACCAGGATGTGGGTCCAGCTGTGGCTGTCCCCCCGCCCTACTGCTTTGTGGCACTGAGCAGCTCTGATACACCAGTGCACAGCACCCCCAGCCCTGCCAGTGTCCCTCACGCCTAACCCACAGCCCCCAACCCATGTTTTTCCACGGGAAATGGAAAACCTGGATTCCTGCTCATGATAGAGTAGTGGAATCGTTTCATTGTGGGCATGTCCCTTTGAGTAAGGACAGACAAGACTGCTGGCTGGCTGTGACTTCCAGAATTTGAATGAGTGACTCCAAAAGTGCTGACTAGACAGACATTTGCAGTGATACTTCTTGAAGCAAAAGGGAGCAACAAGGTAAAAACTGAGCTGTTAATGAAGAGCTGAGCTGTTTAATGAATACAACATGACTGCTGAATGAGTGGCATTGCAGAATTGATAATGTTAATTAATGCTAAGCGAACATGAGGTATTGCATGATTTATAGTCATTTCTTGGTACAGAACAAATAGCTTCAGAGATCCTACACTGAAAACAGCATGTGAAGTCAGAGTATCTATCACCTTCCCGGTGAAGAAGGAATGTTTTGTAGCCAAAGGGTGGGTACAAACGTTACGTCTAGAGTGCCCAAACCAAGCCTAGGACAATCTAAATGGCTGTGTGCACATGTTCGTAGGGCTTAGGTCACCCTAAAAATGGTGTGCCCGATATCAAAATTAGTTCTTATCTGATGAGAATTAACTCTTAGATCAGTCTGGGTTAATCTGACTTACCAAATGCTTTCACATGTTCCTAGCACTACCCCAGGGCTGGGAAAGCCCAGCCACTCTCCATAGCCCTGGGGCTGTGCCATTTTTACCCTGCCACCACTGTAAGTCCCCTCTTGCCCTCTGATTTACTGATTTATGCCTGCTTCCGGGCATGTGGTGATCTTTCCCAAAACTTATCCAGGTCCCACAAATGATTGTTCACACCTGAAGTTGGTAGACAGAGCTTTATGGGACCATATTACAATTTCCATCATGGGAGTAACAAACAGAAGGGTAAAGATGCCTCTGGAGAGACTTACCCATGTATCTTTTTCAGCATGGGTATCAGCTACTTGGAGCAAAGTAACTACCTAGTTTTGCTTTAAAATGCCATCGCTACCTGTGGCTCCGATAGGAATTATAACCACAGTGCAGCAATATTAAAATAAACAGTCATTCTAAAATCACATTAAAGGAATGAGCTTTGGCAACTCTCAGCTGTAGCAAAATCATAGTGTTTTCATTGCAGTGGGGCTGAAGTAAGCACAAGGGGGAACTCTGTAGGGCAGAGAAAGTTGTGTAACTACTGAGTTAGCCTAGCGCAGGGTGGGGTTGGAGTCAGGCTCATCATACATGGGAATTGGGAACTCTAGATCTGGGCATACATAGACACACACATTGTGAAGCTGCATACAGGGGGTGTATAAGGGCCACAGCCCAGAAGTTGGTATGTAAAAAAAAAAAAAAGTCTTTAAGAAGAGGCTGGATGCCTACCTGGCTGGACTCGTTTGAGTCCCGTTTCTCTTTTTGGGGTTTTTTGTTGTTCTCCCGCCCTGGCGGGGGGTCGGGCTAGAAGATCTACTAGGTCCCTTCCGACCCTTAATCTATGAATCTATGAACTGCAGAGAGGGCAACAAAATCCACCCTTTGTTCAGGAAGTGGGCTCTGGCTTCAAAATTCAGCACAATCCATTGATTAAAGATGACTTATTTTGGGAAGGAGTAAAATATGTCCACAATGAAGAAAAATATTAGGAACAATGAAAAAGAAAATGTGCAAATCCTGTATGTAGAAAAAGAAGGGAAGAGAAGGGCCTATGTTGGGGGTTATAATCCTCATTTCAGTTGGTCTAACAGCACAAAAAGGAGAGATAATATATTAAGTGTTCCTGGAGTGTGAGAAAGATGGATCAGATATCCACAAAAATGCCCAATTTGTCATGTATCTTAATGGGGGATCCTTTTCAACATGGTCTAGTCATTGCGTTAGTTCCAGCTGCTCCAAAAAGCCATAGGAATTCCCTTTTAATAAAATACTGCCTTTTTTTCCAAAGAAATTTCTTACAATTTAATAAATATAATATTATGTAAAATGCATTTCAGACTAAATACATTGGTGAGGAAGCATCTGCTTTATTCACGGACTAATTGCATAGCAATAGATGTAAGATACTGAATGAGTGGAAAGTCCTTTTGATATCGAGGCAAGCTCAAAAAGCCTAGAGGAGGCAAAGTTATTCATTTCAGTGGGACTATTTATGTGCGCAAAGGTAAGCACATGTTTAATTTTAAAGCCAGAAGGAATCTTTATGTTTGTGTGGTCTAACCACCTGTATAACAGGGTGTGTAGAATTTCCACAGAATAGCATTTGCAGGTTCAGAGGTTAAGCAATAATTTTTCTTTAATTGTAGATTACATCTGGGAGAGTTTTAGGTTCTACATTTTATTCATTTTAGGAGACCTAAGGGAGAAGATGAGTTTGTCTTCCCTGAGTTCTGTTTTTGATGGCCTCTCAGATACAGAAGCCAAATGTTGGACAGTTGAATAGTTTGTCAGATGAGACAGGCCAAGTATGTCTGAGTTTGTTGTAGCTTTTTAATCCATGTGCTGGCAGATGCGTGTGTGCCTACTGGGGAAAGCATCTGGTTTGGGGGTGGATATTTTTAAAACAAAAGTAAAGTTTATGAATCGTTGGAAGAAAAGAGAATAAGGGCACCAAATTTGTTGTCACGTTGCTCCTTGTGTAGTCATTTAAAACTTGTATGATGAATCCCAACAATGAGTAAAGCACTGCTGCGCTCATTTGGTGATATTTTATACATGCAAAAAGTGCAGGCCAATGGAGAATCAGACTTCCAGGACATTTATACAAAAACAGCTAAAGAAAACAGTGGAAGCAATGGTGAGATATAAAGTGCATTGGTTGTTTATAAGTCATGGTACCAGGCCTTGGGTGACTTGTTAGCATTTGACCTTATAACACTTAATGCAGGAGGCCTAGTTCACAGTAGGTTAGTGCAGTTTTATCCTTATATGAACTGCAGTTCATTTTGGTGAGCCACATAGGTATACAGTTTGAGTAGTGAAGTGGCCACAGTATGATTATTGCAAATATATATAGCAAAGTCTTTGGAGAATAATCCTGAGAAGGGTTGGCCACTCGTGTAGCTCCCTCTGAAGTTCTCCCAGTGGAGGCAACACCTCACAGAATTGATCCTTACAGAAGACATGAAACATGTCTGTGTGTGTGTGGTAAATAGATACACTTGTTAATATGTGTCTACATACAGACATTCACAATATAAAACACGGATCTATATATTCACAGTAAATGTGTGTTGTGACAATTTGGTAACATCACGGCAATATAGTTTGGGGGGAAAGGTCACTGAGCTGGCAGTCAGGAGACATGGGGTTTATTCCTGTTTCTGACTGTAAGCAAGGCACTTCACCTTTGTTTTCTTTTCCAAACTTTTCCAGTTTTGTATGCCAAGGACAACTGTCTCCCATTATGTGATTGTACAATAAAAGAAGGCCCCAGGAAATGTGGGGCCCTTGCAGGACAGGACGGGGAATCTGGTTGTTACGCCAGATGACAAAGCCAACATATTTAATAACTTCTTTGCCTCTGTCTTCCTCAGTATGGACCAGAACTGCCGCCTCCCTGCTGGGCCCCCTTCGGGCCCCGGGGGGGGGCTCACCTGGGCCTAGAGTGAGTGAGGATTTAGTTAGGGAGCTTCTGGAGGGGCTGGATGTCTTTAAGTCAGCCGGCCCAGATGATCTTTACCCTGGAGTCCTAAAGGAACTGGCTGGGGTCGTTGCAAGTCCCCTGGCACGGCTTTATGAACACTTGTGGTGCTCTGGAGAGGTGCCGGAGGATTGGAAGAGGGCCAACGTGGTTCCCATCTTCAAAAAGGGGAGGAAAGAGGACCCGGGGAACTACAGGCCAGTCAGCCTTACCTCGATCCTGGGCAAGCTGTTCGAGAAAATTATTCTGGCACACATCCA
>NW_017728995.1:60824847-60831274 GCF_001723915.1 Gavialis gangeticus
GTCTGGAACCAGCTTCCAAGTGAGGTGGTGCAGGCTCCCACCCTGGGGGTTTTTAAGAGGAGGTTGGATGACCACCTTATTGGGGTCATTTGACCCCAGTGCTCTTCCTGCCATGGCAGGGGGTCAGACTAGATGATCTGCTCAGGTCCCTTCTGACCCTAGAAACTATGAAACTATGTAGCACAAGGGAGAGGATGGGGATGGTCTTGGGCAAATGCATGTGTAATCATGTTGGTTTGTTTTTTTTTAAATAAAGATATAACAGATGCATGCCCAGTGTTATGATTCATTGCTGCAATACGTTTTAAAGCCATGATGAGGTGTAGAGAATTCACATAATTCATCAACAGTAGATAATAATTGGAAAGTACTCAGGAGCATGGTGCTGGAGGCAGGGACCATATTTTTTTCTCCTATGTTTGTACTTGGCACAATAGGATTGTAGTCTATGACTAGGGTTTCTAAGTGCTATCCTAACAGAAATAATAATACAGAGCAGCCATATTTATACAGGCCCCAAATTCTAATAAGCAGCAGCACATTATATAAAGAACTGAACCGTTGAGACTCCAGTAGTTTGTTTGGCTTCTCAGGCCAAAGAGGGCAATGTATAATGGAAACATAGATTCTTTCCTTCTCTAGCTCAGTGACTCAATCAGGGTGCTGTGAGATGCTTTTAAGGGTGCCATGCATTATTAAACCAGTTAAGTATGCAAATAGCTACACGTGATTCACAAGATAAGCAGAGTTTTCAAATAGGATTCCATGGTGTCAGAGCCGTTCTGACCAGCAGTGGTCTTTCTAAGTTCTTTGCAACAAAGCAGTTGCTCTGGTATTTTTCCATAGTTAAAATAACAAGTGAAAGCTAAGAGCTAGCATTTTCTGAGAGGCTTTGAGTCTAAAAAGGTTGAGAACCACTGCTCTAGCTCTGTTCTCCAATATTCTGTGGTGCAAGAAACACCACCATGAGCAGTGCCTTAAATTCATAGAATGAAAGAAAATTAGGGCTGGAAGGGCCCTCAGGAGGTCATCTAGTCCAACCCACTGCTCAAAGAAGGACCATCTCCATCATTCTAGCTAAGGCTCTGTCTAGCTCGGTCTTAACCTCCACAGATGGACACTCCACATCCTTAATGGGTAGCCTGTTCCACTGTTTCACTACTCTCCTAGTGAGAAAATTCTTCCTAATATCTAACCTAAACTTCCCTTGCTGCAACTTGATACCATTGTACCTTGTTCTGTCATCTGAGAACAGTCCAGCTCCATCCTCTTTGCAATCCCCTTCGTGTAGTTGAAGGCTGCTGTTAAATCCCCTCTTGGTCTTCTCTTCTCCAGCCTAGTTCCCTCAGCCTCTCTTCAGAAGTCCTGTTCCCCAGCCCCCTAACCATTCTTCTTGCCCTCTATTGGACACTCTCCAATTTGTCCACATCCTTTCTATAGTGGGGGGCCCAAAACTGGACACAGTACTCCAGATGTGGCCTCACCAGTACTGAATAGAGGGAAATAATCACTTCCCTCACTTTGCTGGCAATGCTTCTACTAATGTAGCCCAGTATGTTCTTAACGTTGTTGGCAACAAGGCAGGCTGTTGTCTCATATTCAGCTTATTGTCAGCTGTAACCCCCAGGTCCTTTTCTGCAGAGCTGCTGTTTAGCCAGTCAGTTCCCAGTTTATACTGGTACATGGGATTAGAAACATAGAATGATAGAAAATTAGGGTAGGAAGGGACCTCAGGAGGTCATCTAGTCCAACCCCCGGTCAAAACGGGATCATCCCCAACTAGATCATCCCAGCCAAAGCTTTGTCAAGCCAGGTTTTGAAAACCTCTGAGGTTGAAGCTTCTTCCACCTCTCTGGGTAACCTGTTTCAGTGGTTTTACTACCTTCCTAGTGAGACAGTATTTCCTAATATAGTAAAATCCCTGTTATCTGACATGAGTGAGGAATGCCAGCTGCCAATTTTATGTAAAAATTCCAGTTATCTGAGGCAGATAACAAGGAGTAGGGGGAGCGATGGTTGGCAACGGCTGTATGCCGGGGGGGGGGGTGTCAGTTGCAGCACAGGGTGGTGGGTGGTGGTAGCAGATGCTGCGTGAAAGCTTTCCCTGCCCCTCCCCCCCACCCGCGTTGAGCCAGTTGGCCAGAAATTCCAGTTAATAGAGTATTCTGGCTTGTAGAATGCCGGATAACAGCGATTTTTACTGTATAATTGTTTCATTCCAAGTGCAGGATTTTGCACTTGTCCTTATTGGATTTCATTAGATTTCTTTTGGTTCAGTCCTCCAATTTGTCTAGGTCTCTCTGAATCTTAGCCTTACTCTCAAACACATCTACTACTCTTCCCAGCTTGATGTCATCTATAGACTTGCCAAGGGTACGCTCCATCCCATCTTCCAGGTCGTAGATAAATGTAGCCCAGTATGTTCTTAACGTTGTTGGCAACAAGGCAGGCTGTTGTCTCATATTCAGCTTATTGTTAACTGTAACACCCAGGTCCTTTTCTAAAACCAGTCTCAGGACTGACTCCTGGGGCCACTCCACTTGATACTGGCTGCCAGTTAGACATAGAGCCATTGATTACTACCCTTTGAGCCCAATGACCCAGTCAGTTCTCTATCCACCTTATAGGCAATTCATCCAACCCATACTTCCTTCGCTTGTTTGCAAGAATGTTGTAGGAGACCATATCAAAGCTGTGCTAAAGTCAAGTTTCATCATGTCCAGTGCTCTTCCTGCATCCACAGGGCCAGTTGTCTCCTCATAGAAGGCAGTCAGGTTGATCAGGCATGACTTCCCTTTGGTGAATCCATGCTGATTGTTCCTAATCACCTTCTCCAAATTTATAGAAATGCTGGACATGAAGGGGTCTCCTGAATTTCTCATGCATTCACAGGCCCTCATTTACCGAGGAAATCCCCCAAATTGCTACTTCAAACCCTCACACATACCTACAAGGCCTAAGGCCCAGGCGTGAAACACCAAAACACTGTATAAAATGCCAGAAGTAGAAGCAAAGGAGATAAAGGAATTGTCATTGCCATGTCACTGCAATGCTAAGAAAGTAGGTTAACATACACTCAGAAGATTTTTAGCAACAGGACCATGCCCTGTGTTACAGAGAAATACAAAAGCCTGATTGTCATAGACTAGCTGAAAATTTCCCAATCCCAAATTTGGTTATCAGTATGATCCTGAGCAGAAGCTTAAAATCATCTAGCCAGGAACTTCTGAGTTTTCCAACTACCAGCAGGAGCATTAGCATACCTCAGTCAAAACCTTCCAGCCTTCGTTGAAAGCTCCACACGCACCTCCCCGTACAGCCACCATCACCACTCAGAGCTGTCTCTTGTGTAGCAGAACTGTGCCAATTTGGGGGCATCTTTGGGGCCCCTATGAATATGGAGGCAAGGCTGGCCAGGAGTTGATAGATATATACACAGATATATATCTATATCAACTCCTGGCCAGCCTTGCCTCCATATTCATATATAGATATAGCTATATAGAGCTATATCTATGTAGCTGTATCTGTTTACTAAATTTAACAGTCATCTTAAGGTAAGTGCACCCATTATAGGTAGATAGAGATGATTCTGGTTTGACTAAATTCTTGGCACTGCTGCTGTTCAGAGAGTGATCTGTGTTTTGGAGACTTTGTGGCATTGGCTTCTATGATCTCATAGTCCTTCTGGATCTGTGTGTATTATCTTTGCTTTGTACAGATGTGGAATTTCAAGCTATTCTTAAATCAGATGCGAGGACTTTCTAGTGCATCTGTCACTTTAAAACTAAGGACTCAGTTAAGCTGATATTCATGGTACTGAGCTACATGAAATCTCTCCTTTTTAAAATACACTTTTTTCCATGAGGCATTTCAACTTCAGACCAGTGAGTGCAAGAGAGAGAGCTGTAAAATACATGTACATTTATAAACGTGTATATGTATAAGCACACAGGGACATTGATGGAGCTAGGATTTTAAAAAGGGAGGTGCAGGAGCGTAAACTGCTTTGGAGTGGCTGTAGTACCCCCCTTTCCCCACACCCCTCAGGGGCATCCAGGCCACACTGCAGGGGGAGCATCCCAGACTTTATTTTTAAGTCCCACATCCTGTAAGAATCTCTTCCTTCTCTGCTTTCCTTTGGCACCCTTTTCCTTCCGTTGCATGCTCAGTGCTACCTCCCCTCCCATTCCCCCTCCCTCTCTATGCCAGTGGATACAGGAGTGAGTCAGGGAGATCTGGTGCTTTCCCAACTGCTCCTACTGTGCTCTAGCTAGGGCTGTGGGGAGCAGCTGTGTGGGGGACCAGACTCCGTCTGCAATGACAGTGGCAGGTGATTCATCCCTCCTTGAGCTCTGGAGCCCCCACCCCTCACCCCAGGGCAGCTGGGAACAGTGACAGTGGTGGGTGGGGGAGAGCATGGTCCACTGAGCACAGAAGGGAGGGGGTGCTGAGGGGTGTGTGTTGGGGGCAGGGGGGAGTGATGGGGGCATTGTTATTAGCTTCGGGGATTTAATTCCCTGGGTCTTGTTTCCATGATTTGAAAGGTGGGGTGCAACCATACCTCTCAGGCCTCCCCTCTCAATCCACCCCTGAATAGTGATAAAGGCTGCTCAAAGTTTGTACATCCAGTAAATGTGATCTTCATGACAGTTCTTTATTGTCTGTGCCTGAGGTAAAATGAAATTTCTCCAGGGAATGGACAGTATCTTTTTCTGTGTTTCCACAGTGAAAAGTACACTCCTGCAGTCCATAAATAATAATTTTCTATACAGTGATTGCCCTTAACCTTTCCATTGCCTTTTGTAAATAAGTAACTTCACTGCAATCTTTGCAATATTCCCTAGGTATTCTCTACGTTAGATATAGAAAAACACTGGGGAGCGCTTTCCTCATCTAAATAGAGAGAGAAAATTGAAACCCAAGGGGTGTACTGCACTTAAGGGTGACCACTGAAGTAGTTCTTATACATGCCTTATAATGAAGTCAAGGGTCTAGATTTAGAGCTAGTGATGGATGATTAACAGAATTTCTGCTTCTGATTAATATATATTTCCTTCCCTGCATTTTTCAAATTTTCATTCTAAAGACATTATTCTTACTGTATATCATTTGTGTATATTCTGGCATTCTTCATTAGAACATCAGAAGATGGTTTTGCAGTGAGAAATCACTCAAGAATTTCATGACTTGTGCTAAAGTTTGTAGCACATAGCTAGCACTCACTGAGGATGGAAATGTGCTATACTGTAATTCTAGAGTATGCAATAACATGATATAAGGGAATTTCATCTTTCATCCTGTTAAGTTTGTCAAACACTTTGGTAACAAAGGACTATGTACATACAAAATATAATTATCTATTGGAAAACACTCTACATGTACTCTAGTCCACGTCAGGGCAACATAGATGATGCTTTGTGATGAACCATCCTGCAAACACAGTGAGCACAGTAGAACTTAACGTGTTCATACCATGGATAAAGGTCACTCTATTGTATATATAAGAAATCCTTGAGCTGGTGGTTGTGTTAAATGGGTCATCAAGCAGATCGCCTCTCTGCTATCTGTATGCTGTTCAAAGCACTGAGGCAAAACCATTTTGCTTGAAGCAGAAAAAAGGAGCGTTTGATTTAGGGTTTTTTCTCCTGGCACTCTGTGTCCCATCCAACACTTAGATGACTGGAAGTCACCAGTAGATAAGAGCTACTGAACTACCTCCTTTGTCTTCGTGTAACATTTTCCCCTGTCTTTTGTTCTTTGTCTGGATTTAAGATGTTAGCAAACTGCTGTCTCTGCAGATTTGCTTAGCCTACCTTTCTGCTGTATTTGCTTAACTGGCCTTGGTTCTGTTCATGCTTTTAGCAATCACTCCAAGACAGACCAGCAAGAAGGAAGTTCTTTTGGACTTTGGCTGAGATCACTTTTGGGGGGCTTCCCCTCCTCCCCCACCTTCAACTGCATTTTTTACCCCACATCACTGCTGAAATTAATATTAAATTTTTATTTTTAAAGGCTTAGATTAAGAAAACACTCTGTTTTTGCCTCTGGCACTTAACAGGCAGACAAGAACAAAATGGACACAGACAGCAAGGAGCAGAAGATATGCAATTCTTTGAACCATTGAAATTTTATGTAGCAACCTTTCTGAAAATGGCATTGATTTCCCACTAGCTTCCAAAGCTGAGTGCATTAACTCTGAAACAGAGCTTGAAATAGAGGTTCATGCTACCAGATGTCATCTTGTAATATTATTATTTACTATTTGTATTACAATAGAACCTGAGGTGCCAACCAAATGCAAGCCACATTGTGATAATGTGCAGATGCACAGTGACAAACAGCTCTGGTTCCAAACAGGAGAGAGATGTTCCCTACCTTACAGTCTAAGCAAACAAAACTGGCAAAGGCTGAGGTGGGAAACAGA
>NW_017728995.1:60836274-60845064 GCF_001723915.1 Gavialis gangeticus
AAATTCAAGCCACATTGTGATAATGTGCAGATGCACAGTGACAAACAGCTCTGGTTCCAAACAGGAGAGAGATGTTCCCTACCTTACAGTCTAAGCAAACAAAACTGGCAAAGGCTGAGGTGGGAAACAGAAGAAAGAAGTAAAGTGATTTGCTCAAGGTCATGCAATAGGTCGGTGACAGAACTGGGAACAGAGCCCAGTTCTCTTTAAAGATGAACAAAACTGCTTTGGTGATATGAGTTGTGATTGTTAATGAATGGTATAAACTCACTGGTTTAAGGATATTGATTATTCTGCACTATTACAAGCTACTTATTTTGATAGTTTTTAAAGATTTAGCATCTTCAGTCATCACGTATGTCAGTTTGTAGGGAAAGCTGGGAATTGCATTAGGTATAAAACAGAAATAAGGCAGTCTCCTGAATCTGTCCTAATCCTACAGGTTACAGTAAATTTGTGGCAGAACAGACTGCAATATCATAGCGTTATACATGGCTGATCAGCTCTGTCCTTCAAATGCTATTAACTTCAGGCTGGTTAATCTATATTCCTGTACGTTGAACACAAAGCTGTGCTGGCTAAGGGATTAGGAGAGAATTAAGTATTTGTTCCCTAATCCTGAATGTTTATAAATCAGTATTAATTACTTTAGAAGGAAGCATTCATACTTGGGTGTTTTTAGAGGTTTTACATCCCAGTTCTTTAACAATTTGTTGATCCAGTTGGCTAATAAATATAGTTTGCTGCAAAAGAAAAAATAAAATCTGTTACCATGAAGTGTGAGTGTGCAGCTCTTTTATTTTAATGGGGGCTAATTGCAGTCATTATCGGATATTGTAAATTAAAAACAATATCTGCATACCTTTGAGGTGTTAGGAAACAAGTAACAAGCCTGTGTAACTCTAGAGATTCAGCTCTGTTTTGAGGGAAACATGCAATACAGCAGCCCTCAGTTCCTAAAAGTGAATTTGTCATGTGTTTAATATGCTCAATGTACTGTACAAGCTTAGAGAATTCAAGGATGTAATTATTTCAGTCACATAGCAGATGAGATGCAGATAAGACTATGGAAGATGAACACTGTGGAAGTTCATCGTCATGCAGTTTGTCGTCATCCAGGAGGTGGTATTGAATCCGTTATATTTTTGTGCAGTAGAGCTAAACTTGGGGGCTTGAAGAATAGAGGTGGAAGATTTATCCTATATTTAGCCTGTAAAAAACTGACCATGAGGCCATCTTCCCCATAGCAAGGTTGATGTCCTCCAAGCAAAGACTGTGTGCTGGGTGGAGCCAGTAAATCTTGTGCTAAACATTTGAAGGGCTATTGATTGTTCCAGATTCAGTATTTAATCCTTTCTTTAATTGCCCATCAGTTCCACTGTTTACTCAAGTTTTTAAAACTTTTTTCATCCTTGCAATATACAGGTTGGTTAGAAAGTGTGTTCTGTGCTAGGCACTTGGGGAGTTACAAACCACTGAGCAAATGTATTCATACACCTGAAAGACGAGATTACTTTGGGCATTGTGGTCATCAGTCATTGCTTGCCCAATGTGCATGATGTTTCCATCTGATATCTGAGTCCTTTTTTAGCTTTTGCTAAATAAGTAGTCTTTTATTATTTCAGCCTCAGCTACGCTTGGAGGTAAAGTATGGAGGTTTACCCTGGCTATAGTTCTTGCCTGCGGACCATAGAACTTACTCCATAAATAAGAATGCTGCCACCTCTCACCTGTAATTGCAAAGCTCCGTTAGCCATGCTGCTAAGAAACAGCAGGTTTATTGCATTGCTTTTGGAATGTCCACATTCAGCACTGCCTCAAGAAATAGCTTTTTCTTGGAGCACACTAGGTGTCCTGGCAAAACGTATGCGATCAAACCCACCCTGACCGTACAGTATACAGGGAAGAACGGTAGGTACCGTTTGTCAGGCCTGTTTTCCATGTTCAGCCTCCAGCCAGGTTCAAAGTAGTTCTAAGCAAAAATAACTTTCTGTATTAGTGTGTAGATAGCTGGATTTCTGAGGAACTTAATGGTTAAGATGCATTAAATAGCCCTTGGTTAGATTAGTTCCACTGCACCCGCAGGATACCCATTCACACCTGTAATGAACATTACATTTCAGTAAGTGTTTCATAATAAAGAAATAATGGTACCAGCATGAAGAATGAGAAGACTGAGAGCCAAAGAAATGTTTAAAGCTTAGTGCAATGTTTGTTCTTCATTCCTTCTACTGTGGTAATGGCTAAGGACTCCAGTGTAGTCCAAGGCTGTGCTGTACAAAGAATGAAAAAATGGAGTCCCCTCCCCAAGAAGGTTCACATTTAAATAAATCCATATCTTTTGCAATATTTAGGGCTTCATTCTGCTACCTGTCACATCAGTGTAAATCCAGATTAATTTCACTCTGAGTAGCAGGGGTTCACTCCAGGTGATCGCTGGCTTGCAGGGATTGCCAGCCAGGCCAGTGGGTAAATACTGCCCCCCCCCCCCAAAGATGAAGTAGCTGCCCACTGTTCTTGCCTGCATAACAGCTCTGGGGAGCGGTAAGTATGGTTGATGCCACAGGTGCTTTTCAGGGCCTGTTATCCCTGCACTGCTATACATATAGGGCTGTGTTTGAAAGTCATAACAGAGCCTTGTCATTTAACAAAACATTTGTTATTTGTATATCCTGGTGTTGTCCATAACACATGTACATTGTATGGTTTGCTATACCATTGCTCTCATTTAAAGCAACATTTTGGCCCACTTGTATTTTTAGATACTCAAACTATTTTAACCATTCTTTTTTGGAAGATGAAATACAGGGTTGTGTATATGGAAAGCACGAGAGAAGGGGGTAGCAAATGTGATGCTGTGGGTATTACAGGTTTTCTATTGTGGATTTGGCAGTAACACATTTTTCATGAATGGGTGAGCCAGTCTTGAATTATAGTGTTCTTCCTGTAGCAGTCGACCCCTAAAACTTCATAGTTTCTCATGCAGTCATATATTTTGTGTTTGTTGTCTGAAGTGCATCCAACTACTTGAAAGAGGGTTTGAAAGAGGATGGAGCTAGACTGTTCTCAGTGGTGGCAGATGACACAACAAGGAGCAATGGTCTCAAGTTGCAGTCAGGGAAGTTAAGGTTAGATATTAGGAAGAATTTTCTCACTAGAAAGGTAGTAAAACACTGGAACAGGTTACCCAAAGAAGCTGTGGAGTGTCCATCCTTGGAGCTTTTTAAGACCCAGCTAGACCAAGCTTTGGCTGGGATGATCTAGTTGGGGATGGTCCTGCCTTGAGCAGGGAGATGGACTAGATGACCTCCTGAAGTCCCTTCCAATCTTAATTTTCTATGATTCTGTGATTTGGCATCTTTTTATTGTCTGACTCCTCTTTCATTTCCTTTACATATACAGTAAAGTCCCCATTATCCAGCATTTGAATGACCAGAACACTCAGTTAACTGGAATTTCTAGCCAGCCACAGGTGGGGGGTGGGGAGAAACTCTCACCAGTGGCAGCCACCGCCACCCACTACCCTGCACTGCCGCTGCTTTGTGTGTGACTGCCTCTAGCCCCACCGCTCAGTGTGCCACCTCCCCTGCCTCCCCCCCACTCTGTGTCCAGCTAAAAACTGCTGGCATTTTCCGGCATTTTTAGATGCATGGCACCCCCCATTCCCCACTCATGTCAGATAACAGGGATTTTACTGTACTATATTATTTAAGCAAATTGGAGAGAGCCCAGTGGAGAACAACAAAAATGGTAAGGGGGCTGGGGGGTATCACTTATGAGAAGAGGTTGAGGGAATTGGGCATATTTAGTCTGCAGAAGAGGAGACTGAGAGGGAATTTAATAGCAGCCTTCAACTACCTGAAGGGGGGTTCAAAAGAGGATGGAGCTGGACTGTTCTCAGTGGTGGCAGATGACGGAACAAGGGGCAACGGTCTCAAATTGCAGCAAGGGAAGTTTAGGTTAGATATGAGGAAAAAACTTTCTTAGCTTTTTTTTAGTAGCTGTGGCTCCAGCCTTGACTCTCCCTTACACTCAGCTGCCTCTCCTCCCTTATACTCAGTTCCAAGACAAGGGGCTCTTTCTTCCATGTTAAATGTGGGGGGAAGAGCCTTGTCTTGGAGTTGAGTAACTGCAGTATTCAAAAGGCCTCCAGTCATGATTGGGGTGGTTGTGGATATATATAGGAAGAAGCAGCTCCTCCAAAGAACTTGCAGTCTAACTCTGGAACACAGGGAGAAGACAGGAATGGAAGCAGAGGCGCAGAGTTGTGATGCAACATGGTTAAGGTCCCCCAGCAACTTAGTGGCAGAGCTAAAAATATAATTAAATTGAATCCCAGTTCTTCTGCATTCTTTCCCTTTCTCCTTAGCAAAGATTTTGTACATATTCTTTCTTTTAGCTCTTGTTTACCAGAGCACTAAGGGTGTAACTGGGTTTGCTTTGGATCAGACCCCTAAGGACTGAACCTGCATTTTTTTGCACTGTCAGCAGGAGTTTTGTCAGAGGAAGGAGTGCTGGATCAGATCTTTAATATTTCCTAGCACATCAAGCCATCTAACTCTGTATTAGAGTTTTTTTTTTTTTTTGCTTTCTGTGCACCCTCTAGTATCTTTGGGTAAAGTTATATGTTACAATCTTAGACCATATTAAATCTGTGAAATGTTAAGCAGTGTTAAAGTTAGAATGTTCTATGAGCAGTTGCATGTTAAGGATTAATACTTTCTTGCCTGCATAGCTCTGATTTGCCACTAGAGGGATGGCAAACGGGGGCCAGGTAAGGAGCCATGACACCTAGGTTCTGTCCCTGCAGGGCTGGAAGCAGTGCATCTTGGGATGCTGGAGGGCTGCAAAATTGCTCATTTTATCTCTGGAGCAGACTGAAGTTACCCTATCATGAGCTAGATAGCACAGCCTCGAGTTAGCCCTCATTTGAACTGGCATAGTTTTGAGAGCACTCTAGCACAAGTTAATGAGCTTTTAATATGCAGATACATGCATTTTAAGTATAACTTGTAACTATACTTATTGCCAGTAATGTTACCCTCCTTTCTAGTGAGGAGCCCTCTCTACTGTCCTTGGAAGGAAAGGCTGGCATTATGATCACTGACCATCTTCACACACAATTTCCTCTCGCTTCTTAACTGTGCAGCAGAATCACAGAGTTGTTTGATGTTCTAGTCAGATGGCACAGAAGTAACTGTTGTCTTGTTAATGTCTTAATTTTAGGATCAGCTGGAGGAAAAGGTGGCCTCTGAGAAGAGGAAAATTCTTGCTTAGTTAAAAAAAAAAAAAAAAAAATAGAATCTCTGGTAATTAGCAATATAAAATATATATTTTATATAGACTATAAAAGATGAAGGGCTGATGTTTCTTCTTCTAAATTATTTGGTTGGTGCACAGTTCTAGGTTGAAGGCAATATGATATAAAAAAATACAATATGCAGAGGATCTGACCTAGTGGCTTTATTTTTGAAGCACAAAGTTAAGGGCCCAAATCCTGTTAAACTTTAATGAGCTTTGGGATACAAGTCTTTGTGCACTACTTTGAAAATATAATACTTGTGACTGATAATAGCACAGCTTCTTTAGATTGGAATTAAGCATGTCACTTAAGTGGCTGAACAACATATTT
This sequence comes from Gavialis gangeticus, assembly GCF_001723915.1. Taxonomy (NCBI): domain Eukaryota; kingdom Metazoa; phylum Chordata; order Crocodylia; family Gavialidae; genus Gavialis; species Gavialis gangeticus. The sequence continues at coordinate 60,841,907 of NW_017728995.1, forward strand.
GATCCCTCTGTGAAATCTTGGATTGGTTGGGGTAGATTTCTTCTCAAGGCCAACAAAACTTCAATGTAGCTGCTGTTCTTGCCACCTGTGCAGTGTTTCATATGACAGAAACAGCCAGGCTAGGTACGAATACTTAAAAAGCCTGAGGCAGAATGAATCTAAGTTATGCGGTTTTCTGTAAGCAGCGTAGTTTAGATCAATAGTGAACAGAACACACATTTTCCCTTTGGTGGGGGTGCAAATCTTAGACCAGGTTCCACCATTTTTAAACCTATCTATATGTACCGAACTTGTGTTTTGTTATGGGTATAGAACAGTTTCTGATCACTTATACTGGTAAAAGTGTAATGTCTGTACCTGGTCCCAGTCTCCATCAGTCGAGGAGGGGGGCGTGAAGAGCTGGGGGAGAGTGAAGGGGCAAAGGGGTGGGGAGCAGCTTGAGGCCCCCACAGTGAATGAGGGAGTGGGGGTGGCAGGGGCTGCGGCAAGGGCAGGGGCAGGCAATGCCCATCCAGGATGGTAAATGCAACCTCGGGGCAGGATGCGGGGCTGACCTACAGGTGGCACAGTGGTTGGTGGAAGGGTCGCGTGGATCCCCACCATTGCGCACACCCCCAGGGGAGAGATGTACTGCATGTACCCCCCCTGGATTTGTGCATGGGGTCAGGCAGAGGTTGCTAGGTCAGGGCTGCACTTGGAGAGGGTGGCAGCGGGGGAGGGAAGTGGCAATGCTGGGAGGGGGGGCTATGGGGACACCCCGTAGTGCCCCCTCTCCTAGCACTGCCACCACCACCTGCTGTGCCCCATCCCTGCCTGCCCCAAGTACAGCCCGGGCCCAGCCTCCCAACTGGGAAGAGGCTGATGCAGCCCATGGCCTTGAGCCCACAGCAGGCAGACAACCCTGGCTTCACACAAATGCAGTGAGGCATGCAATGGTGGGGACCTGCCCTCTCTTCCTACCTCTATTCCTGCACCACCCGCAGGTCCACCTGGCACCCTGTCCTCAAGTAGTGTTCATCGCTTGGGGTGAGCAGTACCTGCACCTGCTGTCCCCACTCCCTCCTTCATCATGAAGACTTTGAAATTCCCCCAACTACGCCTCTTTACTCTTCCCTGTCCCTTCCCCTCCACAGACTGACTGGCAGGAAGCTGTTCTCCAAGCTTCCAGGTTGCATTCCTGGCCACGTGCATGCTGCACCTGCATGCATGCATGCAGCGTTTCTTATCAGTGACGTTACTGGCTACACGTGCCAAAAAAAGCCGATTTCCGATAATGTTATTTTCCTTTTATCGGTGCCGATCTGATAGGCCACCGATGTATATCGGTGCACCTCTAGTTGCTTCTTGGTTTCTTGCCCTCTGTGTTGCAGACCCTGGGATTGTGCTTGGATGATGACTTGGTATGCATAAGTAACATGGAATCACCAAACCCTGTCTAGTTTACAGAGAATTGGTGTGTGTCTGTGTGTGTCAGAGAGAAAGGCAGTGTGGGAATTTGGTTCTTATTCATTGCTGTGACTACGTTTAGGTAGTTGTCAGCTTGACATCAGTCATTTAAAAACATAATGTGTAAATGTCATCTGTATTTTTCACTTAATCTTTGATTGCTCAGCCAGTAGGTACCTGAGGTGACACAGGTGAAATGATACATTTCTTTCTTCTTTTGCATTTCTTTTAACCAGGGCAGTAAGATTATATTACTATATATCTGCTCATTTTCTGCTTTGCAAGAATTAAAGTTTTTCTGTAGTATTTAGGTTGCAGAATAAAGCGTAAAAAACCAAAAAAGACCCTTTTTTTTTCAAATTATGAGAATTTTCAAAACACTTCTCTTCCCAGTAAGTTTTGCAGAAGGCTTAATTTTGGGGAAGGCTAAACTATGTCACTTCACAGGTTTAAAATAAGTCCCAATATTTATTAATTCTTTTGGTATGTTTTACAGTAATATTAATCCTTATGAACTGGATTGGTATTAATACAGATGTCAAAAGTACTTCTACAGGCTTTCAACTGTAATTTAGCATCAATTAACTAGACCATTATTTCAAAGTACTGTCTTTAATTTTAGTATGCTAAATTTCCCAATATATCCTTAGGCAGCTACTGTAGCTGCTCTTATTGCTGCTTTCATTTTTTGTCCTAGCTGTCTTTACCATTCTCTTTGTTAACTCTATTTTGCGGGCCTGGTGTGTCACATAACATTGAAATGCTTCAAGTTTTGCTAGCAAAAACAAAACTAGCGGTAGTTACTTATGACGTGAATGATGCTAAGTGCCTTTCTGGACTCTCAAGTTACCTCTGGTCAAGAGGCAAAGAACAGGTTTGTGGCTAAGGCTGTAGGTTGGGACTCAGGAGATTGTGGTCCTAGTCTGTCACAGACTTTCTCTGCAACCTTGGGCTGAGTCACTTAATTTTTCTGTTTCTCCATGTGTAAAATGTGCATAAGAATATTTTTCTTTACCCACCTTCTGTTGTCTAGTGGGAGTGAAAGCTCTGTAGGCAAAGACTGATTCCTATTATTAGGGATCCAGGTCCCTTGTCCATGGCACAACCCCATGTCGCTGCCCCCACTGCTCCGGGGTGGGCGCAGCATGTGTACGTTGCCAGGGCAATGTGGGGCTCGCAGTGGCTGCAACAAGCTTCCCTAGACGGCCACCCTGCACTGACTGGGTCCCACCTGCCAGGCTGCAGAGGCCCCACTTGTACTCCAAGGAGCACACACAGCAGCAGGGAGCCAGGCCCACCCAAGCCTGCAGCAGACAGCCTGTACCCACCTCTCCATGGGCTCAACTCCAGCCATGCCACCCATGGGGGATGGGGAGGCGGGCTCTTGCTGGGGCTGCAGCAGCCACCGCCTTTCGCAGGCAGCAGCTGGGGCTTGGGCACCGCTGTGGGGGCCAGGGAGCTGCGGACCGAGGTCCTTGGCCCAGTAACCCTGGCAGCTGGGGCCCCCCTCCGGCAGGGCTGGGGGATTGGGGGGGGCATTGGCAGGGCTGTAGGGCTGTGGGTAGGGAGTGAGGGGCACCAGCAGTGCCAGGGGCCTGTGGGTGGGGACTGGGGCCTGGACTTGCATTCTGGTAAGCTAGGGGGGAGGGGGAGCTCTGATTTTCCATGATAAAAAACCCAAAATCAAATACCAGTATTTATAGATTATAAAT
>NW_017728995.1:60850064-60864813 GCF_001723915.1 Gavialis gangeticus
TAATCAGAGAATTTACTATTTAAAAAAAAATTGAATCAGGGGAAAACCAGGATCTCTGCGTATTGTGTGCATCAGTGCGGTGTGTAGCAGAGTGACTCTTATTTTATTGCTTGAGGGCCTCTAGACCAGGGGTGGGTAAAATGCGGCCCACCAGGCCATTCTATCCAGCCTGCAAGGCCCCTAAAAAATTTAGAAAATTAATATTTATCTGCCTGTGGCTGCCTGTCATGCGGTCCTTGATGGCTTGCCAAAACTCAGTAAGCAGCCCTCTGCCGGAAATAATTGCCTGCCCCTGCTCTAGACACTCCAGTAATTCAGGTAACTGGCCTGAGAATGGGATGGCTTTCTTCCCCCCACAGCCAGACAAGGCCAAATTAAGAGGCTCTCCTTTTGCTAAAATGTATCTCTGGAGAGAAGTCCCCTTTGCATTACTGAGTTAGGCATGCAGTATAATGCAGCTGCATCTGAGAAGAAAATAGCTCCTGTCTAGCCCTTTCCCCACGATGCAGTAATGGCATTCTTGGCTGGTGTGCGGTGGAGGGTGGGTAGAATATATTCCCAAGGGGAAGAAGGTCCTGCAGTCACCTGCATTAGCAATTGGCTCCATTTTCACAAGACTCAAGGAATTTCCTAAGGAGCTTTGTGTATGAACTGCAGCTGCCCCTAGCAGCTCCCATTCTTTTGAGTCGTACTTTAGATCATTCACAACCTGTTAAGACAAATAAAATAGCCATTTGTTAGAAAGGCTGTTAACAAATGTTTCTTTAATCTCAGCTTGCAGTTGTCTGTTTTTCCCCAGAGGATAAATATTTGTACCTAGTGGGAATATGTTTAATCTAAAGTGCACTCAAGGAAATAAAGACATTCAGTCACTGCAGTGGGTTTTCAAGCAGGCTCTTAATTAAAGGGATCACTCTTTATCTCTCAGTGCATTTTTAACAGTCTGGATTCTTGCATGATTCCTGCATGCCAGAAGACAGACAAAGCATTTGGACTTCTGAGGTTATATTGTTCAGCAAGTACTATCTTCTCCTTCCCAGATAGGCTTGACTTGGCAACATTTCAGTTACTGCATCCCTTATTGTTCTGATGCTCTGCATTTCCTAAGGTTTCAGTGGCATTCTAGGATTCCTGTCAGAACTCCTTAGGACATTTTGCATTTCTTCAAAGACAGCTTTCCTAAAGCCAAAACAATTGGGGTTTCTTGGTCAACTGTTCTTCTTCGTAAATATTCCAGATCCAGTTGGTGTTGAAATTCCCATTCTTAGACAGTTTCTAAACTTGATCTTATTCATTATATCGGAGCCCTTGTTTTATTATTTTCCTATGTTGGCCTCTGATTATATTATCTGCACAGTAGAATGCAAAGGCCACCTACAGTTCCTCTAAAATGATGTCTTTTATGGCTGTTTTTTAGATGTGCTTCACTTAACAGTGGAGTAAATTAGCATCCCTGAAAAATGATTTGATTTTTCTAGCAGGAAAGATTTCTTAGGGTGAGATCTTTTTATTGGACCAACTCCACAGTTGGGGTAGAGTTAGACAAGCTTTTGCATACAAGACATTCTTCATCAGGTTTTGCTTTAGATTTTTCTACACAGTCTTATTGGGTTTTTTTTTTACTTTTCTTACAGCTGCCTGTACTTTGTAATTTTTTCCCCTGCAGCCCCAGCAACATCCCTTACCAGTAGTGCTGCTGCTGCTCCTCCTCCTCTGGGATTGCTGGTATTATAAATTCTCAGTTGGACCTGGCTGATGTCATAACTCATGAAGATTTCACCCAAGTGAGAACACAGTAGTTAACCTTCAGTCTCCTGCCTTTATATAAAGTATTTCAACTTCTTAGTGCAAGGAGCTTTGTCTCCTGGTTCCATCTTTATAAGGTTTAATTTAAAGTTCTGGTACTATAACATACAAAATTCATCTTGATTTTTTTCTGAGCAAATGGACTTAATAGTTCTCCTATCAGCCATCTAAACTAAGTGGGTATTGGCTGTTTCCTTTTGACCTAGCTTTCTCTGCAGTACACATCTTGCACATGGTCTAGTGGTGTGTACCAAAATATCAATCATTACCATGGTTCACCTTTTCTAAAGGTGCAAGAACTGAATATTAAAATATGTTCAGAGTCTAATATGAGCTGACATAGACAAATTCCCCATTATAGTTTCTCCTCTTGAATTATACTTAACTGTGGTTAGGATTTTTAGGAGTCTCAAAACCATTCTTTATATCAGCTCCTTCAAGAAAAATTCTGCTTTGGCTTATTCGCTCAAAGAGCAGCACAAGTAAATCAAGAAAATGTGGCTTTCTAAGTATGCTAGCGGTTAATTCATCATACAGTGAGTTGAGAGACAAATGAGGATTTTCTGTTTTTATTGTATAAAGTCAGAGCTTGACTGTTGGTTACCACAGGGTTGATTCTTTAGTGTGAGTTTTCATAAAGCTATTATTAGTATTATTAATAAATCCACTAGAATCCTCCATGGAGATGTCTGTTCTGTTTTCTTCAGGTTTTCATACAGTGGCTTCTGTGTGCTTTCAAGGATGCAGTAAGCAAGAAGACTAGCACTTTTCTCATTTAATTCCTACTCCTTTTCTTAGGGGCAGAGCTTGTATGAGTTGTCTTTGTCTTTTTAACTATTTTTCAAATTTGCTCCTTTTTAATGAGCTACAGCTTTGACCTGAAGTTAATCAAGCCACTTAATTTTGACCAGTTTCCTGGCAATTTTGATGATGCCAGTCTTTTGTGTGGCTTTTGAATTCTTTAGGCATAGTCCGGAGAAAGTCTGATCACATAGAGCTTTCATTGACCTCAGGAGCAGACTATGGGTACTCAACCTCTCTTTGACCCCTCCCAGTGTATTGCCCATTACTGGTCTGTAGGCCAAGATGCTTGTATTCATGATATGAAAAGCTGCGTTTTCTTGCAAGTACTGTACTAGTTGTCGTCCAGCACAATGAATACAGCCTATGAATTCTTGCGTTTGAAGGACTTGTTAAGATGGCTATCCTGTTAGTCAGACTTAATGGAATTGTACTTATCCACATCTTGCTAATAGCACTGTAATGTGGACTGCAGTTGTGTGTTTGATCACGTTTATAAAAAGCAGCTGTTTTTGTGGGCTTACCCACATCTCATGGTTAATTTGTCTGCTCGTCCTGTCTTATTTACAGCAGTCACAACAGCTTTCAAAGTTCCATGGTAAAAACAAAACAAAAAAAGATTATTTTGTTTCTGTTGATAAAAGCTTATACTAGACCTAGCAATTATAGTTCCCCTTCAGCCTTCTTACAAATAAATTTAAGAGATTAAAGTAACTTTTTTATTTTAAGTGCCTACACAAGGTGAGGGATGCCAACATCCACAAAATATTTCTTCTTGAGAAAAGTTTTTCTTTTCACTAATGATCAATTTAAATGCAGGGGGGGAATAGGAAGACCATAGTAAGGGAGTACACAGGTCTTAATTAAGTTGCAGTGTTCAATGTGCTTGTAAACAGGCTTACAAATATGCAGAGAGAGATCTTCATCTGCTGTAAATCAGCATAAAATGACTATTTGCAGTGAGGTTATGCTGGTACCCACTGAGAATCCTACCCACAAATTAGTAAATTGGGCCTCCTTTAAATGTAGTGTGAAAAAGGAAAAGACCTGAGAGCACTCTGTAGTTATTTCCATGCAAATGATAATAATTCTTGATACACTTAGACCACTGTCATATGCTCTCTCGAGCCCTAACTAACCTGCTTCTTGACATCTTGCCAATTCTTGCTTTATTTTTCATAAAGCTGCATCATCCAGATGGCCCAAGCCAGGAACTATGATGTTGAATGAATGCACGTTGAAAGCTGGTGTTTGTCCAATAGACCCTACAGTCAAAGTTCCAGGTTTTGCAGATTCGTGTGCTTAAATGTATTTGCATGAGTAATTCCATTGGGAATATTCACATGTGAAATGATGTATGTCTGTATCTGTTGAGATCAGATTTGGGCCTAAGACCAGTGACATGGAAGGTGTGGGTGGGAAGAGAACACCAACATATTCCAAAGTATATGTATGTGCCCATATGTACATTTTCATATTTTATATATTCCTGATTATAGGTGTCACAGGAAGAATGGGTCAGTAGACTGCCTGTGAAGGAGGGAGAAGCTAGCAGGGATACAGAGTAGTTGAGGGATAATAATCTGTGTTTAAGGAATATACTGGAAGAAAATGGAAGACTGTTTATGTGAGAATCTGACAAATGAGAAGGTAAGGGTTATCTCATTGGTGGAGCACAGGGGAAAAGAAGACCATGGGAGATAAAACCTAAGCAGACAAGGGGGGGAAAAGTGGCCTTGGAGGTGTAAGGACCAGACTTGAACTTTACTGGAGTGGGATAGAGAGCCAATTTATATCTTGGTTTAATAGAAAGTCCTGAGCATTTAATTTGTGCTGTGTAGCAGCATAAACAGGTTGCAGGTTTTCTCCAGAAGCAGCTTAGTTCCAGTCTGAGGTCACTGCTCACTCGTGAAGAACCCCAAGAACAGCTATTAATGCTCTGAATTTAAATCCACCACACTGACTTCTATGTTTGTAATGAAGTAGATGAGGTCAGATTTGGAAAGTACTGAAGAAAATGTATACAGGCAGTCCTTGGACTTACGACATAATTGGTTCCTGAAATTTGAATCTTAAGTTGAAACACTGCAACTCGGAACCGTTTTTCCCATAGGAAACAGTGTTATAAATGGGGGATTGGTTCCTGAACCAAGGCCCAATACCCTACTTTCGCTAAAAAAAAAACCCCATAATTTTGTACTCAATCAATTACAGGTGAATAATACAGCTACATTAATGTATTTATATTGTAATTAACAATCATATTGATCTGGAAGGACTTCTTTGAGGTGACTTTGCTGGACTTTTTGAAGGGTTCTTGGCTGGAGTCTTCTCAGGAGTCTTGTCTGCAGGTTTTTCTGGAGTCTTGTCTGCTTCCTTAAAGAAAGTGTCGAAGGAAGTTTGGACAGATGTTCTCCAGGAGCATGGGTGACGTGACGAGCTTGTTTACTGATGTGGCATGGCATCAGATCAAGCATTGTAGGGTCAAAACTGACATCAGAAAGTTGAAACGGTGTCGATTTACAAATGTTGTAACTGCGAAACATTGTAACTCAAAACGTTGCAAGTCGAGGACTGCCTATACTGCGCTTCTGCACAGAAGTAATATCTAGGTTTACTTTTAAGTACAGTGTTGGGATGTTTCTTGTTTTTGTAGGATGGGCATTATCTCCTCTCTTTATAGAATAATAGGATGTAGATCCGGGAATGTCCCCGTTAGTTCACCTAGGCCATTCTCTGCCAATTCAGGATTGTTTGCAAAGGTATTTTCTCTAGTGGCTTGGTAAAAGGAAGTCTGTTGCTGTTTCATGATGTGAGAGGCTACAGAAACTTTGTCTGCTGACGTTTTTTCATGCCTTCTATGCAGGCAAACAGTTGTGTATCTGCACCATAGCGGATTCCTTCTGCTTCTATAAATGTAGCTTTACTGAAATAAGGTGTGGTGTGGCTGGAGGCACAGTTGTGGATTGTACCTTAGATCCCATTGTGCCTTTACCTGCACATGTAGAGGGGGTCTTGGTCTCTTCATGCCCTCCACAACAGTCCTAGATGCAGTGGCTGTACATAGAATAAAATGGCCCCTGTGCAATGTAAACCTAGATAGAGAAATATTCTTGCACAAGAGGATGAAAGCCAAGAAGGAAGTAGATTGGTTGATGTGATAGATGCCTAGGAGACAAGCAAGGATATGTAACAAATAATCGCAGACAAGGGGAGGTAATTCTACTGTGTGTAAACATTATCCTGCTGTTTTCTTGGTATCTATATCCCATGGTTTCATCAGCAATATTAAATGTCTGAGAGAGCAGATGCTGGAACACAGTGTATTTCAGCTGATCTTATAGATAAATTCTGGATTGTTTTCTTCCTCTTTTTATTAATTAAATATGGGTGTGTATTTATAATGCCTCCAAGACAGACATGTTGCATTTGCAACACATGTTTGCCTTGCAGCAGAGAAAGCAGAAAGTGGCTCTGTTTACTAATGCTCTACGTTTTGAAGGAAGATTTGTTGGGGGATTTTTTTTTTTTTTTGAATGGAAGATTTTTTTTGTCTAACAGGTAGCTTTATTATATGCAATAGAACAGGAAAATAAATTACTTTTAGTTTATGCAAGTAAGTTTGACAAACAAATATTCCTAATAATAAATGGTTCTTAGCTTGGAGCTTGCTGTAATCATTTATTAAAGTTATGGGTAATTAGTTAAGTTAATAAAAGCCCATATAGAAAATGAACAGCATTAAGATTGTTAAAATCAGAAGTGTGTACTGAAACCATTGTTAATGACTTCTTTTCCTTATATCGATTTTGGTTTTGTTGGGATTTTTTGTTTGTTTGTTTTGCTTAGATGATATCAAAGAAAGAGGTCACAGATTTCAGAACATTAATCTGAACATGTTTTTTGTTTTTGGAGATCATTAAATGCTAGTTCTTACAGTGCCCTAATATGATAATTCTGTTGTAGCGCAAAATTAATGTGGCAGTGCTCTTGTTAATGCAGCCCTCCCTGTCAAAGGCAGGGAGCAATTATTAGAGGCATTTACTTTTCATATAAAGCAGCAGCATTTATGCTTCTGAAGAGGCTGGTAGGTATTTTCCAGTGCATCAGCAGGCAGAATGTCCTTATGCATCACTGGGACCCTAGTAGATTTTGCATGCAGATTGCAGGCCCAGCAGCCATTTTTGCAGACAGAGCATGGGAGCCCCCACCCCCTACACACATCTCTGATTGGCCAAGGGGTCCTGGTGGCCCTGCCCCTCACTGCTGATTGGCTCTGAGGGTTATCTGTCATATAGCCCTTCCCCTCATCCTTGTCTGCAAGGGCTATCCATCATGTGGCCCTGCCTCTTGCTGCCAATTTTAGTGTAGAGGGGAGGGGCCATATGACAGGCAGCCCTCATTGCCAATCAGCACTGAGGGTCAGGGGAGGGAGGGTGACAGCCATCTTTCCATGCTGAAGCCCCCCAACCCCAGCAGGCTGTGCTGCCAGGCCACAGCAGCCATGAGGACTGCTGGATCCCTAGAGGGAGCCAACATTGTTTTTGGTAAGTGTGTAGGGTTTTTTTTTTTTAGGAGCCTGTGCTTTTTTGTGGAGCTTGTCCAAAATTGCAGTTTCTGCAAAAATCGTGAAATTGTGATTTCAAGGGAGCCCAACTAATATTGCCACCTCCTAAGATGAATCTTTGGTAATTTGATGATTTTGTTTAAAACCACAGCGCTTGAACTTATAAGAATGTGTGAGAACTCCAGCTTTAACTACAAAAAAGGGGGTCAGGGAATGGGAAATGCCAAGCTAAATGCATCTCGTTATGAAGGAGTAAAGCTTGGGAGTGTAAAATTCACCACCGTGGCGCTCACTGCAGCGAGCTGGACTCCTGCGGGTACCAGGCTTGGTGTGCATGGAACTTGCAGAATGATCCAGTCTTCGCATGCTATGCCTCATAATTGCCACTGAAGCTTGTGAAGCTCAATAACCAAGGTTGGTTTTTTTTGAGGATTGGGAAAATGTATCCACCTCCTACAGCAGAATAACCATTAAGAAGGAAGAAGAATGCTAACTAGTGCAAATACACATCTGGGCATTGTCTTGATTTCTTCGTAAGATTTAGTAGAAAATGTTGGTGCTATTGTAATCCAGATGAAGATAATTTTTTCTCTATGAAAGTATCATTTTGAAAAATCATCTGAAAACATTTCCTATGGGAAGATCTTGCTGGTTGTCCATATCTACCTACTCATTATATGCCTATGTTTTTGATCACTGCAATCAAGAGTGGGCAATTCAAAGAAGAACAGCACTAAATATTGGTAAACAAATAATGAAAGATGTTACATGATGGCAAAAAGTATGCATCAGAAGAAAGATTCTTAGGAATTACTTGTATTTTGGGGGATGCTGTCATTTAAAATACGTGCTTGGATCATGAAGAGAAAAAATCTTCATCTGGAAAATGAAACAAATGAAGAATTTAACATAAATTCCTTTTGAGGTTTGGGCAGGATTCATCAGACTTAGCAATCTTTTTCATTGAATAAAGTACTCTTTAATAAAGTCTTTGTGCTACCAGGAACAGTACATTGCAGCTGGCATCTGCTACACAGAGCTCTTTGCAGCTCCAGGACCATATTGGTGTCTAGGTGCTTTACTAGCTGAATATAGGCTCAGGAGAAAAGGCTTCTTTTCCCTTTTGGATCTCTGCAAACCTGTCTATAGTTGGCATAAGTATCTGGGGGCTTTAATTTGGAAGCAGGGAGGTGCAGGGAAAAATCCTGTCTTTGACACACAGAGGGCATGTTTTAAATGAAATAATATGTATTCCAAGATTCTTTATGGCCAACCATGGAAGAAATAAAACTTAAAATGAGAAAAGAGTAACTTCAAATTAGAGCAGGATAATAAATGTTGATAAAACCTGGACCAGCTACAGATCAGCGTGCAAACAAGAGAACCACATTATCTGTGTCACAAACACTGTATTGGGTTTCTCGGTCGCAGCTTTTGTTTTTCATTCAGTTGCAACACCTCTGAAATGAGTGTGTTGGTCAAGATGGGCAGACGGTTATTCTCTGCAGCTGGAGAATTCCTCAGTCTTTGAACATTTGGTAGAGAGTATGTAGTATACAGATGGCGGACTCCACTGTCATTACTGATATGAACATGAAATAGGGGAAAAGAACAACAAACAGCTAATAATATGGTGTGGGGGGCTGAGTAACTATCTATGAAGGGGTGTCAGAAGAAGAGTGATCTCTCACTAGTGCTGAATGTAGATACAACAGCTGGGATTCGCAAAAGTGCCCAGCATTAGCTTAGCTCTTCCTCTTACTCTGGGAATTTTACCACTGACAGCAGAGCTAAGTCATTTCAAGTGCTTATGAAAAACAGTCAATACTACCATTTAAATCATTGCACAGCATGAACAGTGAGGCTGACCATTCCCTCATTCTGTCCTACCTCACCTCTGATCTAGAGAGAGAGATTTTCTTGTGGGTAAAATTAACTCCGTCTCCAGCCCCATTCTATCCATGGGCCCTCTGTGGAGACTGACACTTGATGCCAGGCTTACAGGTGCCTTTCAGCATTACCTGTGATGGCATTTATTTAATATTAATCACTAAAAGGGCTGCTGCTCACTACTGTGTCTTTGGAAAGCAGGAACCTGGGGGTGAAATGTTCCCACACGTACTGACAAAACTCTGTATGATTTCTTTAACTGAGCAGCTATTAGAAATAAAGGACCATATTCTCAGCTGGTATAAATCAGTATGGCTCAGTGGAGCACACTGTCATAAACTAGATCAGAATCTGGCTTAGTGTTGGTATTTAAAGTAAGCACTGACTACCTTATTTTAAACAAATGACTTGCTACAAAGGTTCAAAATAGAATCCCACAGGCTTAAGCTAATTTTCAACCATTCACAAAATGAACTGCCACAACATTTGACTGAAAAGCTAAGTACAGACAGTCACAAAGCCCGAGGCTGAATTGGTTCAGTCTTTGCAGGTTAGTCTAAGCTGCAAAGATTGAACCAACAAGTAAATGAACAGACATTCACTTTTGATTGAGGAAATGCAACCACATGCCTGCAGTAGCTTAAGCCAGAAGCCAAGGGTGCACAGCTCTCTGGCACAGCCAATGTGGGCTGTGTGTTTGCTTCCTCTTCCTGCTGGCCCTGAGATCTCTGGGATTTGCAGTCCACAGTCACAACAGCAGGACTCTGCAGGGTTGCTCATCATTTCTTCTTTGTGTTTCCAGGTACCTCTGGGATTTCTAGATCACGGTGCCACCATGCACTAAGCAAGCCAGCAGGGGAGGGCAGCTCTGTATTCAGGGGAGGGTGAGTTTTACCTCCCTGCCTGGCTCCAGACCCCAGCTGGGGTTTCCCTGGGGAGGGTGGGTAGGGGACAGGACAGAGAGCCAACCCTCACTGCTCCAACTAGGAGCCCTGCTTTCGGAAACAGACATCACAGCCCAGCCCGCTTTCGGAAGCAGACATCACAGCCCAGCCCAGGGCTAGAAAGCATGCTGGGATGTTGGGAGACTGTGGTTTAACTTGAACCAGGAAGGTGTCTGGGACAGATGTTTCATAAACCAGTTTGACCTAAATCAGTTAAGTTTGATACTACATTGAACCAGGTTTACCTTAAACCAGTTTCACCCATTTTGAAACTGGCTTGTGTGCGCTGATCTTCTGTTCTGTTACAGGTTTAAACCAGTTTCTGATCACTTAAACCAGCTTGTGTAACTTTTGTCCCCACCCAAATACTGCATGTTCACTCTTATTGTACAACTCTTATTGTAGTTATGGTTGTGTTTGTGCTGATTTTCCTCTTTGTCCTGATGAGAATTCTGCCCATGTCCTACCAGATGAGCTATTCTGCTGCCAGTTTACCTCACAGGCCTAATGGAGATAAAAAATAAATAAAATCTGGAAGCTAAACTTAAGCTGTGCTCAGTTTGGGTTTTGCTCATTGTGTCAGACTTGATCTGTATCCCTCTGGTGCTTTGTTCCAAAGCACTGTTTCATTGTGTGACTTTTTTTTTTCCTTTGGAAAAAAATGTTCCCTCTTTTGGAGGAGGGAGAAAGGGTTTTTGTGCTATTTTGCTGAATTTACTACTGTAAACCAATGAAAGCAATTGCTTCTGTAGCTCCCTGCTTGCAGTGCTCTGGAGTACTTTTAAAAACAAAACAAAAAGCTGAATTTGTAATTTTTTTTTCCATTTGCTTTCTCATGTGCAAAGTGGAGGTTGGCATACTATCTCTTTGAAAGTACTAATTAATGTCCTACTTGTTCTATTATGATTTATAAGTTTCCAACTGGTTTTGTGGGTGCTGAATTGTAGATGGTTGCGCATTGTAAGTGAGGCAGAAATGTTGAGGAATTGCGCTTGGCTGTAAAATTGAATAGGAAACTCAAGCACTGTGGGTGTGTTCAAATAGCAAAGGTTAAGCTTGCTGCTTAGTGATCTTTCCTAAGTAGCCTGCTTACCCTGGGACTTCAGTTATTCAAATCAGGGTTGTCTTTCTTGTTTTCAGCGGCCGCATTGCACTTTTAGATTAAATTCTTCAGCTGTCTGCATTATAAAAATAAAAGAACAAAATTTGTGCTTACAAGTCCCCCTCACCTCACCCTCACTCTTACAAGTCCCCTCTACCTACCCCAGAAGAAAATTGTGCCCTCAAATAGATAAGCTGTGTTTCACTCTGGCTGAAAATTATATTGTGACCCTAATGAGTTTGTTAGGAATCACATGACCACAACAAGTGATATGACAGAAGCAGTTTATTTAAATATACAAATAATGGTGAAAACCTAAGGGAGATGAATAAGCCTTTTTCAAGTGATATAACAAAGAAAAAAATTCTGCTGATATGCAAGCTACTTTTGTTACTTCAGGCTTCCTAATCATTTCTACAGTGTCAGTTAATATCATTTTCAGGTTTTGCATAGGAAGGTTTGACATTAGAAGAACCATATAAAAGGATTAATGTAATAATGTAAACTACTTATGATCAGCATACGAATTATCATGATTGAGAGGTAGTAAAATTTGTACCATCCGATTCGCATAATAGGTGAGGTACAGACTGAATTCCAAGATGGAGAACTGGCTTAAAGAAACAAAGCCACTCCTATTAATGAGAGTGCGGGATTAATGAATGGCTTTTACTCCTGCTTGGTTTTCTTCTGTCTGTACTTGAAAGTCTTTGCTGCAATAGCTTCAGAGTATAATTAGATTGACTGGAAAACTGAATTATCTGCAAAGAGCTACGCAGAGCATGAATGTGGTCCGTGAACTTTATTTGTTCATCTCCAGCATGTCACCTTCACAAAGCAGCAAAATAATTTCAGTATTTAATAAAATAAAAGGAGGAGATGTCTTAGGAAGTCAGATGTAGAGACATAGTGATATTAATTAGTCTGTAGAGAGGGAATCTTGGTTGCTTTGGCTTGACAAGTTTGTGGAAAATATACCTGACTTGGTGCATTTGAAAGGTAAAGTAATTCAAAAATTATATTAAGGCACCTTGAGTTGAAGCACTTGGCTCCTGGGTTGCTATACACTAGATGAATACATTTTTTTCTATATTCAAGTGAACAATAGAAAACTTCTTGGGCTTATAAGTATTCAGAATAACACTTTTAATGATGTTAAAATTGTGGCTGTTAGTTTTTAATAAATGAAGATTCTGTTTCTTTTTAATAAAAGCCTTTGTTGAGGCTTTATTTTTGAAGTAACACTTCTATAGTTTAGAAATCTAGCAGGTAATGGTCAGAGATTATTATTTAGTGTTTGAATAGGGCCTGATTTTCATGGGTGCTGAGGATCTACCACTTTCCTTGGCTTCATCTGGGATTGCTCAGCACCTCTAGAAGTCAGACCCGTAACTTTTGCTGTGTGTGGTAGATGCTCTGCAGACAATGCTGAGATCAGAATCTCAAGTTTGCTGTCACTGACTTCAGTGGCAAGATGCCCAATGTAACTTTTCCCCCCCCAGACAGCTAACAATTCAAGCATTGGATTTAAAACCATGATCACTTCGCACTTTCCAATGTGAGTATGACTGTTGATTTCAGTGGGATTGCTTGTGTGATTAAGAAATTGCAGGGTTGAATGTAAATCCTTTGTAACGGAGTCAGACTTGATGATCTCCTTTCAAAACCCATAATTTTAAAACTTGGTAAGACTGTACAGTGTGATGTGGTACCAAATATTTCCAGTGCCTGTTTTGTACAATATTGCTAGGCCTGGATAGCTCCACTGGCAGTACAGAATATTGCATCAATATTGCCAGGATGATTGACACAGGTTAACATCTCAAATGAGATATGACAAATAAGAGCAGGAATTTTATAGCTGAATAAAATGTAAAGTCTCTACACTTAACAGAGCTTGCATTTTTTTAATACCAATAGAATGAATTTCCCTCTTAAATGGAGAAATAATCTGACTGTTCCGTATTTTACAAGGTTATAAAAGGAAAATTCTCTGAATGGTTTGGCATAATTCACATTCTGTGGTTGAATCCTGTATTCTGTTTTCCTTAGGAGCATCTTTACCTTGGAGCATTTTTCCCTGACTGTGTTTTTGTTTCAAGCCTGTAGGAAGTTGGTAGCCTCCTTGAGGCTCCAAATACATTCATAACAGGAATGTATGTTGGTACGTGTGAATGTGATCGAAACTGAGGTCTACTGACTCCCTCTTGAGACTTACCTGCTACCAGTTTCAATTAGAGAAGTTATCCTTTGAAAGAATCCTTTGCAGTTTCTTTTGTGTATTCAGAAAAGGTGTCTTGAAAAAAGGGAATACATTTGATGATACAGTAGTTGGAAGCCTAGAGTTATGTTGTATGTATGCCACTGTGATTTCTTGAGTATAGAACACCATTTTCCCCCACTTTGTTTAATTTTTCTAGCACTGCCATGTAAATGACCAGCAGAATTCAGTGAACCTAAGGCCTGCCCCTCATTGACAAAATGGAGCAGACTCAAGTGCCCTTGTTCTTTAGTACAAAAGTGTAACCTGGCCTGCGGGATAAAGACAGGTCATTGTATGACGGGACTTGAGTGTCATTGTGGGTTTCTACGTGACAGCAGTCATGGGCTGTTTTATAGCAGCTTATAGTTGCTGGTCAACCCTATCCCACAGAGAAGAAATAGGAAACAGAATATAGCACAAACATGTAGTTTATGGAGCCCGGTGTCCCACTGCTTAGCAGTCTCCCTGTAGAACACAGTTATGAATAGTTTCATTCACTCTTGCTCTGCCTTGTAGTACTAGCATTTCCTATTCACTTTCTGTACAAGTTCAAATATCAAAGGTCGATACGAGTTCAAGTTACTATTTTACCACAGAGTGTTATATGGCTATTGGAAAATAATAAGAAATACTGAAAATAAGGGGGGAAAGCCATTTAGTTTGCTGATGGTTAGTCTTTTTAATGCACAGCTCCCCTTGAGAAGACATCAATTTGTTTCCAGAATGACTCTGGTGAGTCTACCTCAGTAACCCTAATGGCATGCTCTTCTATGCATTTATTAATCTTCCAGTCATGGTGCTTTCTGAGATTTTCTTCGGCATGGGATTTTTAAAGTTTGTTTATTTTAATTTATTATTTCTGTCTTATTCGCCCTGACCTTCCCCTTATGGGGGATCAGAAAGAGTGAAAGTCCCAGAGATCTTTCATGACAAATTTTATTTTAGCCTCTCTGAATTACAGCTGAGTTGAAGGAGCTAAAATAAATATGAAGAACAAGCGTTGGTGTTCTGACGAGACAGTAATAATATGCTCCTTCTTCCCGTAAGTCCAGTGCCTTTAGATGCCTACATTCTGTCTGGATCCCCTGAAACATAACAGTCAATGTGTATCCTGTTTAATGGTGGGCAGTGGAGGCTGACCTGTCTCAATAGTGCTTTCATTAGAGCCTTATGACCTTTAGCTTCAGAGTCTGCTTATTATAAAGACGCTAATTTTCCACACATTGTAGGAAACTTCACATTCGTACTTAAGCATGCCACATTGAGAAAATGGCTCAAAAATTGACAGACACACAGAAGTGTCATATCTTAGACTGGAAACTGTTTGGAGCAGAGACTGATTTTTTTTTTTTTTTTTTTTTTTTTTTGGGTTTTTT
>NW_017728995.1:60864896-60870260 GCF_001723915.1 Gavialis gangeticus
TTTTTTTTTTTTTTTTTTTTTTTTTTGTTGGGTTTTGTACAGCAACTAGCACAATGAGACCCTGGCCAAGCAGCAGTGTACATCATCCTCATAATAGGTCACTTGGAAATTGTCAGCTGTCCCACAATACAAGGATAACAGTTTTCTAGTAAATAAAAAACACATCAGTGAGTCTGCAGATGACTGAGGAGGTCAATGCAAGATCTGCATGTTCAACTGCAGATACAGCAGGTAGTTCCAGGAGGAAGGAGTAGATCCTGGTGATGTTGGGTCACAACTCTTTCTCTTTCTCTCTCTCATCTACCTGCCTCCATAGTGAGGTGAGTTTGATTGAAATAATAAATGCCTTGTTGTATATGATGTTGTCATTGGGGATGATTCAGTACTTGAGTTTCCCAGGTATTGATATTAATATCGCATTTCTTCAGATTGGCCTTCAAGGTGCCTTTAGTGTTCATTCTTCTGGTCTTCCACTTGATACGGAGGATTTTCCAAAGATATCAGTGACAATAATATTCCAAAGGTTTCAGTTGTTTCCAATATGTCATCCAAGTTTCACACCCATACAACAGGATAGGGATGACAAAAGCCAGGTAGGTGAGGAATTTGGTTTGGGTCCTGATGTTTTGATCGGCGAAAAAATGCCCAAAGATAGCACTGGCAGATATTATCTGGTATTGAATGTAGTTGTCTGTTTATACTTTTTGGGAAAGGTGGCTGTCCATGTAGGGGAAATCCTTAGTATTTTCCAAGGATTGCCCCTAATTGTAATAAGTAGAGGAGCAGCTGGTTGTTTTGGGGTGGGTTGGTAAAGTATCTTGGTTTTCATGAAGTTGACAGTGAGTCTAAGCATTTCACATGCTTCACAAAAGCAATCAAGAGTGACCTGGAGTTCTTCAGTTGTGTGGGTATACACAACACAATCATCAACTTGCTGAAGACCAATAATGGAAGTGCTGGTTATCTTGGATTTGGAATGTGACTGCTTGAGGTTGAAGAGATTCCTATTCATAGAATACTAGGTGCTGACTCCAGGTGGAAATCTGTCAGCAAAGAGATACTAAATCGTTGTGACATAGATGGAAAAGAGTGTTTACGCAATTACACAAGAAAATATCTATCCTTAAAGGGATTGAATGTGTTTAAAGATGAAGAATTAGGGATAGAGGGGGAAGGAAAAGAGCTGCGAGAAGGAGCCAAAATGGAGTTTATTCACTGGAGCAGACGGGAGAGGAAAACTAAGAAGAAAAGTATGAGAAAAGTGCCTGAGGTAAGAGGCAAGATAAGTAAGGAGACAATATAGTAAATAGGAAAAAACTGGGGGGCAAACAGAAGAGGAAAAATAAATTATTAAAATTAGAAATTAGTACAGACATTTAAATGAAAAAAAACAACAACGGTACATTCTTGACCAAGGACCTTGGCTATTTTGGGGTCTTAAATTTACCACGCATACTAATTGCAGTTTTAAGAAAAGTATATAACTTGTTATTTATAATTTTTTTTAATGCTTGGAATCCTGGGGCACGTCCTGACAGGTGCACACATGGAGGGGCATGCATTTTCTGAGACAAATAGCAGCAGCATAAAGATGTAATTACAGGAAACCCCTGCCATTCGCGGTTTCGAATATTTGCGGTGCGGATATTCAAACCCACACTCTCTCCTTGTGCTGGCTTTCTCCCCGCACACTCTCACTGCGCAGGGAGTGCGGTGGCAATTAACACTCATTGTGGATCATGAGCTCCTCTGAGCTCGCAGATGAATTGATCTGCCGCCCCATTCCCAGGGAAGTTTCTCTCTCAAGATTTGTCTTCAGCCGGTCCATCCAGCCCGCTCCTCTTCACTCTTCACTCTTCCCTCCCCCACCGCCAACAGTGCTGGCGGCATCTGCGGGAGCTCCGTGCTTGCTGCCGCCGCCACCACCAGGCTCCCCACATATTTATGGATTTCGCCATTTGTGGGGATCTCTGGAACGGATCCCTGCGAATGGCGAGGGTCTCCTGTACTCATATTTGTGCTACTGCAATTTGTCCACGGGCACACCCCTGCGCACACACTCTGGTGTACGGCAAATTGACCTGGGTGGGGTAGGTGGACTTGCATGGGGTCCTGGGGGCTTCCCAGGGCAGCAGCGGCACTGAGCCTGCTTCTTGAACTCTGGCTGGCAGCCAGAGTGCGGCTTTGGCTAGCCAGGCTTCATTTCTGAAGGCACATGCTGCTGCTTTGTTCACTATGCCGCTTATTTTAGCAGTGGTTTTGTTTGAGACTGGGATCTCCCAGTGTCAAAAAACTCCATCATGCTACAAATTAGCAGCACAGCAAACAGCTGCAAAAGCTCCACATGTGGTTTTCAGTGCCTCAAATGGGTTTGATGTGCTGCAAACCACACATGCTTGCTCATAAGTATGTGCCCCTGGGGTGATTATAAAATGTCCATTAGTTAAGTTACCTTCCTAATATCTATCTTTTTCCTTTCACCAAAAATGTACCTGTAAGAGGGAGAAAATTTGCATGTATTGAGTTATCCTGATGTCAAGTGCTTGAGCCACCATATTAACACAGTAATTACAGCTGAGTCATGCCTACAAGTTGATTGATAGGGTATGTGCTAGAGAGGAGAGATCCTGAAGGCAAAGCCTTAGTCTGTGAAGAACGCTTAGGATGAGGAAGAATCTGCATACTTGTTCAGCTTCCTGTGATTAGTTGTGCTGTAAAACTAAAGTTGGTGCTAAAACGTCCTATCCTCAGTCAGCACAGGAATATAGGTCAAAATCCAGGGAGTTATGGAACTGAAGTTCCTGGGAGTCTTGCCAATGACTTTTCTTCTAGTTTCTCTCTTAGGGTACTTTATATGGTCTCCATTATCCAAGTACGTGGGCACTTCACCATCTTTAATGTATTTTTTCTTGCAGTGAACATGGCTGGTACGGTAAGAAAGTGCCGTCTTTCCTATTTAAACACCTCAAAGGCTGAGGCACGTAGGAGCTTGAGCAACTTAGGTTAGCTCATGCTGGACATTTATGGCAGAGCAAAGATATAGATCTGAACCCAACTCCTAACCTCTGAACCGTGCTTCCTTTTTATTGTTTTCAGCTGCTCTGCTCCTTCAGGAGCCTTGAGATTTAGGTTTTCAGCCATTGTAAGTTATATGAAAGATTTTGTGGAGTATCAAAGTAGCTCTATACCAGCTACTACTTCAGTCTTTTCTTCCTGCTTTCTCAAGTGCCAGAGAGAAATGTAGGATTGTCATCTTCTCTGTCTAGTGCTAATAAATAAGAGAATGAGAGCCATAGATGGTGGAAAGCCAGCCCTAACGGGACTTAGCTCCCTCCACCCCCCACCCCAAATGCAAGGCAGTGGTGGCAGCATAGAGGGCCACAGGGCGGCCCAGCCACAGGCTCCAGGTGGCTGCAGAAGGGGATGTGCACAGACATGCAGCCAAGTTTGCTGCCTGGCCGTGGCATGTGGAGTGATGCTCAACAAAGCACCCAAGTCAGTCAAGTGGAAGTGGCATGGTGTGGGGGGAGCAGATTGAGGCATCCACAGTGACAGAGGAAGTGGGGCAGGGTCTAGGGTGAATGGGGCCTTGGGGTGGGTTGTGGGATGGCTGGAGCCCAGGCAGCTCGTCCAGGGGCATGGGAGGGGAGAGGGGTCCCGCTGCTGCACGTACCCTGGGAGAGACACAGGACATGTGTCCCTCAGATTTGTGTGCACAGTGGAAGTAGGGTGCTGCTGTGGGCTGGGGCTCTGTCCCATGCTGCCGCTGCCTCAGGAGCCACAAGATATTATGTGCCTGCTGCTGCCAGGCAGGCAGAGGACATGGCGCAGCCTGGCAGCAGCAGGTACATGATGTTACATGGCTCCCAAGGCAGCAGTGGTGGGATGCAGAGCCCCAGCTCACAGCAGCAGTCCGCCTCCACCCCATGCACAAATGCAGGGGGCACATGCCCCCCCCCATGCCTCCCTTGGGGTACACACAGTGGTGGGGTGGGAGTCCCTCTGCACTCCTGGATGAGCCACCCAGACTCCACCCATCCTGTGACCTGCCCCAGGGCCCCATCTACCCCAGATGCCCTGCACCTGCCTCTGCCCCACTCACTCCCTCACGGTGGGGGCCTCAGTCTAGCCCCACCATGCCCCTTCCCCTTCACAGACTTACCTGCTGAGTGTGCATGTGTGTGTATGTGTGTACTCAGCCCCACCTTCCCCACCAATAATATTTTCTCTCTCTGCCTATGATGAGAGCAACTTGCTTTTTTCTGTTTAAACTATGGAGTTTGTTCCTGTTTTAATGGCAGAGCTCTCTCTGTTTGCTCTTGTGTGGGATGATGGTGATATTAACAACTTAACCAATTGCATAGAAATGTGCTGACATTTTCTACAACACTTAAGTGCAAAATTTCAGCTCTTCCCTGTCAGGGGGAAGCTAGTGAAGAAGGGAATGCAACTGAGCCATTCTTTCTGAAGAAGTAAAAATCAGGCTTGTAGGCACCTGAGTGGGGACAACGCACACAGGAGTGATCTTTATGATTACTTTGATTAAAGTAGTGGTGCTTCCTCAACAGTGCCTGCTCTCCCAGGTGCTAGTAGATGCACAAAGGTTGCAAGGATCTGCCATGTTGCCATCGAGCCATCTAACATTGCCAGATCCAAGACAGTACTTGGTAGTCCATGAGTGATATAGCTGAATGTTGAATAGTGCCTGCATCCAAGCATTTAGAGTACCTGCCTGCATATTCAACCTCCTTTGTGCATCAGTAAGGGCAGTTTAAAATTGTGTTTTCCTATGTGTTGTTCCTGTTAAATCTCTCTATAAGGGCAAGTTTCTATCTCTCAAATGGAAAAAGACTTCAGCCTTTTAAGAGTTCAAAGATGGTTTGGTAGGAGAATCTAGCAAAGATGTTGCCAGGCAGTTCTGCACCCAGTGCAGCTGTTGACACCTGGGGCAGCACCAATTGCTTCAGGGGCATAACTGCCGCTGCTGCAGTTGGGAATATTTTTGTGTGTGCCCTCCTGAGACACACGCCCCTGTAAAGGCCATGCTTGGGGCTGCTGCTTTGCTTGGTCACCCCTTCGTTACCCTGCTGGAAGCTAGTTTGAAATTGATGACTGGCTCTTTAGGAATTCATTAGAGGTGCACCAGTATATTGATGGCACATGAGATCAGCATCGACAAAAGAAAAATTAACATTATCGACAACTGGTCTTTTTTGGCTGGTATATCCAGTAATATTACTGATAAATACCACTTGCATGCACGCAGCCACAGCATACACCCGGCCAAGAACACAGCCCAGCAGCTTGGAGAGTGGCATCTGGCCACTTAAGTCTGTGTGGGGAAGGGGCATGGGGGGGGGGGGC
>NW_017728995.1:60870530-60882376 GCF_001723915.1 Gavialis gangeticus
GGAGCGGGGCAGGGGTGGGGATAGGCACTGCCCAGCTAGGGTGGTGACAATAACCCCATGGGTGGCAGCGCTAGGAAGAGTGGTTATGGAGAATTTTAGGGTGGCTATAGCCCACCCTGTAGCCACCCCTCCCAGCACCACCACCACAGCCCCGTGCCCCCCTGCCCCATGCCAGCCTCAGCCCAGCTCCCCCACTGGAAAGAGGCTGTCCCAGCCCCTGGCCCTGAGTCCAAGCGGGCAGCCTGCCCTCATCCTGCACACAAATTCGGGGGGCACATGCCCCCCATGACTCCTCCAGGGGTGTGTGTAGCGGCAGGGAGGTTCCCACCCCTCCTGTGTCCCCTCTGCATCTCCCCCCACATATGAGCCACCCCCAGCCCCTGCCCCACTCCCTCCTTCACTGTGGCGGCCTCAATATGTACCCCCATGCCCCTTCCCCTCAACAGACTTACCCGCCATACACTGATCTCCAAGTTGCTGAGCTGCGTTCCTGCAAATTGGTGATTGGATTGATATTGGCCAATATGGCTGGTTAATAATTAGCCATCGGTAGCAGCCAAAAAAAATCTTTATCGGTGCACCCCTAGAATTCATGTTGTTGCTGTAAAATTTATGCTGTGGCAGTATGTAAAGGCCACAGCCAGGGAGTCTAGTGTGCATGTCAGTAGAACAGTGTAGGCTTTACCTGACTTCATGGTGGAAGTTTGGGATGGAATTTATGTAAAGTGCATCTTAATATCTCACTTACACATACTTTGAATAGTCAGACACCTGGAAATAATAGTTTATCTGTATTGGTCTTGTCAGTTTTAACTGCATGTAGAGGCAGGGACTTCACACCGTCAACATTTTTCATATCTAAAAGTTATTTCTTTTGTCCTCTTCCAAAAAAACATGGTTTTGAAGTTAGAAGTATGCTATCATGGCCTAGGAAATTTTCTATTAAAAGCTTATACAGATTTTCTTTTTACCCCTGTGTAAATTTTCTTTTACATGAAGTTGTGGGATGAAATGAACTGACATGACATTTATATCAGTTTTGTTTGAAAAGTCTGGATTGGAAGAATTGTGCCAGTTTAAATAAATGGATTAACCATGGATAGTTTACATTGATGATGTTATTTACTGGTCACGTTTCATAGACTAATTTGCTGTACAGTAAAGTATCACCATCTACATGTTTGCAGCAATTAGGCCAGTGGAGACTAATTTACTGTGCTGTCAGATAGTCCTGTCAGACACAAGTACAATCCAAAGGTAAAGTAAATTTCTGCACTTAAATGCACGTGCATGTAGATGGTGACATCCAGATTAATTTACTCTGGCTCATGTTGCGCCAGAGTTCATCTAGTTGCATTAATTGCACATGTAGATACACCCACTGGAATCATGCTTAAACTAGTTTAACCCTAGCTTAAACAAATGTATCTTGTATTAGTAAATTACTGACTAAAGATGACACAATTTAAGCGAGAATTAAACTGATTTCAGCATGTCCAAATTGGGTATCATCGCTGATTTAGTTGGATCTGTTTCATAGAAGGCATTTGATTTTTCTACTGTTGACCAGGCTTCATTATTCTGAGACCATTTCTCTGAAGGAACATTTGCTAGTGAAACAGTTGGGCAAAGTTGATATTTGATTCATGTTACCTGTTGCTTGTATAACTTTGTGCCTCTGTACTGGGAAAGTTCCTTTTTAACTTGGTTGGCAAGCTGCTTTCCGTAAGCCCAATGTTTGCATTTCATAATGTTGTTCTGAATAAAAATGGAAACAAAATATGAAGGACAAACACCTCATCTCCTCGCCTTCTACTGAATCCTAACTGCATCACACGTTCATAGCCAAAAGATTGCTGAAAATGAGAAATCAACCAAATGGGACGGGGGGGGCCAGGAGGGCCATTTGGCCCGGGTTCTCATTCACGGACCCATTTGCTGGGCCACACCCCCTGTAATGCACTATGAATTAATATTTTTTTAATATACGGGGAGCCTCAAAAAATGGAAGTGGCCCGGGTCTCTCTCGACCTCTGAGAGGGCCTATCTTGGGCTGTAAATGCTTGTCTTCAGAACTGAAATCCTCTAGTCTATCTTACAGGGTAAAGTCCATCAGGGGCAGTCAGTCTGCAGAAAGTTCCTTGAAGCAGTTCTCCTGGGTTTCATGGAGGTGTATTCAAAATGATTTCATGCCTGGTATACCTTGTCCTTCGGAGAGGGGTAGCAGGGATGGGTCAGACAAATGCCCAGTAGTTCTGTGGTTACAGGGACCTAGTAGCCATAAATTGCCATGCAAGAATTGAACAGCATCACCCCTACATGTACCTAGAAGTACTTCAATATTTTATCAGTTCATCCTGCCTCAGGTTTTTCCCTTGCCATTTGGATACTTACCCCAATTTTTAAAAAAAAGGCTAACTTTATTGCCATGGGTCCTGACCTCAGTGGTGCAGTTGCCGGATGACTGCGCTATGAATAAGCGCTACACGTAAATATAGATTCGAGCTTCCCTGGAACTGGGGACATAGTGTTGTATAAAGTTCCGTCTCTTGTGTCCTATTTCCCTAGAGACAGGCAGTGCAGAGTCCAGGAAGTATGTCCTCAAGGAGAGGAGGTTACTTACTGAGATGACATAGCGGTTTGTTAGGAGGGTCTGCTTGGGCCATCTCTAGTCCATAAAATTGCACCATTGCTTATTGTGCATGGTGATTTGCATAATGTGGCTGAGGAGCTGAAAGAGGATATCATAGAAAAGTACGGCTAGAAGGAACTTTCAGAGGTCGTCTAGCACTAGCCACTAGCAGGATCATCCCTATCCAAACCATCCTATACAAATCTGTTGTCCAACCTGTTAGCAAAACTACACAGCCAACCACAAGACATAACTCTCAAACCTGGTACAGGTATCATATCCTAGACTTGTATTAGTGGTTTTCAGTAGAGTGCTAGGGTCTTTACGAGTTTCCATGCTCTTCTGTGGCTTGGTCATTCTTTTCTGGAAGATTATTGCAAGTCAGGTCTCACAGTCCTGTCTCATTTCCTTCTGATATACCTGAATAAATCTCTTCCAGACCATGAGATTTAATGGCTACACCTAGATCGCTTATCACCATTGCCTGACTTGCCCTGTAATCATGCAGGACAGGGAATTGCCAGCAAATAGCAGATGGTATTTGCTTTTTGTGCTCCTGGTGCATAGATGGTGAAAGTAATCAATTTAGAACTCCACTGACCTTCCCCTAAAGCTTCATGTCCCATTTCCTCTCAAAATGCCCTCCCCTTGAATCTCCTAATCACTTCCTTTATGGAGTAGAATTGGAAGTTGTTTAGTTACAAAGGGTTTTAAGGGTATGGACAAATGAACAAATTACAATGAGTTAAAAGGGGTGGGAATTTATGGCTCGTCATCTCTTGTGCCACGCGCCCACGGTAATTGAGAGCTGAACTGGGGAAGCTCATCCCCAGTGAAACAGGGCTAAGCCATGGCAGTCTAACTCTGGCTACAACTGGTAGTCAGACAGAGAAAACATGTGAAAAGTAACAGTGCATCATGTGAAGTCTTCATTCACTGTTAAATCTCTGTAATTTGTTAGTTTGTGCATAGCTGAATACAGCTTTATATATTCAGATGTTGTGGGCACAGCTGATACATACTAAGCAATGCACATACACGGGAAACTTCCTTTTAAATCTCTACCTCTCTCTGATGCTGTGTTAATCCTTGCTAGACTGCTTAAACTGGCTTTGGAGCCAGATCATGCCAGTGTTGAACTGTATCAGAAAATACACTTTAATATTGCTTTCAGTGATTGATTCCATGGTAGAGCCATAGAGTATATCACTAAGCTCCTGTGAGAATACAGAACAAAGAGGAAAAGACCTCCTGGATTTTTTTCATTGAGCTCCTTTGCCCATGCTGTAATAAATATATGTTACAATACAAATAAATCCCAATAATGTTCTGCTCAACTTCACCTATGTTAATGTTGTCCAGTGCGATGACACAGAATCCAGTCCTGCAAGTGTTTATGGCTTTTCCTCACACCTTGTCTCTTTAATGAAAATTGATGAGACGGCTGGAGAAGTTCAGTGCCTTTCAAAATTGATACTTCTATTTTTAATAGCTAAGGAAAAGAAGAGATGAGTCCAGGATCAGCTCCCTTTGGTATGTAAGAATACCACAAGTTGTACACAGGTGGGAAATTAGGCTTATATAAAATGTCAGGCAGCTCTCCTGCAGCTATTATCCATGCAGTAGTTTAATTACAGTAGGTATAACCAATACATGAAACTCTCTATATATTCCTAAACCTTCATTGATTCAGCATGTGTGGATCTTAAAAGTTTCATCTCTTCTGGGCTCCCAGTGAGCATTTTATCCTGCTTGTATTTCTGGGAACCATTCTATGGTGTATAGAGAGGTATGATACTGTACGTATACACACACAAAGAGCAATGTTCCTATGCAAGCATGTGACTATGTATGCATAAAAAAAATTCCAAATCACTCCAATGTAAATATTTCTTTCTTAGGGATGGGCTTTGGGAGAAAGAAAGATCTGTGTAGCCATGCTGCTTATTGGGCTACTGTTAAATGGGATGATGCTGAGTATGGTATAACAATCTCTATAAAACAGAATATTGAAAAATAATAATGCCACAGGGCATAATAATCCCTATTAATACTAATTAATTAGTAGCTAGATGCCTGAAAAATCCTAAATTTGCTCATTGTAAAAATGAAAAGTTAATGAAATTATATACATGCAGAAAATGTTAAGTTTAGAGGATTTTAAGTAGCCTAAAAAGCTTTTGTGATACAGATCACATGATCAAAACTTCTTTATAGCACTCGTTATGGAAGGGTATTGCCATGTGACAACTGTTCTGTTGCTAAAGCAATTTTCTAATGGAGAGGAGGAAAAGAACAGAAAATGTTCCACCACAGATAGCACTTAGTTGCATTCTTAGGCACAAACCTTAGGCAGAGACAAAGATCTCCCTGCCATTGTAGAGAGGGGATCATCAGACTCAGAGGGTAATAGTCAATGGCTCAGTGTGTAGTTGACAGCTGGTATCAAGTGGAGTGCCCCAGGGGTCAGTCCTGGGGCCAGTTTTGTCAATATCTACATCAGTGACCTAGAAAATGGCATAGAGTGCACCCTCAGCAAGTCTGCAGATGACCTCAAGCTGGGGGGAGTAGTAGATATGCTAGAGAGCAGGGTTAAGATTTATAGAGACCTAGACAAATTGGAGGATTGGGCCAAAAGAAATCTCATGAAGTCCAATAAGGACATATGCAAAGCCCTGCACTTAGGACACCACAATCCCACGCCCTGCTACAGGCTGGGGGCTGACTGGCTGAGCAGCTCTGCAGAAAAGGACCTGGGGATTACAGTGGACAATAAACAGTGGACAACAAGGGCCAGTGATGTGCCCTTGTTGCCAAGAAGGCTAATGGTGTACTGGGTTGCATTGGTAGGAGTGTTGCCAGCAGGTTGAGGGAAGTGATTATTCCCTTCTGTTCAGTGTTGGCGCTGCCACATCTGGAGTACTGTGTCCAGTTTGAGGCCCTCCGCTACAGGAAGGATGTGGACAAGTTGGAGAGAGTCCAGTGTAGGGCATTGGAAATGGTTCGGGGGATGGGGCACATGACTTCTAAGGAGAGGCTGAGGGAACTTATTTAGTCTGGAGAAGAGAAGACTGGGAGGGGATTTAATAGCAGCCTTCAACTACCTGATGGGGGGGGTTCAAAAGAGGATGGAGCTAGACTGTTTTCAGTGGTGGCAGATGACAGAACAAGGAACAGTGGTCTCAAGCTGCAGCAAGCAAAGTGTAGGTTAGATATTAGGAAGTACTTTCTCACTAGGAGGTTAGTAAAATACTGGAACAGGTTACCCAGAGAGGTTGTGCAGTCTCCATCCTTAGAGGTTTTAAAGACCCAGCTAGACAAAGCCTTGGCTGGGATGATCTAGTGGGGGATGGTCCTGCTTTGAGCAGGGGGTTGATTAGATGACCTCCTGAGGTCCTTTTCAATCCACATTTTTTGTGATTCTATAATTTTATGATTCTCAGTGCTTGGATGTTAACAAGCTATTTATGTTCAAGAATTATGGTATTTGGTTTGAATCCAGCCCAGATTGCTGGTGACCAGAAGTTTTTACAGTGCAAGGATTGTTCATCAATCTAGTGTGTGAAGTAAATTGTTGGTTTCAGTCCAGTTTCTAGTGGACAGTCTTCCACATCGCAGAAATACCCATTTGGCTCTGTTGGCAGTTTTATCAGGGGAAACTAATGGATAGATTAGCTTGAAGACTTAGAGATTATGTATGAGAAGTGGTCCCTCCAGAACAAGGTTGAAGTTGAGTAGTAGAAAGAATTCTGCTTTGACATTGTGTCCTAACGTATGTG
The DNA here is from genome assembly GCF_001723915.1 of Gavialis gangeticus. Classification (NCBI taxonomy): domain Eukaryota; kingdom Metazoa; phylum Chordata; order Crocodylia; family Gavialidae; genus Gavialis; species Gavialis gangeticus. The sequence continues at coordinate 60,876,942 of NW_017728995.1, forward strand.
CTCTGGATATAAATGACTTCACTATCCATTAATATGTTACAAGTACAAATTTAAGAAGAATATTTTTTTTAAAAGCTGTGACTAGCAATTTGAGTCCGTCTTCAAAAATCCTTTTTACATTTCTAATATTGTTCCCCTCTCTGCTTTTCCATATCAGCGCTCTTGTCAGCCTTTCAATAATCTGATTTGGTTTCTCTTCTCTCGGTGCTTCCTATACACCATCTTGCATTAAGGGAGATCACGTTATTACATTCCCCTTTTGTCCTGACATTAATGGTCCTGCAGCAATCTTGTGAATGTCAGTTCATTACTGCAGAGAGCTTGTTGAAGCTAAATTTATTTCATCTGTCGCTCAGTGGGGGAGCGCTTCTGAGTTAAGTATGTTTTGTGTGTTGACTTTCTCATATTAAAAAGCATTTACATTTCTATAGGATTTATTTTCAGAAGTTGTGGAGTTGTACTTCTCTTCCAAAGTGACACACCACAACTGTCTCACATAATCACTGTGCTGGAGAGTCCATCCAGTCCATGAGTCCCTGCAACTCTTCCACTTCCAGAACTCTCACTGCAGCCAGAAGTTCTGTGTGGTAGTAGGACATGGTGGCTTGAACCAATGTTTAGAGCAGTGGTATTAAATCCATTGCATGTGTATTGTGTATTTGTACAATATGTGTCTTTCTAACATGAAAGAAAACTGGGTATAGTCAGACCTGCTTTATTCAGCGTGCTTAAAGAAAGTGGTTTCAACATGTCTAGAAATCAAAGCAAGAAATTTAAACTCATTTTATATTTTCCCCACTTGAATTAACAACCCTTAGAGCATGCACAAGCACACACACACGCGTGCACACATACCTCTCTAACAGATGCACAAAGTTGAAATTCAAGTCCTAATAAGAATTTTAATTAACTGTTTGTAAAGAGCTTGAAGATGAAAAGTGCCAAGTATTACTCTTAAGATTAGGAACATGACACGGTTGTGATTATGAATTAAAGATTTTGTGGTATCAGTGAAAATGTAAAATGAACTTGAAAATAGAAAGGCACATACTTCTATCACTCTGCAGTCCTTTCTAGACAGATACAGGAAACCTTAATACTTCAAGAGTATCAGCATATATCTCAAATCCTTTGTCAGGTCAGGGTTTCCAAAGAACAGAATTTCATTTTGATACAAGTTTTGGATGTGAAATCGGAACAAATTGGGGTAATACAGAGATTGGGTTGTTTGGATTTATGTCTGCATGTGGTACTATGTCTGTGTGAATCTTGACTACTAATGAACACACATTTTTACAGTGACAGCAGAGAGATAAGTTCCAAAGCCTGCCTCCGGTAGTGTATGACGGTGTTACCGAAGTCAATGTGGAAGAGAAGACTGAGATCACCAGATCCTATGAAGTCTGTGGTTTTATGTTGGTTTGACACCAAGCAAATTATGGCCTGCAGAATCATACTGTTCCATTGTGTGTATACCTGGGGGGAAAAGTTTTTTTTTTTTTTTTTTTTTTTTTTTTTTTTTTAAGAGCTAGCTCCTCAGGTCTGGTCGGGATGGGGACAGCAAGAAGACAAGCATGCACTGGCCCTCCAGGTGACCTAAGCGTGTCTCTGGTCTCTTCTATTTTGTGCTGTCTTATTTTTGATTCTGGAGCTATAACATCACAAAGGATCACCTAGAGGGGTGTCATATGTTCACACTTACTAAATGTAGTTAAAATGCAACCAGATACAAGTACAAGCAGTTTAGCACATGTTAAGTGCCCTCCTGGGTTGCAAAGTTGTTACCTTTCCAGTAAGGTTATCACCTAGCATGTACTAACTATCAAAGGTCACTACATTCCAATGACTTGCAGCTGCAGCAAGTGAACTTGTGACAAGGCTCCTAGGGTGCCTGAAGACATGCAGGGAGGCTGCTCTGATGTGCTGTCATTACAGTGCATCTGAGCAGACCCCTGGAGCATGTTAATTAGCGAGTCTCCAGCAGGTTCCACGTCTGGTATATCAGCATCCCCACACTTCAAAATGGCAGCGGGAGCTCTTTAAAGCTCATTCAATGAGCTTTATTTAAAGTGTTTCAACTACCATTTTGAAAAGTGCAGATGCTGATACACGAGACGTTGCAGACATTTTAATTACAGCAGCTCTTGGGTTCACTGTAATTAAAGCTCCCCACCTGTCAGACCTCTGAGACAAGGCTAGAATTACCTGCCTAGGTCTACTTTAGAAATTTATGTCAGTTAAGTAATGTTGATAGGGATATGCATTTCATAGGTCATGTGGGGAGGGGGCAGCACAGAGGGCACGTGCTGCACCCCCAGGATTTCCGTACTGACGGTGGGGCATGAGGCTGCGGCCCCGCCAGAGCCAGCACCTGGCAGCAGCGGGGCGGTAGCAATGCAGAATTGTGCCCCCTCCACTGTCAACACTTATACATCAGCTGTGACGCATTTTATGCTGAGTTGCATTTTAAATCAAGACCTATTTATCACGTGTTTTATCTTAAGGACCAACTGACATTTCAGGATTTTATGGTTTCTCAGCATATTAACTCCCATTCTCATGTAAACACAGAGCAACAAGCTGTGCCTTTTTCTATTTGGCTATGTTGAATACTCCAGTATGTACTTAGTAGCTCAGAAGCCACGTAGCTGTAGTGTTTTTGTCAGTTCTCTGAGATGTGGAGGCAGAAGAAAAAACCTTCAAGAGAAAAACATAACTGGCATTAGAGCTTTGTTTGTGAAGCTTAATGACTGAATCTACAGATTTCTCCTGCAAAAATTTTTTTTAATGTAAACAGTAGCTGCTATGGAAATAAGTCTCTCGTTGAATAATATAAAGCTGTAGTGTCTTGTTCAAGGAACTTACTTGATTTGTTATGTCACATAATTTACAGTTTTTTGCATGCAAATAAATGGAATATATGCATTACAGGAAAAAGTTTCATCTTTCGGGTTCTTTATTGATGCCATGATGAGCTCCTCCTCAGCTTATAGGTCATAGGAATGCCATCAAAAATGATGAAACAGATGAAATGACAGGTGAACTCTTGGCTCATTAATCTGGAAAGGACTTCATAGGTATATCAACATTTTGAAATTCTCCAGGAAATTGATGGAAAGCTATTGTGGTCTGAGGAACATAAGGATGTAATGTAGCTTAATATGTAGGTGAGCAGCTGCTTCCTGCAGTATTTGAAGTTGATGTTATCTTCCAGGACACTGTTCTATATGGAGAATCTGGGGGTGGGAAGTGGCAGGGAGGGGAGGTAAAGGCATGAATTTGACTGTAAACAGCTATCCTGTCAGAGACTGCAAAAAGGTCTTATGATCAATCCAGTCATCAGGACATACAGAAACCTCTAAGGGTCTACTTAAGATCTTGTAGATACAAAAGAAGAAACATTCCTTCAATATAAACATATTTTGTTGTGCTCCCACTTTTCACAGGTGGATAGGGCTCCACAAAGAAAATTTCCAGCATTCATTTTTAAATTTCGCAACAGAATGGGGGAAAAGTATTAGAAGTTGTGCATGTTTCTCTCCCAGTTTACTTTTATCAGCAATGGAGTTGCTCAATTTTTTTACTTAATTAAAAAAACGTGGAGAAAATGGAAAAGAAATTGCAGGCTTTTTTCACTGTTGTTTTTGCCTAACTCCATTTACTAACAAGGGTAGGGCATTTTACAGGCCTTGTTCTCTTCTCTTTTCACATGTATGTAAGTCAGTGGTCCCTTTTGAGCTAATGTAGCTATAAAAGCAGATAATGAAGACAGATTTGCAACCAGAATGAAGGGATTTAAGGACACCAGGTGTCTTGAGAGTTCCTTTGCCACAATTTCAGTGATCAAATCTTCTCCATAAATAAGGTCTGAGACTTAGTAAGAATAAATAATGTTGGCATGGGAAGACGCCTCCTTGAATAGCAGCTTAACCATCTCAGGAGATGGAGTCTTGCTTTCATGGACTAGGGACAGAAGTTGCACATAAAATGGTTTAAGTGATCAGAAACTGGTTTAAACCTGTAGCAGAACAGAAGTTCAGTGCACTTAAACCACTTTAAAATCACCAAAACCAGTTTAAGATAAACTGATTGGATGTAGTATCAGATTTAACTGATTTATGTCAAACTGGTTATGGAACTTCTGTTCCAGACCTCTTCCCAAGTCAAGTTAAAACACAGTCCCCCCAGCATCCCAGCATGCTTTGCAGCCCTGGGCTGGGGTGGGTCATGCTGTCTGCTTCAGAGAACAGGGTTGGCCCCACCCCTCGAGCACTGCCACTGCTCCGGCTGGCTGAGAAGGGGGTGGGGGTGGGAAATCCTGCTCCAGACCGCAGCCAGGTCTGCCTAATGGGGGTGGTGCAGCCCCTGCCAGGCTTTTCCCCCACTCGCCACTGGAGCGGGGGGGGGGTGACCAAACCCTGGGGCCAGGCAGGCAGAGTGAGGCAGAGGGGGAGAGGGGGCTTTAAGCACCCTCACACTGCCCAGGACTCCAGCCGGGGTCTTCCTGGCAGGGGCACAGCAGCCCCTGCCAGGCTTTTCCCTGCTCCCCACTCGAATGGAGGGGTGGGAGGTGTGGCCAGACGCTGGCCAGACTGGCAGGATGAGGGTTTAAACCCCTCCTTCTCCCCCAGCTGGGGACTGCCTGGCAGGGTGAAGCAGCCCCTGCCTGGCTATTCCCTTGGTCCAGCAGAGGGTTTGGGGGGGCATGGCCAGACTGGCAGGCTGAGGCTGGGAGGAGGTATAACCTCCCTGCCCAACCTCAACCTGCTGGCCTGGCAGGTATCTGGCCAGGGACTGCCTGGCTCAGGGCTGCTTCACCTGAGCCAGGCGGTCCCTGGCTGAGTCCCTTACAGAGGGGAAAAGAGGGGGTATAAACATCCCCCTCTCCCCCCCACTCTGGCCTCAGCCTTAGGTGGATCTGCTGTCATATAGTCTTCCAATCCACTTTGAATCACACTCTGGCATCCTCCAACTGGCAATGGAGCAACTATTACAGAAATGACAGTAGAAGTGGAAGGTTTGTCCCATCATTGCAATGACAGCATGCTTTGTTCTCTGAGCCTGGAGGACTTCAAATACAGTGACATAATTTTACAGATATCTGGTAAGAAGTAGTGACTTGACCAGAGCCAGAAAAAGCGGTGCTGAGATGCTGTGTTCTATATGGTGTTACCTAGTACTCTAAGCCAGTGGTTTTCAACCTTTTTTTGTTTATGGAGCCCTAAAAATTTTTGAATGGAGATGCAGACCCCTTTGAATTGTAAGTGTGGATATTCACATACTTTTGATCGATCTTAGTCATCTTTCATGGATCCCTAGGGGTCCAAGGACCACAGGTTGAAAACCACTGCTCTAAGCCAGCCATTTTCTTTCAGTGGTATGGCTGACTGGTGCCTTCTGAGTCAGGAGGGGCACATGCCCCCCCCCCCCCCCCC
>NW_017728995.1:60882460-60916611 GCF_001723915.1 Gavialis gangeticus
CCCCCCCCCACAGCAGCCAGTCAATGACCACAGGGCCCAATCACGTCAACTGGGGTGAGTCCCTCCCCCTGCAGCTGATCGCACTGACCTGGAAGTGCTAGTGGCACTACTCCTGGTGCCTCCACTCCCCGGCCAGCACTCGCAGGGGGGGCACTGGCACTCCTGCTTGCCTCCCCTGCCCATCACCTAACTGGGGAGCACTGGCTGTCAGGAGGTGCACCAGTGCTCTCAGGAGTCGCACATGCACCCCCTACGTGTCTCCACTGTTCAGTGGTCTGCACCTCTCTGCCTACATGTAAAAGGAATACCTAGGACTTGTAATGGAATAAATTAAAAACATCTGGAACTCTGCATTTTATGAAGCACAGGATAAATATGTCCTTGCTTCAGAATTGGAAAATGTAGATAAATGGACAGATTGGAAAATACACCTTAAACCCACCCCTCCCTATTTCCTGGGTTAAATTTTGTGTCAAGTTTCAGGCTTGAGTTAGATGTACAGAAATAGGGTATAATGCAAAAATCAACAAGTTCCACCCTTTCATCAGTTGTAATTACCTGTAATATTTCAGACTACACAAGGTATTAAATCATTTCTTTGCTCTATCCTTTTTTAAATTAAAAATTATTTATGGGGCCTGATCTCACTTCCAGCGAACTCAGAGTTTTGCTATTGACTTCACGGAGAGACAGATCTGACCCAAAACTGTGGTATTTGACATTTTTGTAATAATAAAAATAAATAAATAAATAAATAAAAAGAAGTGAGAAAAAGAGGGAGTATATGTTTTTAAGAGAGAGGTGGAAGGTTGAGGGCAATTTCTTTTGCTTTCCCAGAGGAATTGAGATTGGCTGCAAATCTACAAGCAAGGACTCCCAGAAATAACATTTAAATAAGGAACTTGGTTGTCAGCCAGAAAAAGGCACTCGGGTTCTGGCATTGGTGCTTCATATTAAACAGCGACAGGCAGCATATTGTACTGGAGTTGCTAGAACAGCAGTAGGAAGCTAATCAATGTGCTAGGTGGAGAGGTTTCAAGGGAGGATTAGAGGGAGAGTGTTTTCCTTGCAGTCTTCCACAGTGGAGCATAAACATTGGTCTCTTTTGTAAAACACTGTCTTGGGACTTGTGACGCTCACAGTCAACACAGTGGATTTGTGGTGCTTCTTCATGCAGTTACTGGCAATTGTTTAATTCAGCTCTTGAGAATTAGCTTTTGTTTTGGCACTGGGGCTGGCATAACAGTACAGTTTGTCTCCTGTAATTGATAAGAAAAGCTGCTAACTAATTTACAACTGAATTATTGTACTAGATTCTATTTACCTATCATCAGGGACTTACCGAAATCAAGAAGGCAGATGGTTGATTGTCGGTCGATCATGGGGCTAGCTGCCTTTTTCATGGGCTTATTGTGGTGGCCCATCCCCTCATTACCGATTGGCTGAGGGCCCTGGTGGTCTTGCCCCTTGCTGCTGATTGGCCAAGAAGGGCGGGGCCATGTGACAGGCAGCCTTCTCAGCCAGTCAGCAGTGGGGGGGCAGCTACCATCTTGGCTGCTCCCCTTTGTACTGGTAGCTTTCCCACCCCTCCCCTGGCAGGCTGTGAAGCTGAGCCTCAGTGGCCATGAGGACTGCTGGCTCCCACTGGGGAGCCAGTTGGATTTTTTTCATGTATTTTGCGGACATTGCTTGATTTCTTGGTTTCTGCAAGATCTGTGAAATCACAAGTTGAGTAAGTTCTTCTTATCTGTCATAGATTTTACTTTTGGTTCCCCATCCTTTCAAAGTTTCCTTGTTCCTAGGGCTCTGTGTTTGGGAACCAGTACCCAGTTACCAACTAGTCCAGGAGCAGGCAATTATTTCAGGTGGAGGGCCACGCTGAGTTTTGGCAAGCCATCCGCATGGCAGGCAGCGAGGGGCAGATATATATTAATTTTCTAAATATTTTAGGGGCCCCGTGGGCCGGATACAATGGCCTGGTGGGCTGCATTTTGCCCACCCCTGAACTAGTCAAAGAGGGTTTTTTTAAGACTGAGTGATATGCATACTACTTGAACACCTTCCTTGCTCTGTTATGTCCTGCTATTTATTCTCAGAAGGGCAGGACGAACCCAGTCAGCACCAATAAAAGAACAATTTCTGATGATAATCATTGTATATCTGATTTATTTTTATTTAGTTATGCTTTTATTTTGCACAGGGCACTTTTGAAAACCTATTTGCATAATTTTGAAATGTATTTGAAGATAAAATTGTAACTTGTTTCAATAGTATAGCCTGTGAATGTGTTGGTTTTGTTGTGTTGTAAGATACTGAGCTAGTGCTGGAGCTGCTGTCAAGGTGTATATTCTATGGACTTTCAAAGGGGGGGGTATCTTACAAATGTTGACTTTTATAGGAGAAATATATAGTTACTTGGGTTTCTTAGAACAGTTTTAAGAAAAGAAAACAAGTACAAGGAAATATCAGACTTTTCTTCTCATTGTGTGCTTTAGGCTGTTTAGGGCAATGATTCTCAACCAGGGTGCCTTGAGGGTGCTGCAGGGTACCCCATGATGTTACCACTGTTAGGTTTATAAATCTGATTCACAAGATAAAGCCACAGATTTCAAATAGAAATCCAGAGCTGTAGTTTTTCTGAGTTCTTTGCAGCAGAAAAACTGCTCTGTTTTTCTGTAGGCAGGAAAAGACTAAAAACTGAGAGTGGGAATTTCCCAAAGGGTGCTTCAAGTCCATCCAGAGGTGCATCGAGTTTAAAAAGGCTGAGAACCATTGCTTTAGAGAAGTAATAAAGCTGCAGTATTCCCAGTGTTTTGAGATGCTGTGCATCTGGGAAAATCCTCAGCTCCTGGAATTGTGTTATTACAAAAGATTTAAAGTTTTAATTTTAAAAAACACTGATCTGTGCAGCTGAAGGGGAAAGTTTGAAAATATGACTGCTAAAAGGCTCAAAAGACAGAAAAGAGAGAACTCAGGCTTTTGTTAAGTTTTGTTTACGTGATTTTTATGTCAATCATGTGAGATTTTGGAGTCTGACTCCTGATTTTTTGGACAATGCAGGGGATTGGTAATATTGTGGGTGTTGCTCTGAAGGAAGAGAAGAGGAGCCTTAAAAACTATACCAGTTCAGGTAGTGATATATGAGTAAATGGAAAGGCAAGTTGCATCATACTCTTCTGAAAAGAGCTATATTAGTCTGCAGTTCCAGGCCAAAGTCTGTTGTTATCAGTGAAACTTTGTCCTGAATTAAACTTTAAAGACCAAGTCTATGGCAAGATTTTGAACATTGCTGTATCAGTTTCTGTTGGCTGATTTCTCAGGTATAGAAGTGTTCCTTATGCAGCAAGTCTCAGCTCTGCACTGACAGAGATGGGCCATTTTATCTTCTTTCCAAAAGAAAGCATTTTTTTTCTTGCATGGTAGAGCTGTTCTATACGTAAATCTCGTATACAAGAACAGCCCTGCCTTTTATTGTGAACTGTTCAATATTCAAAATGGGGGGAAGAAATGCACCTTTCATCATAACCTTTGGGTAACTGGAAGCTATGATAGAAATGATGATCTTAAATGCCCTCCTTACTGATTTGAATGACAAAACAGTCCTTTTAAACACAGCGGCTATTGATGTGGAACAAGTGATACCTTGCCTTGCCTATTTATTATTTGAGCAGTGTGCAGAAAGAAATGTGAATTATTATGAATATATCTGACAAATTCTCCATTATTTTCTATAGCTTCTGTTTTTACTGTATGTTCTGTTCATTGCTTATGGGAAGCTGATAGTGGTAGTGTAATCTTCCTCTTCACATCTTTGTCCGCCATGAATCATGAAGAGCTGAACTGCCATCAAGTTCCAATGGTCATAAGCATTTCAGTGTCATCCTTCTTCCTCCATCAAGATAACCATCTCATTTTCAACCTGGGAATGATTGCTTAATGACTTGCCTGCATCAGCAGTTCAGCAGCAGACAAAAAGACATTCTCACTCCCCCCAAGTTTTGATTGATAGAGCCTGACCAGCAGTTGCTGAGTGCTGAACTCCTTGCCCCTCTTGTGGAGGTCACTGCTTTATCATCTGTTGCTTTAGGTTTGTTGCCTAGAAAGGGAAAAGCACATCTAAACGTGGAGTTTTGCAGTCGCCAGTTGAGCTGAGTGTTCAAATGCCTAAACGAAATGTCTCGTTTGCTTTGTTGCCATTGGCGTCCTCATCATCTCTGTTGCTCTCTCTGGTCATGATCCTCATCCCTATTATCTTTTTTCATAATTAGTCCTAGCATGCCAGTTGAGGGCATTTCAACATTTGTGCTGCAGTTCTGTACGTTAAATGAGGCTAATTCATTTTGCACTTCACAGTCTTTCTCAAGCGCTCACTGGTGGATGTGAAGGTTAAGTTGCATTACAAAGGATTGATTTTTTTCATATGCTTGCCTGAGAAGCATACTAATCAGGTGGCTGAGTATTCTTATGTGCATCTCTCCAAGCAAGCATACCTTAATCAAGTACTCACTTGAATGTAAGAAGTGCCTTCGTTAAGAGGGTTGGCATTTCAAAGATGCCCTTTGTTTAATTCCAGTTGTCTGCTTAATTAGACATTTGAGAGTCCTGTTAATTGATTGATGAACAATTAAAACAGCTCCAGCCTCTCTCCTGACTAAAATGCATTCAAGAACTAACCCCTGTCATCTGCCCTTTTGAGAATTTATTGTAGTTAGTTTGTACCTGTGCCTGTTTTGGTCTGTAGCCCTAGAAACACACAACACAAACACTTTAGAAGTGTCTCTAAATAAACATGTGCTAATGTGCCACACTTGTGAGGCAGTCAGAAGCACAGTTGCACATGCAGCCATTAGGGTGTGAGGACTTTTAAAAAAAAAAAAGAAGCAGCAGCAGCTATCATAAACCAGGATTTTCCCTCCATGGAGTCTCACATTTTGTCTCCACAGTATATTTTACAATTAGTCTGGGAGCTGTGGAAAGTTGTTATGCAAGAAATGTAAATTGCCTTTGATCAAAACAGGAAGAAAGGCCAGTCTGTTGTTAGTTCTGCCTCAGGCTATCCATGACCATCAGTAAAGCCTCTGGTTATATTGGAGAGTATGTTCTTAATAGCCCTTTGTGTGTAATATTTTGAATTCCTAGGGGTAATCTAATGAAACAGGCTGTTTTAAGACACTAAGATATAAAGAGATGTGTTAAGGAGCTCTCAGATGGGAGCTCATATGTGCTATGTATCAGCTATGAGCTGGGATCCTGCCGGCTCCGTAGTTCAAATGTGAAGTGGAGGAGAGAGGTGGCCAGAAGTGCTGTGTCCCCCAGTGTCCGTGTGAATGGGCAAGATGGGACGTGGGCGGGTTCCACGCTTGCAGTGTAACCAGACTCTCCATGCCTAGTCCTGGAAGGGGCATTCAAAAACTAATCTAGAAACCATAGGGATGGGTCCAACAGAAGAGTCTACATGGAAATTAGCATTTGATAGATACCAGAGAAACAGGCTACTCTAGAAAAAAGGATATGCTTGTAGATTCATATGAAAGGGGAACAGCACTGTGGGTGAATGTGGGTAGTTGGAAATCATGAACTGCTGCACCAAAATGACAGTAGAATAAGTAAATTCTAGAAGTTTGAATAATGTCCTAAATGACTGGACTCCAAAAAGCTGAGTGAGGTGAGAGCTGCACTCTAAGCTTGGGTCTGTCTGATGTGTTGCCTGGTGAAGTCAGGTACTCCTTTTCCTCTGTTTAGAGTTAGCAAAGGGAGTTGAATGCTTATTGCCAAGAAAAAGAAAGATTAAAAAAAAATTGCCCGTGGATCTTCTGTTCCCACAGGAACTTAAGAGGTGGCTGTTCATAGACTTCACCTCTGAGTTCGGATGAAGTAGCAGACTGAGAATGTAATACCAGGATCTCAATCACAATGTGCAAAGAGGAAAAGGAAACCATCAGGAAGGGCAAAGGAAGCTCTGTTTTCACATGCTACCTCTCAATATTCAAAAAAAAAAGGAGGAGGCTGAGAATATAGAGGGTGGCATACAAACAGTGGGTTTGATGCTGTTCTATCCTTGTCATCCTACCAGCGGCCATGGAAGCAAAGGAAGATGTATGTTGGAGCTTTAAAGTGAATTTAGAAACTTTACCTCATCGTAAGCCCAATTCTAGCCGTGACATTTTCAGTCTACTCCTTGCAGGCAGGATAGCCGGACGTTCTCTCCTTTCTTTTTATCAAGATGTTAAGTGTTCTTGGTGCAAGAGAGTAACCCATTCCTATTGCTAGAAAGAAGTATTTTAAAAAAGAGAAGGGTTGTTTGCCAGTGAATATATTGGGCCAAGTCAAGTTTTACGTGGTTTGTGCTTCCACAACTATGTTACTTAGTCTGTTTAAAGAACGAACAACCATTGGTATGAGTAAAAAGTTTCCCTAAATTGGTTGGGGTGGTGGCGGGGCGGCAGTGGCCGCTTCTCCCTCACTACTTGTGTATTTTTAAGTATAGGTGTTTTTTGTTTGAGAAGAGCGTTTGGAGGGTTTTCCAAGATGACTGGTTTCTGGAGCAGTTTGTCCCCTTTTCTTCAGTTCCCCTGGGTTTCTCTGGCTCAGTTCCCTAGCACAAGATTAGAAGTCCTTCCATCTCCAACAGCAATGTTATACTAAGTGAACTATTTGTTCTCTTTTTCCAGCAGTGCAAACACAGTCAACCGCTGTTTGTGTCTGCAGCTTTTATCTCAGTCTTTCTGAAGACACGCCGTGCTTTCTTGCCACAGGACGTGCTACATGAAGCTGTTGTGTGCATTGGAGAAGCTGCTGATGTTTTGTTAGCCTTGGATAGGGTCCATCGGAAATTAGAAAGCCAGCACCTCAGCAGGTATAAGTCAGCACTGGTGCTGTAGTTTCAAATGACCAATGCCTATTTACAAAAACTGAAGCTTTGGCCTAGAAATTTTAAGTGCATGTTACCTTAATTTTAAGTATATGTTAATATAGCATGAGTTTGCGGATCTTTTGCTTGTATTCTGCTTTTTATTCATTGCTTCATCAGAAATTCTTAGCAATTGCTAAAATTGTGCAAATAAGGAAGGAGAAGTTACTTAAAAATATAGCAATCGCAAGTTCTAAATCACTTTTAGTTTTTAATCAACTGTGTAGTTCCACCTCTTGCTATTTGCATAAATTTGAAGTGGAATAAACTCTCACTTGTAAGTCTTTCAAATGGCATCAGATATTCTTATTAAGGAAAGACAGTCAGCTTTAGGTGGCAGATCACAGGTTGTGATGTAATAATCTGATCCTGGTTCTTCATTAGACAAAACAAGAAAATCGTGCACAGGGGTCTTAATTGAAAAGACAGCAGAAAATAGGAAAATTCAGCTTCTGTCTCATGACTTTTTGTTCAGTAGCTGGGAGCTGACAGGCACAGAACACTGCACACAACCCAATTAGTCATTCCTGGACCTTGGCTCTTGAAAACAGTTATATAGATTCCTTTGATTTTCCTTTCAGCGGTCTGTAGGAGGTAAAGCTTTCAGTGCAGATCGTACTAAACCAGCATTGTTTTCAGCTTGCCAGACTGGTCAAAGCACAGTGTTATAAGATTATAATTATCCTGGTTGGCTGTCGTAGTGTCTTACTAGAAAAGAAAGCAAAGAGGTAGGAGGCATAGGATGGGATTTAAAACTGATCCATTGGAGAGGGAAGTGTAGGGGGCAAGATTAACATATGAGCTATTGCTCAAGACCAGAGCTAGTTTGAAATATCAATGAAATTTTTATATTTAGAATTGATATTTTGAGTTTAACAGAAGAACTGATTTTTGATGAGCGTTTTTAAGGAAAACTCTGTTTTCTTTTGGTTCTTTTCCTGATCTGTTCTGGTGAAAAGACCCAACAGTATGGTGGCACTAGTCCAGGCCATGACAGTGGCACTGATAATGGTTGGTATGATGGTGGCTGTGTTCCTGATAAGTAATCTCTAAACGAACTGGCTGTGTTGTTACACTGAGTAAAATATATAATCAGAACATGCATCTCATGATTTAGGTATTACCATAAGAAGATTCTGGTCTGCTGCAGGAGCAATTTTGTTACCTCATTAGAAATCTTAAAAACCTCAAGTGGTGTTACTGGGTTGGAAAGTGTTGGGCTAACTCTAATCCCATTGAAGGTATTAAATATTTTACTACTGACTACAGGAAAAGCAGGACTAAGCTAGTCCTTGAATTTTTGGGGGGCAGAGAGGCCAGCACCATGTACTGTTGAAAAACTTACTTGGCCACTGCTCATATTTTCCTTGGCTCTGCTCTTTACTGGTTTTCTGTAGTGTTTTATGAATTTCTGCATGCACAAATTAAAAATTGGAGCTGAAAGTTAAACTTCTACATCCAAATGTAGGCACCTGAATGCTGAGCTCCTAATCTAACAGGTCCCATGGACCTAGACCTAATCATACCTAATCATGTATTTAAGAACCTAACTTTAGCCTCTTGTGCTAGAAAATCTTTGTGCATTTCACAAGCTTTCAAAGAGTGGCAGGGAACTGCACTTGAGAAGCTACCTCAACAGCATTAAAAATTCACTTGCTTTATATATACCAACTATAAATCTTTTGGGGGTACAGTGCACACAGTACTTTCCCCTCAATATATGAACCTCCAAAAATGTTGAGATGGCAATAGGCAGTCTTGTTTTTGTACAGGGGCCTTAGTAATAATCCTTTCTCATTGGAAAAATCCAATTACAGCATGTTCAGAAAAGATGAGAGAGGATGAGGTTCTAAGTCATACTGTTCAGGTAAATCTACCAATGTAGTTTTAAAATGAGTTCACGTGTTCAATGTGTGAATGATGGTTCGGAGCCAGTATGGGAATTATGTCAGAGCTAGCTATGACAGAACCCAAGTCCTTGCCCTAACAGGAAGTCAGAGGGGATTTTAGTTGTAGAGCTCAGATTCCATGCTAAGCATATCTCTGACTGCTTGCAGAGTAATGTGTTAGATGCTGATAAGATGCAGCATAGGCAAATTTATCAGTAGCAGTTATTTAATGAGTTCTGGGACCAGTTGTCTTAGTAATGGTGCCCACACAACCTTGAGTATTATGTCTTGCTTTGCAGCGGGAGGGAGGGTTGGTCTGGGAGCTAAGTTCATCCTTTGGCATAACCTCTTTTAATGTTTGCATGAAGAGGTCTTGCAGAGGGATGGAAGATGGATTCAAGCATGTGCTGTATTTCTGTACTGCTGCTGTTGTGTAGGGGTCTACCTAAATGGAGGAGGCAGGTGGCTGATTTCTCAGGCAAGTGATGGGGCTGGCTGCCATTTTCATGGGCTTAGGGTGGAGCCCCCCACCCCCTTGATTGGCTGTGAGGGGCAAGGGTGGCAGCCATCTTGGCTCTTTCCCTTCATGCTGGCAGCCTCCCTCCCTCCTTTCTAGTGGGGGGCTGTGCAGGCAGACTACAGGAGCCATGAGAGTTTATTTTTAGTAAGATTTTTTCCCCTGTGGATACCGTGCACATTGCCCAACTTGTGGATGTCCATGAAATCATGATTTGAGTAGGTCTCTACTTACGTGTTTTAGGGTATAAACAGACATGTCATTTCTCCTGGGAGAAAGCCTTGTGTTCCTGGATCCAGTTCATTTTCCCACTTTAAGTACCTGTGAAGTATGCAAGATAAAAAGTGTTAAGGCATACCCTGGACTAGGCTGCATGTGTGTGTAAATGAACAGTGGCTCATCTAGCTAATTACCAGCCATTCCAGGGACAAACATGTCCAGCTATGCACTGTCTCTGGTCCCTGAGCAGCAATGCTGCTTGGAAAAGCTACGTGTGTAAAGGACTGTGCCGATGCTCTTTCATCCTGGTTTTTCACTCAGATCACTTAGGACTGCCACACATCAGACAACTGTTTACAGAAGGCAGGGTAGATATGCATGTTGATAGACTAAATATCATAGACAGAGCACAATTTTTTGTGAACCCAGGTTCACTTCATCAGATGAGGTGATGAAGTATTTACAGCTATATAACCCAAGTTCTGATGGGAAGCAAACTGCAGCTCACAGATTTTTAGTCCAGAAGTACAATAAGTGCTATTAACTGAACCACTGCAGTTCTGCATCCAGTCTGCACCTAATGGAAAGACATGTATTCTCCTTTAATTGTACTGATTGCTATCAGAATTGGTGCAATCATAGGGGGAAAAATGTGTTTGACCTTATAAAATTGTTAGTGGGTTAGGGACAAACATTAGAAACAATAACTACACATTGTCATAGGCTTTAGGTCAGAAAATAGACTATTTCACATGTACTGTTCCAGAACCCTGCTAAAGTTAAGAACAGAATCTGGTCCAGTAGATGAGCTGCACTTTTATGTTCCCTTGTGCCTTTTTTTTTGACTGATGAAAAGGCAGTATGTTATGGAGAGTCACCATGACTCCATAGCCTCAGCTGTTACCAATGGAGAACAGAATATGCCCTTTTCTGAATTGCAGCACTTGCTCTTTGACTACTGAGTGGCATTTTAATAGTTTATTACATCCATTATTTTGGGGTTAAAATTCACATAGAATAATCATATGCAGTTGGTGTTGTATACCATTAAGCAACTGCTTTTACTGTGCTATCATGTATTTCTATTTTCCAGCATTCCTCTATTTTACTCCTAACTTTATGATTTTATAAAGACTTTAATATCAACATGCATCTGGGAAACAGATTGAAATTTGTTTTTTTCCTCAACTTCCAGCTTTTAATCATAGTCCATGTGCTTACATTAATAAAAGAGCAAGTTAAATAAGCAGTTTCACTAATATTAGCCCAGAGCTTCAAACTGCTAAAAATCCAGTAGCACCGAGCTGCTCTTTCACTCCTGAAGCTATGTGTAATTGGAATAATGTGTAATATAGAATTCTACTCACTGTGTTCTCTTTATCATATAAATGAGGGAATTTACTTAATTTTGTCTGCCATAAAACACAACTCTAAATGAGAAATCAAACTGCTGATTAGCACAATGGACATTTCCTCCTGTCTCTAATAAACTCTACTTTTATGCTTTATTGGTGTCAAGCAGGTTTTATTTTATTATACAGGAATCAACACAGTTGGGCAGCCTAGCCATTTGTCAATCTAATAAAACAGACTGAGTTAAAAGGTAAAGCTAACTGACCAAAGAAAACAAAAAATGTCATCATGTATGCTGAGAGAACATAGCAAGCAGCATCATGCCAGGCATTGTTCATTTCAAGGAAGAAATAAACCATATAGTTCCATAGTAGACTGTGTAAGGCAACCTCTCCCTACCAACCTGTTTTTGTTGTCCACTAGTGGGTAGACCATATAAGGAGATTTGTGATTTTTAACAGCCTTGGAGCAATAATGTTGATCTGTAGCTCAGGCAATAGAAGCTTCTGCTTTAAGATCCAGGATGCTTGCTACACAAATTGTTTTCAGATGTATTGCATATAGTTAGTGCTAGATCCATGCTTGCACTGGCAGCAATATCAGAACAATCTCCTTAGTCACCTCAGCCTGTGCGTCACACCTGCCATCCTGGGCTAGGAAAAGACATTACACGTAAACCGGTCTAAGTGATCAGAAA
This sequence comes from Gavialis gangeticus, assembly GCF_001723915.1. Taxonomy (NCBI): domain Eukaryota; kingdom Metazoa; phylum Chordata; order Crocodylia; family Gavialidae; genus Gavialis; species Gavialis gangeticus. The sequence goes on from NW_017728995.1 coordinate 60,894,046, forward strand.
TTGGTTTAAACCAGTAACAGAACAGATGTCAGTGTACATAAACCAGTTTAAAAATGCTGAAACTGGCTTGAGATAAACCTGGTTAAATGTAGTAAATGTAGTATCAGACTTAATTGATTTGGGTCAAAAAGGTTTATGCAATGTCTGTCCCAGACCCTTTGCTGGTTCAAGTTGAACCAGATGCCCCCAGCATCCCAGCATGCTCTGTGGGCTGGGCTGGGTTCTCTGCTCCACAGCAGGGCTGGCCCCTCCCTTCTGCTCCCTGACAAGAGTACCAGCAGAGACCACAGGCATCTGCCTGACTTTCCCCTGCTCCTCCCTCCCCTCCCCACTCCCTGCTAAGTAGGGATTCCCCGGTTCCCTCTGTTTTACACAGAAACCTCTCAGCATTAGCTAGCAGACCATATGCTGGCTATGGTCCATGCTGTGGTAGATGGGACAAAGGTAGAATCAATAGATAGCTGGTAATATCCCTCTGTTGTTTTCTTAATAGGGGTGATAAACACTGAATTAGCGCTGATAAGCACCATATCAATTCCCTGGTGGGAAGCGGGGCGAGGGGGCCCCTCCCTAATCAGAGCATCCTGCTGGGGCCTGGCCATGCCACCCTCAGCTCAGCACTGTAGAAGGGAAGGGAGGCCTGCTTTAGCACCCCCTGGCTTCTAGCCTAAGCCTCTGCAGGCATGTGCCTGCATTTCTGGAATATCTGAATGGTTACAAACTGATTTAGCTTAGCCAGGTTAGACTAACCTGCAAAGATTGAATCAATTCAGGCTCAGGCTTTTTGAGTGTCTGTCCCTAGCCCTGGTATTCAGTAATGTTCTTTTTCCACTATCTCATGGTATCTCCCTTGGCCTTTTTAGTTCAGCCATAGTTAACATGAGGTCTGATCCAGCATCCCCTGAAGTTAGTGACAACCACTACTCCCATTGACTTAAGTATGAAGCAAATTGTGCCCATTAATTCCGCTACCAAAAATAGCTATAGCTTAGTGGGTTCAAATAAGTAAAACAAAATATCTTCCCTCCTTTAGTTTATCTGGCATTGTCAGGCCTGGAATGTATATCAATTTCAGGTAGAGGAAAGAATAAAAAAATCTATATTACAAGGAAGCCAATGAAAAGGAAAAAAAAAAACTATGGTTCTTTGAATGTTTTCCTAAGTAGCAGTCCTTGGTATATAAAGCAATTAGCAAGCAATGGTCTTTAGCCACAGCATCACAAAATGATATTTGTGTTCAGTAGTACATATCTCATACACCAGTGATTCTCAGCCAGGAAACTGCAAATAGAAATAAAAAATTCTGACCTGTTGTGCCCTTTATGAGTTTTTGCAACTGAAGAATTGCTCTATTATATTTCTGTAGTCAAAAAACAAGTGAAGGCTAAGAATTGGCATTTTACACGAGGTGCCTGGAGACTATCAAAGGTGCCTTTGGTGCCTGCGGACATGTGGGGACGCTACTGCTCCAATGTGCTGTAATAACATTGCATCGAAGACTCGATTAATTGAGTCTGCTGGAGAATGCAAATAAAACACACTGAGTTAAAGGGTAGAGCTAACTGACCAAATAAAACAAAAAATATCATCATGTATTCTGAGAGAACATAACATGCTCTAAATAGCATGCTCCAGCAGCCTTTGCATCTCATGTATTCAGCATCTCTTAGCTTCAAAATGGCAATGGGATGATTTTAACTAAAGCTTGTTCAATGAGCTTTAGTTAAAGTGCCCCTGCCACCCTTTTGAAGTGGACTACATGAGACACTGCAGGTGTTTTAATTAAAGCAGCTCTTGGAGCTGCTGCGATTAAATCACTTCCTCCTCACCTTCAGACATAGGCGACTTGTGGCGGGGCACAGTGGGGCATGTGCCCCCCCTGAGATTGGCCACTGCTGGCTGGGGAGTCATGACGGCCAGTGCCTCTCCCCCCCTGAGAATGTGGGGGTGCCAAGAAGCACTTTTGCTGGTGGTGGCGATTCCCCCTTCCCCCCAGTCAGCAGGCTGATGGTGCCCCTACAGGATCAGGAGGCACCAGTCACCCATGTCTCCGGCACACATGTAAAGACGTTCCTTGAGACTAAGAAGGTTGAGAACCACTGTGGTACACCTCGATCAGCCTTGAACTGATCAAACAGATTTTTCAGGTTGGAGGAAATCTGAATTATTGCAGAATGGTGTATCAGCACAATCTATTTCAATGATCAATGGATAAAAATCATTTCCTGTAATAGCCTCTATTTTTAAGCCTGTAGTGCTGTTTCCATGATCTGCCTCTGCAATGGATTGTCATTGGTTTCTATGTGCTTCTTCCCAGCCGCAGATGAAATTGTTGTGGCTGGAATGCGATGAGCACAGGTGGTATCACCAGCTGCAAGTTCTTACTGCCTCCACAAAGGTTTTCAGTCTATATATAACTCTTTCAGAGATTGACACAGGATAGTAGTTGACTGTGGCAGTTGTTCTTTTTCCCCTTAAAATGGCAAACTTCTAGATTCTGGGCTATTGTATATAAAGGTTTTATTTGATGCCTGAGTGTAGGTTGTAGTGCGACAAGAGATGTATCCCATCTCCCTCCTCTTTCAGATTTGCTACTTCAATAAAAGGACAGCAGACAGGACACATCTGCCGATTCAGAGAGTCAAAACTACTATGCAACAAGTGTAGTTCTCTCATTCAAATGCCCTGCTTTTGTGCTCGCTGTAAGTTGATGATGACTGAATTCCTAGAGTTGCACACCTCTCTCATTTCTTGGGTGAATGCAGTGTTGGCTCCCATGCCAAATGATGTACCTCACGCAGAGCCAGTGTCCCATTGTGATGCACACCCTGTTACTTCATTGCTTAATTAAACAATTTAATTAAAGATGGAAATTAAAATGCATTTTACAGTTTCTTTACAGTGGCATTGCAAGGATGTGTAAAATGCACGCAGCTTTTCTTGAATGAGTTAGTAAATGAAATGTACTGTAGGTTCTTATCCAGAAAATTTTGTCAATACATTACTTTCTCCTCACTTCATTAGTCTGTTGAGAGGATACTGAGGGACAGTTTAAGTCTGTCTCTGCACAATAGTTTGTGGGGGGGTGTTAATTTTATACGCAAGCCCAGAGAGCAACACAAGTAACATTTACCTCCCAGTTAATATGTGAAGTAATGAGATGTTAGAAATAATTTTCTTGGTCAAAGTGTGTACAGAACAGGTTCATTGTGAAGAAAAGCCTCTAGCATCTTGGTATTATTAAGGCCTTTAAGAAGCTTAAACAAGATTTCAAATCTATATTTGACCTTTAATTTGCCTTGGCAAGTCAGAGCTAAATTAGCATTGGGCATCTAAACAGAGATTTTGGTTTCCAGACAGCTTGTCTGAGCCCTGATGTCACTCTCCAATTTTGCAAGCCTTTTTTTTTTCATCAGCAAGTCAGCCTGTTTGCAGAGTTAATGTTAATGACACATTTTCTCCCCTTTTTATAGGCTTTTACTTGTGAGTACTGTATCTCATACCAAGCTCCATTGCTATACCCGCTCAGCATATAAACTAGGATTTATAACACAGTTTTACGCTTTTTCAAATGATTGTGAGGTCAGAGGTGACTGCTGCTTTATGGAATGGATACAAGCACAGAATATTGTGCCCTTTTAGTACTACTAGAAATTTTATAGTACAAGTTTCCTGCAGTAACATAATTTTTAGGAAGAAAATAATTTTGTGGATTCTGGTGGTCCTATGCAGGAAAAATAGCCTGCATTTCCTTTTGCGTAGCTGATGTTAATTGTTCTAGTGTCCCAATAAGGTCTGCTATATACTTGTTCTGCAAGGAATTTGAGAGTTTTTTTCATATTAATTCTGCATTTCATAGTCTGTAACATTACAGAATGTGGCTGCGTATCCAGAGATGTCTGCTGTGTAGTGTTTCTGGAGTGATTATGATGTGCACTGCATTAGGGGGAATAATGTCATGATTATTTATTATTTAATGGTAGTTAGTATTGCTCTGTGCACAACAATAGTATTAGTACCACCAGCAGGATAGAACAGTTGAGACAATGTGAAGATGTAGGATACCTGCTGTACAACCATCCCAAAGCACGCGAGTCAGAAGTCAGAAGTTATACAGTCAGAAGTCAGAAGTTATACAGGAGCTTCCTCACCAGTAGCCAACTTCTTGATGCCACACCCAAGGAGACACGACTACAGATGTATGGCGAGAGACTGAAGAAATACCTGACAGTGAAAAACTGTACATTCCAGCCCCTGAGTCCTCACCACTACGGGCTGATGAACCATGGCAAAGTGGTGATGTCTCAACCGCCTACATACTAGAGTCAGACGTTCCAAGGAACTAATGAAGAAGTGGGGCTATACTATTGGTTCAACCACCTGTGACTGTAGCAGAGCCTCCGACTGCAACAACTGCTGCAATGCCCACTGTACGAAGCCACATGTACAGTGAAAGATCTTGCAAAGTACAATAAACGAGCACAAGCATGTGTAACAAAATGGTCAAATGTGGTGTAGAGACGCAAGAAAAAGATATAGTACCACTGTGTCTAATTTGTATAGTCTTCCCCAGTCATGCAAATCCTGTAATTCACAGGCAAGGAGTTATGTGCTCTGGACCTCATAGGCTCTAGAGTAGCACTCAACAACCTTTTCAGATTGCAGGTTGCAATGACACAGGTTGGGTCAGAGGTAGATGAGTGCTAGGACCTGTCTGCTGCTGCCACTTCCCTTCTGCTGCTGTTTCTCAACACTGTGGCATGGGAGAAGCTCCTATGCCACTTCCACAGGCCATATCCAGTGGCTCTATTGGCCAGATCCAGTCTGTGGAACGAGTTTGCTGACCATGTTTTTGGGGAGTGTGTCAAAAACTCCCACAAGCTCAACTTGTAAGATGTTATGCCCAGGGGTGGCATAACATAACAGCAGGACAGCCACAAGGGCCTGATCCTTGTTGTGATGGTGTAGCCCCAGACCCTTCCCCACCATCTGACCCAAGATGTGTATGCCAGGCAAAATGCCTTCACATGCCATGCTTTGGCACCTGTGCCAGGGGTTGCCTACCTGTGCTGTAGAGGAAAGACTGCTCTTGCAGGTCTCCTAAAATGCACAGGACAAATAGTTTTCAGGGTATGAAGTCCACATGCCTATTGCCAGGTTTTTGCAAGACAGGAGTCTTGCAAAGTTAGAGTGAAAATTTTGGTGGCTTTTCCCTATTTGCTTCATTTGTTGTTGTAGGAAAAAGGAATGTTTTCTTATTTAAGAAATATCTTGCAATAATGGCCTCTGTATCGCAATGCACACCAGCAAAGGAGCAAAGATAGCTTATGTGTTTCTTGACTTCAGAATGTCTAATTGTGTATTATTAACATTCTCCTGATTTTAGTGTCTAATGCTAGATGATTTTTTAGAGACACTAAGAAGGTATACCCAGTCCTCCTTTTTTGGAGGAATGGAAAAAGTGATCCAGCCTTACTTAACATTCATTGGAAAAATGGCTCCAGTAGAAGAGCAACATAGAATTTTTCTGCAAGTTTTGGAAGCTTTTCTATGTCATAGGCTGGGTCTTTCAAAGGAGCTTAAGGGTATTAGTTTGGACGCTTGTTAGTTGAACAGCTAACTCATTTTGAATGCTTTGAAAATTAGTCACAAGCTCAGCCCAATAAGGTAACTAAAAATCTAATAGAACAAAATAATTTCCACCTGTAATTCTGTCTTGGCTGGTTTTTTCCTTTTTCTCCAGTTCTGTGTGTTTAATCTTTGCCTCTAGTGCTCTCACCCAGCTTCCTGATCTAAGCCAGTTAGCTCTGTGTTCAGGGTTTCCAGGCAGTTTATTTTACCTGGGGCAGCCTTGTCTCCACAGTAAATGGAACAAACAAACAAATAAACCAAACCCTGCTGTCTTTCTTGAGACCTTCAGAGGAGCAGCCCAGGCACTCTACTCTCCCAGCACAACTTTCTCTACCCCTTGCACGCTGTTCCTGAGACTTTTAACCCTTTTTGTGACTCCATACACATTTACCAGTCATTAGTTGCAACTGGTTTTCTTCCTTCTAGCAAGGCAGACTATTAACTGCTAACCACTTTCTGCTGGGCTTTGGCCCATGAAGGTTGATCACCTCCTTTAAACCTTCCATTTTCCCCCTTGCTCACTTGTCAGTTCTTGGATTTGATACAAAGCTCGCTGAAGTAATGGGAGAAAATCCCAACAACTCCCATCAAGGCTTTGGGCCAAGACTTTGATATTTTAATACGAACCCTGCTATTCAATTTTTTTTAAGCCAATGAGAGTATTTGGATGCTCATTTTCTATTAATATTAATAAGAATTGGGTGTTTGAATCCCTTTTGGTAACTTTGAGAAATCACAGCCTACAAGTACCAGTGATTAATTTCACTTTTATTTTTGTCTAAAGAAAGAAAACAAAAATCAGGAATAACTTACTTGAAGGGACATCATGATGGAATTACAAATCTGGAACCAGCTGAGCAACTATAGTATACCCTGCTATATAGCATGAAGTATAGTATCTCTTTATGCCATTTTTAGAGTAGAGCTGTGCTGGCAACCCTGTTGCAGAACAAATTTGTTGTTTGCATACGATCAAGCTGTTAGTGAAAAAGCAAGCCTTCTACTTGTGGCATCAAAGAAAATATTTAAATAATAAGGGTTAACTGCAGGGATAGGAGCTTTGTAGAAAATTCTGAAAAAGAGCTATTTTGTAAGAGTAAGATTGGACATTAATATTGGAAGATCATAGGTTCTAAGATTCTTACATTATTGGTAAAAATGTGGAAACCACTGCTGAGGAGGGAGAGATGTTTTACTGGTATAGCAGACAAATGTGGGATTCAGTGCTTGCATTGATCTTGTATAGTTTTGAAACTTTACAATACATGCTAAAACAAAACAAAACATACTTGCCTTCATATCTAGACACTTATTAAGGCGTTCCAGTTTCCAGACCAGCTTGGGAATTCATCCCCATTTGGCCTGCAAGCTCAGAGTGTAATGCACTTGCTTTGCCTCTGGGTATATTTTGAGATGTTTGTATGCCAGAGAGAGTTTAGGAATTTTTACCAGACTGACAGAAGCGGGCTTAAATAGACAGTGCAAGTGATCAAATCCTGCAACAGAGGTGCTGGAGAGTACATCTGCCATGTCTGACATGGGAGAGCTGCCTTACAAGCTTTAAAGAATGATTCTAAATAAAAATCGATGTGCCTGATTAGTGGTTTTATTTAGCTAATTTATAGATTTTTTTTCTGGTTAGGGCAAAAGAAATGGATAGAGGAACAAAATCTGAATGTCTGTCTTTGTCAGTGGCCCTAACAGGGAGCCCAGCTTGGGCTACTTGCCTAGTGGGCTGCACCTGCCGAGGGCTCAGTTAATGGTTCCAACTGTCCGCTGTCTGGGCCATGTGACTGGCTGCGAAGAGAGCAGCTTCTTCATTTATCCCCAGCTGTGGCAATAGGCTCCAGGCCAGCCAGCAGCTCTGAGTAAGGTCTGCTTTGGTAAGGCCCTCTGCTCCTGTGCTCTGCCTTCCCTGGTTCCTGACCCTGCTTGGCTCTCTTCTTAGACTGGGGCTTGTACATTTTCCCTTGGATCTGGTAACTTGGCATCTGATTCCTGGACTCTGCCCCTGGATTTCCCTCTGGATCTGGTAACTGAGTCTCAGTCTCCTCAACCTTTACCTGCCCTGTGTTTTTGATTCTGTCCAGGTTTCCCTGCTTGGATCTGGTAACTTGGCTTCCAAAGGCTGACTCGGACCTTATTTTAGAGTACATCCTTGGCTCCTGCTGTCCCCCAGTGGCCTAACCACTAGGGCGGGTTGCTTGTGACCTGGTCCCTTACAATCTTTGGTGTTAAACTCTAGTATTGAAGACTTCTGTTTCTATTATGATTACACTTCACTTTAAAACCTGCAGCTCTCATAGCTTCTGTTCCCATTATAGAGAAACACATTTGGATATGAATTTATTGCATCTTTTTCAAAGTTAGATACCAAAAATGATAGTGTTCTTGTAAGTGGCCTGCCCAGTAAAACCCCATGAGGATCACGAGCAAAGACTATAGAAAAGGTATAAGGTTTAATCTGACTGTAGGATTTAGTTAGCACAATTTTGTTTGTTAGCTTATGTAACCCCTGCCCTTGGGTTGCAAGGGGTTAAACAGAGGGGTGGTGCACCAGACCCAGGGAGCTGAAGTGAACTACAGCTCTCAACTTGCCTTGGGAGCTGGCAAGAAGTTGCCACCCATAGGAAAGCATGTGGATGTGGCTACAAAAAGTCTGTGAAAATGAAAAAAAGCAGGGCAGTGGGTTGAACTACAGCCCTCAGGCTGCAATGTGGGCTAGTGGTAGGCGAAGTGGGAAAGAGGAGTTGAAAGGTGGGCGCCACTTTGCCTGTAGCCAGCCTGGTTGGAGCAGGAAGCAGGCTTTACTCCCCAATATGCTCCACGCACCATTGAGAGAGGATCCATGGAGATTGTGGAGGAGTCTGGTCTGAGTGCAGCTGGGAGAAGAATGGTCTTCCCCACAGAAGAGACCCCAAAGAAAGAGAGGGAGAGAGACTGACTGCTGCTACAGATCAGGACCTGAGTGAGTTGTACTGAAAAGGCTGCAAAGCTTGGTGCGGTCAGTGTGACTATGGAAGTCCTTGTGCCATCCAGGACAGCGCGAGCAGTGCAGAGCATGAAGATTCCCACCCCAAAGGGTCCTTGTGAGACTGTTCGGAGTTGGAGTTTTAAGCTGCACTTGTGAAAGGGGTAATTTTATTATCAAGTTTCCACGTTGGGTTACAGCTTGCGGTTCTTATTCCTGTGGGTATAAATAAATCCGACTTGTTTGTACCCCCTTCTTAAACTGAGGCACTGGTGGGTGCATTGAGTCACCACTGCCACACACCCACACCCCTTTGCGGGAGGGGTTACACGTATTCAGAAATGGAATGAGAGAGAACAACTGGCAAAGGGGAATAACATAATCTAGAGACCATTTCTTGAGACTTTTTCATCTGAGACCTGTCTAAAATGTGTCTAAAATGTTTCATGGATTTTCACCTATATTTTCCTTAAACCATTATCACCATGCTTGTTCAAAATACCAAGGAATGTCAAGCCTTATCTTATGCTTTAGTCAAAACAAGTTATTAGGCTCAATACAAGGGAAACTCTCTCTGTTACAGAAGGTCAGATTAAATGATCTAATGGTCCCCTTCTGACCATAAAATCTATGAATCTGTGGCTCCTTTATTCTTTTACTTTTAATGGAGAAACATGCATTAAGATTTTTGTGAGATTTCAAAGGACAGAAGCGCTGAAAGCAAACAGCATTTTAGTCCAGATTTGTTAAAAAAATCAAACCTGGAAACTAATAGCTTATATGCATTACAGAGTTGCCTTCCACCAACTCAAGCTAAAACAGGCTTGGGGTGTGCTGAAGGGGAGGTAGGAGGCACACATAGCCCATAAGGCTGGGGTGCACCAGGTCACCCGTAGAGAGTAGGGGCCCGGACAATTATAACACCTTGTACTAGGAGATCAAAGGCAGCCTCCCATATTAAGCTAGATATCATCAAAGACGTAGCGGGCGAGAATCAGAGGGTGCTGGATCTCCTAATTTGGCACGGCAGGGGGCCCTAGGGGGATCACGGCCGCTCCTAGGGCCCACTCTGTGACAGTCTGTTTTGTTTTTGTAGGTCATCTTCTAGGAAGTATTTTCTTTGCATTGTACTGTTAAAATATATGGTGGTTAAAGCATTATTTTGGGGTTGAATAGCTTGTACAAGCCATGAGTGTTTCACTATAGGTGTCTTATTAGCAGGAAGCTCATATACCCCAAGGTCACTTGACACTTTTCAGTAAGTTCTGCTTCTTGCACTGTGAAATTTAACATCAGCAAACAAGTCTGTATCAATGTGGTATCTGGGTTCTGATGAAAGCCCAAAGGGTCAGAAAAGTATTCTACGCATGGTTTATTCCTCCATCAGCGTGTGTCTGTTTCAGCCACGCACATCGCCGTAGCCCACCTTTGGAGAGCTCTGAAGAGCCAGAGCCTGAAACTGGAAGCGAGCTGCAGTGCTTTTGTTTCCATTTTATTTCATAGAGTTTCTCCAGTACAGGGAAAGAATTAAAAGGTTGGTGTGGCTTAAAGGGCCTTCTTGTATATAGGCAGGCTAGAGAAAAAGATGATGCAGCTCTTGTCTTTCCTTGAGAAGTTGTGTGTTTTTGTTTTTTTTATATTATTTTGTTCAATCTGGGCATCAGAACATAACCTTAAAATTCATTTGTGATTTTAAAACTTGTTTTCAGTTCCTACCAGTGTGTTTGAACTCCAAGAATGCAATGTTATTTTCCCAGAAGTCCCATCATATCAAGTGGAATCCTGAATCTAATTATATGTACAGTACTGCTTTTTCATTTTGGTAAAGATACTTTAAGATATATGTAACCAAGTGCCAGTGTGGGAAAATGAACCCCTATTGTAAAGACTATTAAGATAGCTTTATTCAGCCATTTCTGAGTCAGTAGTGCAAATCTGGTATGTCCTTGTCGTCTTGAACTGCTCTTCCTCATCCATTTCCCAGTAGACAGGTAGGTGTCCATATCCTGGAAGCTGCAGCATCCAGTGAAATCCTTGTGGGACACTTCAGACAAGGACGTGCATATTCAATCTAAACCTTGTTGAAGCCAGTGGGGAAGATTTCCTATTGACTTTGAATCAGACATGAATGGGTGTAGAGTCTGGACCACCTTGCTCTAAGTGGGAGCCCTTTGGGTTTGTATTGTGTAGCCAGGGTGGGAGCAGCTTGCTGAAGCCTACATATTGGAGCCCCCTTACACTGTGTTGGTAAATACAGAAGGCTTTGCTTTATGGTGCTGGCAACCTGATGCCTTTTAATGAGCACTAACATCTCTTGAAAGGTTTAAAAATAAATTGAATTTTTGAGCTAATCTTTGGTAATGTTCACATGTATATTCATAATGGTGTGCATGTGCAGATTATGGCTACAGGAGGCTAACTGCAGAACAACAACAACATAAAGAGCAAAGCAGCTGAGATAATTTAAACCAAATATGATTAAAAAAAATCATTCTGAAATCTCATATACCAGATTGCTACACAAAGCAATTGGTTTTTAAAGTAGCCTTAGCCATAACCTTTCTTTAAAATAAAGGCTTTTGTTGGGAGTACATTCATGAGTCTTGATCACAGGAGTGCTCGTGCATTGCTATAATAAGCATTAAGCCGATATATTCTCCTGTAACACTTGCCTGAGACGCTGGGGCCCTGTGTGGCTCAGCCACACTTCCCTGCTTTCTTTATATGGGTCTTTCAGTCACATTAGAAAGCCTTGTCTTCCATTTAGCTCACAGGCTGGGGACTGAAACGTAATTCTCTTTCCTTATTACATCATTGTTTTATTATAAACTGAAAGGATGCTTTCAAACATGAATCTAATGAGCCAGACTTTCTCTCCATTTGAGTTGGCCAGTTTATACCAGCAGGGAATATAGCCCTAAATTGTTCAGGCTGGGTTGCTTTTGGACTTGCCTTGATTTGAAAGGGCAGAACTGGCATTTTAATTTTTCGTGCAAGCAAGATCTCAAAGAAGATTCTCTTTTATAGCAGCTGATAAAACGTTGGCTGCAGTCCAAGGTCTGGGCGGAGTTGGAATCTGCTTGTGATTCGAGCTGCTGAGTGAAGGGATGGATCACAGATGTTTGCATCTGGATTGCTGTTTTTGCTGTGACAGGTGCTTTATGATACTTAGTATAGAAGCTTCAGCTTGGCCCATTGCATTCGCTGTGGAGGGTTTGGATTTCTTTTTTTTTTTTTAGTGATGGCCTTCAAATCCTCGGCACAAAAACAATGGGCCTTTTTAATCTGCTCTTTTAAACCAATTGCAGGTGGGTTTGTTTTCATCCTCCTTGTTTCATATCCTCCAGGATGCGAAGATTCCAGTTTAAATACAGCAACAATAACTTGAAGCCCTGATGTGAGGAGATGTGGATTTTTCAGTCAGCTTTTAGAAATTGTGAGGAGATTGGTGGGGGTGTGTGTGCAAAGTCTGCACAATTCGAACCTGTCTTCAACCCATCCCACAATTCCATCCCTTCCAAACTTAATTTTCTACAATTCTGTGATTCTAATTGTTTGATGTGCCAATGTTGTACAACTGTGTTGATACTTTATGGAAAACCATCTAAAGCAAAGAAAATAAATCAACATTGTTTTTCAAGACGGATGGGGTGTAAGCAGCAACTTTTTAATTTGACTACCTAAATCATCATCATAGTTTCTTATACTTGATGTATAACAGTTAGTTAGCTGGATAGTGCGCTTGCTGTTCATTATACCACTCTGAATCTGGGACACACGTTCAGGTCCTCACTTGATTTTAAATAGATGTAGCAATGGAGACACACTGGCTTATGCCAGCTGAAGATCTGGTGCAGTACTGTGTACCAGTATCAGTGAATATCCCAATGTATTTCCTTGTTGTGTGACTGTTTAAAAATAAGGGCGTCCCAGATATAAAGTTTTGATTCTTTTGTTCAGAAGTATTTTGAAGTCTCTTGTAAAACTTCTTCTGTCCACAGAATAGCCTGAGATAGTATTAAACCATGATCTCTCAGACCCAGTGTGATAACTAGCTTTTTGTAAGGCTTCAGCTAATTTAAAAGGTGTGTTGCATAAGGAATAAGGCCCAGTCAAGGGTGTCAATCCCAACATGCCCATTCAGCACCCCAGATCCTTGCTCCTCTGCCTCCCATTCCCTAGTCGTAAACGTGCAGGGCTAGGGACAGAAGTTGCACATAAACTGGTTTAAGTGATCAGAAACTGGTTTAAACCTGTAACGGAACAGAAGCTCTGTGCACATAAACCAGTTTCAAAATGGCTGAAACTCATTTAAGATGAACCTGAATGTAGTATCAGACTTAACTGATTTGGGTCAAACCAATTTATGGAACTTCTGCCCCAGACCCCTTCCTGGTTCAAGTTAGATCACAGTACCCCAGCATCCCTGCATGCTCTGCAGCGTTGGGCTGGGCTGTGCTGTCTGCTCCAGGGAGCAGGGCTGGCCGCACCCCTCTGCTTTTTAGCTGGAGCAGTGAGGGCTGGATGACAAGAGGTGGGGGGCAATCCCAGCTGGGGATGCAGCCCAGTCTACAGAGCGGGGACTGTCCCCCAGCCCCCTGTCCAGGCAACCCCCAGCCAGGGAAGTAAGTTAAACACCCCTTCCCCTGCTCAAATTGACTGCTGGCTTTAACTGTGGACTACAAATCCAGAGGTACCTGGAAGCAGGAAGAAGTGATTAGCAACCCTGCAGAGTCCTGCTCCTGTAATTGTGGACTGCAAATCCCAGAGATCTCAGTGGCAGCAGGAAGAGGAAGTGAATGCATTCAGAGAGTCATGCTCTAGCACTCTCCAGCTTCTGGCCTGTGCAATTGCAGGGTTGTAGCTGCATTTCCTGAGTGAAAGGTAGAGATGTCTGTTCACTTCTGTTTCCATGTAATCTGTGCAGTTTAGACTAACCTGCAGAGATTGAATCAATTAAGCCCCAGGCTTTTTGACTGTCTGTACTTAGCCCAAGGCAACAGGATTTGTAAATTGTATGAACCAGAGACCTAAACGCATGCACTATATACATTTACTTAGAGAAGGGCTGTCCAACTTCTAAGCAGCTGGTACCTACATGCCCCACAGCCTGCACCAGTGGGGACTACATGCCAGGGTGGCCACAGGCCCCACAGACTACATGCCATGTGTGCACGTGTGCTCCCCCCCCCGCCACTCTTCCAGTATTACAGACATGGAGATGCTCTCCTCTGCACCAAGTGGGCAGGCTCCACTTCTTCCCCAACCCCTCCCCCTGCCTGCTGCAGTGTTGCACAGCTGCAGGATCACCTTCTGCACCGTACTACATGGGTGCTCTGGGTCACTTGCTTCCCAGCATTGTGGGTTGCACAGCACTGCCCTGCCTCTTTCTGCCCCCTGGGGCTGGGTCAGGCATCAGAAGCTGGAAGAAGGAGAAGAACAAACAGTGGTGGCTGAGTGGGAGCCCCGGGGCCACATGTTAACCCTTTGTGTGCTGCAGGTGGCTCACATGCTGCCAGTTGGATAGCCCTAACTTGGAGAATAGCAGCAAACAGAAGAGAAATACCCCTACTAAAGGTAAAAGAGGAATTAGTTGGAAAGGGTGTGCTCTCCAAAAAGTGGAGAGGTCAGTGAAGCACACTGTGTCATAAGGAGGGAGGAAATTGCTCAGTTTGCTTTGGAGTTTTTTCAAATCCATCACCCACAGGTCCTGACTTCCCTGGGACACTCCCAGATTCCTAGCACTAATTGACCTTGCAGAATGGAGGTGGTTAGTTGGATTAGTCTGAAGTCAGGCAGAAAGGGAAGGGAGGGTGGCAATTCAGAGACTAACAGATTCAGAATCAAATAAAATGGAGAATCTCTCATTGAGAGAATTGTTGAGCCATCTTCAAGTGGCAGCTCTTTAGGTCACTGAGCAAGGAGGCAGCTGTTTAAATATCTACAGTAGGCCTGCTTTTATGGATGGCTGATGCTTAAATGTCTGGCTACTGAAAGCCTAGCTCATTAATTTACCCTGGGGCTGGGCTTTAGCCTACTCATTCTGTCTGTGATCTAGTTATTGACATCCTCAGGGATGAGAAGAAAGGGAAGAACGCAAGTCAGGTACCCCAGTTCCGGACCTTAAGGGGTTAAGTGTGGTTACGCTATGACCACTCATTGTTGAGCGTGGCACTGGTGATGTCTAGAAAACAGAGGAAATGGTTAGAGGCAACAGTTTCAGAGATTAGGAATACCCCCAAGTACATAGATTTAGAAATTTTAATTTTATGTTGCTACCAAGCAACTGGACACCTTTGGTTTTTTAAAACTATCTGTTAAACTAGCAGAGTACCAACCACTCGGCCTCAAAGATGGGCCCTTTCCTGCTCCATGGCTCAGGAAGAGTCTCCTTACCATTTCAATTCTAGGCTTCTCTGTGCAGAAACTGCTAATGGGGGTACTACAGTGGAGTTAATGAGATTTCTTGTGCAGGAGCAGGTCTGAGATGAAAATACCTTTTCAGCCGTAAAAGGCCCCCTTTTGCATAGGCCACAAAACAGCTGTAAGTGTTGACAAGTCTGCCACCTTTGTCCTGGACTAGTTTAAAAATTGATGATATGAAGGCAAAGGTTCCTTGCGCTATTACCAATCCTATGATCAGTCTAGTCCTCTGTGAAACTTGTTTTTGAACCAAAAGAGGTTATTTCACTGGTCAGATTCTGCCTTTGGCTCCACGCTAGTTATGTCTTGTTTGTTCTTGCAGTTAGAATTTGGCTGCAGAATGGGAACATGTAACTACTTTAGCTTGTACCATGTGAGCTGTACAGAACTGACAAAGACACTTTTTGTCTCAAGAGCTGGACTTTTAGCAATGCTTTTCTTTTCATGTTTCCGAATAGTGGGAATCAGTGTTTTCCTTGGACAAAGAAGAGTGTCAGTCGCTCACTACTGTCAGATATCTAGGTCTTTATCTTACCATGAAGTGCTGTAAGATGGTTTTAAGAAGTTCCCTATCGCACTAAATATTGTGATCGTTTTACTTGTTCTGCTTTATTTTATATTTGCATAATAAGCTACTAAAATACTGGGTGCTTTGCTAATAGCTTGTATCCATGGGAGTAGCAAAGAATTTGCTGGTGGAGTAGGGTTTTAGGATAGTATCCCATTGTACACTTCTCTGTCTCAGCCATATTATATTTAAAGCTGATGCAAAATATACTATACAGAACAACAGCACATCACTGTGCTTACCTTAGACAATCATACCACTAAGAGCTAAACATCTTGTAGGCTTATTTTACCAATGGATAACTGCTGCTGTGATTTAACATTTTGGGATGGTTCTGTTGTTTAGTACGTCCCTTCTGGATTTAATAAGCTTGTAAGGTTAAAACCTGAATAAACTGGCACAATGAATTCTGAACAGGAGAAGCAAGTCTGGCCCCTAGAATAGCTCTGTTGTCTTTTTCTGGTATTAGCCCAGGGATGAATTTGGCCTCTTGATGCTATCGAAAAATGTTTTCCTTTTGTCTGGGGACTTTTTCCCCCATCATCTGAGTTTGTCAAAATGTATTTAAAAAAAAAAAAACCCCAACTTACGTGAATGAAAAATGTTGAGACAGATGCAAGGGATTGAAACTACTCAAGACTCTGTGCCAACTTTAAACTGTTTTTTTTTTTTTTATCTTTTAAATTGCATTTTTTATCTTTTTACTTCCTACTGCCGGAGCAGTCGGTGTATGGAAGGTGATAACATGGAAATGCTGACATCCACAAGAGCTTTTCCTATCACAGAATTCCTGAATAAAGATGGATTATGAGATTTTGGAGCTGGATATACTTCATTTTTTCATCCTACCCAGATGGTCCTTCTTGCTGTTGTCCTGTTGTTTAAAGAAGGGACCAAAGAGGAATCATGGCCTTGTGGCTTGGGCCACAGGACTGGTATTCAGAAGACCTAGATTAAATTCCCCCTGTTCTGCTACAGATTTCCTTTGTGACCTTAAGCCTGTCACTTGATAACTTAGTGACTCTTTTGTAAAGTGGAAATAACTAAATGTCTTTTCTCCCACCCTTTCCTGGTCTTGTCTATTTAGGTTGTAAAACTCTTCCAGGCAGGGACAGTCTCTTAACATAAGTAAGAAAGAAAGAAATACTGTACAACAGGAGTCTGATTTAGGGTGGAGGTGAAATGTACATAATAACATGATGCCTATACTCTTCCTAGGTCTGTCCTGTGACATGCAGTTAGGCAAAGGGCACTTCCTTTTGCTGTAAGTACTGCAGTTGCAAGTTGTTCTGATTAAATTATCTGCCTTGCTGTTAGTGAGGACTAGCTGTGCTTGGGATTGACCCTTGTTTTGCAGAGAGGGAACTTGCATTCCAGTTTCTTTTTTGTTAGTGGTACTATTTTGTGTACGTTAATAATAGTGCTTCAATAAACAGGTGCTAGCCATAAGCAAATCAGTCACTCTGAAGCCAGTTGAATGACAGTTATATCAGTTGCGAATCTAGCTAGTTCTATGTATTACAGTGATTAAGGCCAAGATTTGGCCCCCACTTTAAAGTAAATTTGTAACATCTCATTTTAATTGAAAAAGATCCCCTCGTGTTTCATGGAATCTAGATCTTCCTCAAGGCAGAAGGGGTAACAACATTAAAATACAATTGAAATTCTCGTTGGGCCAGATGTGATGTGTAACCACAGAAAGCTGAGTTGGTTTCTGATCCCAGAACATGCATCATGTCCATGAGAGCAGGGTGCGTATTCTCTTGAGGAAGCAGGTTATGGAAATGTACAAGAATTGTGAGATGACACTTATTGAAATATACAAGAGCACAAGAATAGAGCAGATATGCAAGGACAGAAAAGCTGTGATGTATGCCAGGACTTTAAAAAATCCACTCTCCAATGAGGAATAGAAAGCAGGTCCAAGGTGGGAAATGCCTGATCAGTGTCTTTAACAAAAAGCAGGCTTTTCTTGGAAGTAAGTTACTAGCCTGAGTAAAAACATTATGACAGCTGAGGGTCTGGTTCTGTGATTTTAGCTGGATCATACAAATGAAAGATTACTTGCATGGGAATTGAGCCAACTCTGAAGAACTTTGTATGTTTCGTGCCAGTGTCACTAACTGCATGAGGTTCACAGAGGGGGAGGCATCATTATTTTTCATCTTGTATTGTAAATGTTGTCATTTTCCAACACCAAAAGCACTAAGGTTTAATTTGGATCAGCCAAGGTTTTCTGGCAATGTACAATTCTTTTTACAAATGTTGTTTTCCAAACTGATGAGTCTGAGTAATGCCATAGTTTCCAATGGAATACTTTGTGGTTGGATATGCAAGTACCAAGTAACTCCTGAAAGTAATCACGGTTACCTCCAGGATGTTAGTAGCTCATGAAGTTTTTGAATGCTACTGGCTGCATTAAAATAAGAATGATACATTAACAATGAAAAAAGTTTGCAAGAGTTCACCACAACATTAAGGGTTTGAAGACTGTAATATGTAGGATGTTCTCTTGTCTTCAGCTGAATTGCCCTAAGCGCTGATTGAAATGAAAACAGGGATATATGGATCATGTGGAAGAATTTAATGTTGACACATTTTTCCTTCTGAGAAGTCTGAACTCCTGCTACAAGACTACTTTGGTGTCCCAAAGTAAGTCTTTCTCATCATTGGGGTCATGATTTTATTTGACAAGGATGATCTCAAGGAAAACCACAGATGCATTGTACCAGCTCCATTATTTGTACAAGTTGCTTAACAAAGACAAAGCCAGGATCCTGCGTGAGTGGGGAAATGACACTTCCAGAAGTCATTCAGTGATCACGGAAATACATTTAGATTTGATAGAAAGTCCCATATATTGCAACATAACTAATTTTAACCAAAATGATAAGTAACAAATACTCCAGTGAGAATGTCAAGTCTGAATTCTGGTTCTCCTCTGAAAAGTGACTGTAGAAATGAGGGAGCTTTTCTTTTCCTCGTATACTCCATCAAATGAGTTGTTTACCATGTCACAATTAGTTTCACCTGTGCTCCCTGAAAGTTAGAGGCAGCGCTGTAACCGAGGATTGAACTACTTCTCTAAACTTCTCTAAACGCAGGCTGAGTGTGCAAGAGTCAGTAACAAAAAGAAATCACCTGATTCTGATTTAGCAAACAGGTCCCTTATTTTGGAAAGAACTTCTCGAGGCAGTCGTTGATGTAGGATGTAAAAATAAAAAAGGAATTAGTGAAGAGAATTAGGCTTGGCACCTAGTTACCTATAAACTAAATGTCAGTAACTAAGGAGACAGGAGCACAAAAATAGCTGATCATACCACTGTAATTGGCACGACAGCCCATGCTGCCCCATGCATTGGTGGCTGCCCCAGGTGCAGAGCTGTCTTGCTATGCCTCTGCTGAACATACCTGATGCAGAAATCACTGAGACGCAATAAATGCAGGATTCCACAAAGACATTTTTACAGTAGCATTTTTTAAGTAAAACAGCTGATAAAGAACATGATGTTGAGATGTGTGCTCAGTAAAGTGGGTTCTATTTAAAGAAAAAAAGCTTGGGAATCAGATGCTGCAAGTGACAGCTTTTGTAGTGCTATGGCCTTTTAGGATCTGGGAATTCCATAGGGGTGCTCCTATTTTTACTGCCATATGAATGATTTGGGTGAAACATGAAGACTACACAGGTTTACTATATGCTTTTTTACTGAACTGGGGACTCTGAGATGACTGGTGAAGGGTGGGTGGGGAGACAAAGGGAGGTCAAATGAAGCGTGGCTAAAAAGGGAGATCAAGAGCATGGTTCTTGAACTTCTTTATTTGCCACTAAGATGGATTAAAAGTGTATTTTTAAAGGTTCCTTCAGTGTTTAAACAGTTATTCTTAGGCCCCATTCCACATAGTGTTAGAAGTGAACTGCCAAGCTATCTTAGGAGCATATCATCCTGCAAATAGTTGAATGAAAAGAGGTACCGGCAAAAAGAAAACTTTGGAAACAAATGTCATGTTTGATTTTCAGCCTCTGTAAAGCTTCTATAGAAGCTCATAATTTCGATAAGATTTCAGCAGGCAAATAACTTAGTACTAAGAATAATACATTCCACCAAAATTTGACTTTGTAGCTGTCATGTAAACACGGAAACCTAGGAGAACTTTAATTTTTTTGCAGTCATCTCTGGAATATGAGATGCTGGAAAGGAAAATGTTTGGGAATTGTTTTAGTTGTTTGTGGTAGTTCACTCCTTTGTCATCAGTAGACCAACAGTGATTTACATCAGCTAGTTATCTGAGCCTAAAATCTTTTCTCATACATCTCCGTATAGCTTCTGCCTGTTTGAAGCTGCAAAAATAATAGATCAACTATTCAAATTCCAGCACGCTTTGTTGCTTGAATACAAGGCCATAAGGAAAAGGTTTTAAGGGTATTCAGCTGCTATCCACAAAATATATTATATAATTATAGAGCATCTCTAGTGCATGCACCGTAGCACAAACCTTCCTAAAGATAACCTTAAATAACAAAAAGGAAGCTATCTGTTTAGTTTCTTATCGTATACCTTCCTGAATGGAAAACATTTTGGAATCCTCCTTGATTGCTTTTGGTGGTTGGTTGCTAATGGTACATGATCTGAACAACATTCTCAAAAAAAACAGAGCTTTACCTGGAATCTGAGTAATACTGTTGTTACTTTTTAAGCACACCAAGTTACAGTGTGCTTGTCACCAACTAGTTACCTTTGTGTTTGATTTTTCAATAAATGTTATAATTAATTGCACTAAGTGCATGAACTGTACATATGAAGACATTAACAAATCACTTAAATAGAGATATGAAGACCCAGGGAAAAAAATGGGAACATTTGGGGGGAAAAAACTGTTTTTTTTTCTGGTTTTTTCCAAGGACTTTTTTTCCTTTTTTTAACGGAAAAATTGGAAATTTGGGGGGAAACTAAAAAACAAAAACAAAACAAAACAAAAAAAAAAAAAAAAAAAAACAACCCAAAAACCCCTCTTATGAAATATTTTCTTTTACAGTGGTAAATGAAATGCTTTTTAAGACAAGATTTTCAAATATTGTTTATTACAGCTGCCCTTTACTCCCTCAAAATGATTTCTAATAGCTATATAATATGAAGATGTTTTATGTAAGACAGTTTCCAATATTAGATCATTACAATTCTTTTATATGGTAGACATGATACAACTCTCAAATCCAAGATGCATTTCTTCCCCCAGAGGGTGTTGCTGTCTGCACAGGAGGAAGGAAGGATCCAGGGCAGCCTTTGCTTGTGTATTTCTGCACTGCCTGCATCCTTCCTTCCCCTGGTGACCTTTATTCTAGAGTTGGGTGGAGATAGAGTAATATGTCCTCTTCCCGAGTCCTGGCGAGGCCCCTCAACCTGGTCACCTCTTCCCTCAGAGGACTGGGAATGGACACTAGCAGCTCCCTGCTATAGGGAAACAAGCATCTTATTGCCCTTCTTGCATGTGCGAAGAGACTGCTGAAGTCCTGCTGTGGGTAGCAGGAGGGAAAAAAAACCTGAAGATTTTGGTGGTGGACTGGAATCTGCCACCTCCTGGACCTTGAAATCCACAGAAGTACCTACCAAACTACATCTAGCAACATAAAGGAGCTGAAAATACACTTCTTGTTTATTGAAAGGTGAGAGTTTCGATTTCTTTGAGTTCTGCATATTAAACTATATTTTTAGTTAGTATATTTTCATATTTTATGTAATTCATAATGTAATTCCTACCAATCTGAAGCTTGCTGAGCAAATCACACACTACTCTTGCCTTTAGCAGTGAAGTGAGGTGTGAGGGAAGGGGTGGTTCACAGTTACCTTACTGAGGAGGGTTCCCCTCCATCAATTACTAAATTTTTTTGCATGCTGTAGCTTAGTGTTTATATATGTAATCTAGCTATTAAATTACTTACTTCTTTTTTTTCCCCTCAGTAACATGGTGCAACCATCTCCTAACTCATGGAAGCATTTCCACACTGCAACTGAAAGTCATCCTGAAAAAATCCTCTGTTTTGCAAATACTGTCAAATTAAATATGCATTTCCAAATGTTACCATGATGACCAAACACATTCTTGCATGTATGAAGTGTCCTGCCGACATAAAAAAAACCACTCTTTGTGCTTGTGAGTGAGGTAGATCATGATGACAATGGAAGTAGACTTGCAAACGTTCTCGATCCAGAAGTCCTCCTGCTTCTTCTCTTGCCCAGTCAACATCATTAGGTAAACAGATATCTCAACCAACTGTATCCAAAAGATTCCCAATAACTTCATTTCTAGACAAGATGACACCTGAAGAGCAAGAAAAAATTGACCAAACTCTTGCAAGAGCAATATATGCTTCTGGGATGCCATTATCAATCACTGAAAATGCACATTGGCAGGCAGCATTTAAATTATTAAGAGCACTGTATCATTTGCCCAGCTGACAGTCTTTGAGCAAGCCTCTTCTAGAGTCAGAATATGAACGTGTAATGCAATCTGTGCACGAAAAAATCAACAAAGCACTCTGTAGTGCAGTACTTACTGATGGGTGGACAAATGTAGGGGGAGAAGGAATCAAACTTTGTGATAGCACTACCTCAGCCAGTTTTTCATAAAAGCATTGAAACAGGAGAGAATGGACATACAGCAAAGTATATAAGTAGTAAAATAGGTGAAGTCCTGCAGAAGATTGGGTGTGGTAAAGTATTTGCCTTGCTGACTGACAGCGCAAGTAATATGAAAGCAGCATGGGAGATCATAATGGACAAATATCCACATATTACTGCATTAGGATGTGCTTCCCAAGGCCTAAACTTGCTTCTTAATGATTTCATAAAGTTGGACACACTGCAAAAAATCTATAATAGAGCAAGAGAAGTTATAAAATATGTAAAATTTACTCGTAACTGCGATCTTTAAAAAGAAGCAGGAAGAATAAAATGGCGACACAAACTTTGTAGTA
>NW_017728995.1:60916874-60920118 GCF_001723915.1 Gavialis gangeticus
AGAGGCACTATGTTGACCCTTTGCCCATCTCCCACAAGCCCTGCTGGTGCTCTTCACTCCCAACCCGCAGCCCCCCACCCCCAGCCCTGCCAGTGCCTCTCACTCCTGACCTGCAGTCCCTTGCCCCCCCAGCACTGCCAGTGTCCCTCCCTCACAGACTCTGACTCCTTGCTTCTCACCTTATTCAGATTGCTCCATCTTCTGCAGCACGTAAAAGAAACTGGTCTATGTGTATAACTATACATGCCAAATCAAGAAGTAAATTAACCTGTGAAAGAGTAGAGAAGCTTGTTTCAGTCCATGCAAACCTTTAGTCTTCTGAAGTCCATGAAGATAAAAATGAAGGTTCGGATTCAGAATCAAAAGATATTTTAGAAACTGTGTATGGCTTTGTTTAGACAAAGAAACTAATAGTTTCAAGGATATATTTGATTGTTTAAATGACACATTGGTTTTATGTGCCAAATTTTGTCTCCAGCCTAAGGGGGATGTTTCTTTCTGAGCTCTTTTTGTAAAAACTTGAATTTCTTCTGTTTCTGGAGAGCGCTGACTGCTTGGAGGAGACTTTCTAAGTCCAGATAATAAAAACTTTCTTTTCTTTACTACACTGTTGCTAGTTTCTATTTTCAACTTGTATTTTTTCCTAGTTCTCATGAACTGGCAAAAACTAAGATATGCTTAATCATAGAAATTAAGGGTTGGAAGGGACCTTGAAAGATCATGAAGTCCAACCCCCCTGCTCTGGGCAGGAAAACCTACAGCACTGGGTATTCCCAGGCAGTTTCCCATCCAAATACTAACCAGGCCCAACCCTGCTTAGCTTCTAAAAATCAGACAAGATCAGGCACGTTCAGAGTGGTATGGCCATAAGTTAAGTACTTTAGGGTGCAGAAGTTTGGAGGTCCGTCTGTAACAATAATTGCAAATTATTTTAAATACCTTAGTTTTAATAAAACTAATACAGCATTTGTGCTTTTAATTTTCATAAATATCCAAAACATTACCATTGTATGTGCTAATTAACTTATACATCAGTGGTCACCAACCAATGAATCTTGATCCACTAGTAGATCTTGGAGCCTCTTGTGGTAGATCTCAGAGCCCCTTGAGGTCAATCTGGGGCTGGGGTGGGGGACTGAGTGCCCATGTGCATGCACACATGCGCCCCAGCTCAGCATGTCAGTCTGTGGGGGAGGGAAGGAATGGGGGCTAGATGAAGGTCCCTGTGGTGAGGGACAGTGCCGCAGAGGCAGGAGCAAGGGTAAATTGAGTGGAGCCCTGGCTGGGTGGGACTTACCTGCTGGAGAGGCGTGTCCCCAAATCATTTTTTCTCAATCTGCCTCCCCACCTTGCCTTCCCTCCTCACATACTTACCTGGTGGGCAGGGGGAGGGGGTGGCAGCGGTGCATGGTAGATCTTGGATTGTTTTAAACACCAAAGGTTTAAAACAATATTAAATATTAAAGGTTTAAAACAATATTTTAAAATATTGGAGACCACTGTTATACGTAATATATTTTGTGTTCTTAAAGTAGTAAAGTAAATAGAGATAACTCTTAAGGAATACACTGACTGGCACAGAAGATAAGCTGGAAGTCTCAACAGAGAAATAGCATGTTCACTTGAAGAAGCATGCAAGAAATAGGAAGCTGAGTTCTGTACCAGGGGAAGCTTCTGAGTAGGTTTCAACATAGTGACGTACTAAGACTCCTGGTGGCCCTGAGTGAACTTTTAGTATGGAGCCCCCCTTTGCCAGAGATAATGATAGTTGGACAGTGGGGAAAAAAAATGACCATTTTTGGTCCCCTTTCCATTTAGGCACCAGGCGGCTGCCTTGTTCACCCAGTGCATGTGTTCAGCCCTGTTGCAGAGTAAAGATCTTGGATGTAGTTTGAACATAAAGAGCAAACTTCCCAGATGTGTGCTGTGCAAAACTGACAGTCTGCTGCTTGTATTCCATTTGTTTTTGTGAACTGCTGAACATCTGAAAGGGGCTTCCAATTCTCTCGACACTAGTATTTGCTAGACCATGCTTCTCTCTACCTCCATGTTCCACTCCCAGTTACACACCAGTGATAGCATGTCAAAGAAAGACAAAACTGTCAGCCACTTGGTTGTCAGAGGGAGATCAAATGCAATGTTACTATTGGAATATGGCATGCTATGACTCAGAGCACCAATTACTCACTCATCTCCCACACTGTCAGCTGAAGAACAGATAAGAGGACAGCAAGATGCACTGCAGGCACCTAGCAGTAGTTTGAGGAAAGTTTAAAAACACATCCAAATGCAATGAAGGGTACAACTGTGGGTTACAATGAGCATGGAAGTAAAAAGAAATAAGAAAAATAGCTCTTTTGGCTGGCTAGATTTGTGTATGGTTGGTGGGTGACAGTTTATTTTGATTCTCTGGTTTGTTGCGCTGCATGTTCCTTACCCAAGAGCAAACTTACCTGTTCAGCTGAGTACAAACAATGCAAGTGAATTACAGCAGCATCATTTACCAGCCTACAAACAGACATTAACATACACGTTAGTTCCCCAGTGTTTTCAAAGAGGCTTCACACTGTGATTTTTCTCCCATGTTGGAACAGCATCTGCTGTTCGGATAAATACAGAAAATGATACCCTTGCCCACTCAGAAGTATGTCATTCCTGCCAGCTAGAGGCCAGAGACATTTTGAATGCACTGAATCAGTTATTGTGCCTTCTCTGCAAATCCCACTCTGTTGGAGGGCTGAACTCTGGAGTCTGCTGGGTAGTGGTAGTGGTTTAGGAAGATGGTGAAAACATGTTTCAGTCTCATCTGCACAGCCAGTAGTTGCTTTTTACCTTTGCCTGAAGATGGCTGTGTTGTAACTGTACCTCTCAAGATGGTCAGATTTACTGTAGAGGCTAGGTAGTATGTCTTCTCTTCTTTTTCTGAAGTCTGGGCTGTCACTATTCTGTCCTCATTAGGTTACACATTGCTGCTGGCATTCCACGTGATCCAGAGACAACTAATGCACCCAGTAAGCTGGCAGAAGACCTGCCTTGGCGAGGTTGAAAGTGACTCTTGCAATATTTAGCAAGGCACTGCTCTTCATTGCTCCAGGTCTTCCCAAAGTAGACTTTTCACATATCAGAAATGGTAGTTCTTATAGGCTCTGTTAAACAATGACTGTCTTTAGATCTTATTTGATGTCTCCTTTCCCAAACTCTACCAATAGGTCCTAAGTTTGGCATCTTACTTATGCTGGGATAG
>NW_017728995.1:60925118-60925850 GCF_001723915.1 Gavialis gangeticus
TATATAAGTAGTAAAATAGGTGAAGTCCTGCAGAAGATTGGGTGTGGTAAAGTATTTGCCTTGCTGACTGACAGCGCAAGTAATATGAAAGCAGCATGGGAGATCATAATGGACAAATATCCACATATTACTGCATTAGGATGTGCTTCCCAAGGCCTAAACTTGCTTCTTAATGATTTCATAAAGTTGGACACACTGCAAAAAATCTATAATAGAGCAAGAGAAGTTATAAAATATGTAAAATTTACTCGTAACTGCGATCTTTAAAAAGAAGCAGGAAGAATAAAATGGCGACACAAACTTTGTAGTAAAACTAGATGGGGCAGGGTGAAGATCTCATTTGAAAGTTTACTAAAAAACAAAGATGCTCTTCAAGAAACAGTGATAACTGAAGATCTTAAAGTAGTCTGAAATTGTACTTGCTGAGGATGTCTTCTGGGTCCAGCTGCAGAACTGAAGGTTCTAAAACCAATTTCTTCAGCAATCACTGCATCTGAATCCCATGGTGTGCTTTTGTCAGACATTCCTTACCTAGGGTTACCATATTTCCAGTTCCAAAAAAAAAGAGCTCTCCAGTTGCATGGGGGGGTCAGGGGGATATATGATTGTGGGGGGCAGTGATATGCTGGTCCCCTGGTCCTGCCCATTCCAGTGCCCCTCACTCCCAAGCCACAGTCCCCCCTTGCCATGCCCTCAGGCCTGCTGGTGCCCTTCCTGACCCACAGCCCCAAA
>NW_017728995.1:60925867-60929707 GCF_001723915.1 Gavialis gangeticus
CCCCAAATCATTTTTTCTCAATCTGCCTCCCCACCTTGCCTTCCCTCCTCACATACTTACCTGGTGGGCAGGGGGAGGGGGTGGCAGCGGTGCATGGTAGATCTTGGATTGTTTTAAACACCAAAGGTTTAAAACAATATTAAATATTAAAGGTTTAAAACAATATTTTAAAATATTGGAGACCACTGTTATACGTAATATATTTTGTGTTCTTAAAGTAGTAAAGTAAATAGAGATAACTCTTAAGGAATACACTGACTGGCACAGAAGATAAGCTGGAAGTCTCAACAGAGAAATAGCATGTTCACTTGAAGAAGCATGCAAGAAATAGGAAGCTGAGTTCTGTACCAGGGGAAGCTTCTGAGTAGGTTTCAACATAGTGACGTACTAAGACTCCTGGTGGCCCTGAGTGAACTTTTAGTATGGAGCCCCCCTTTGCCAGAGATAATGATAGTTGGACAGTGGGGAAAAAAAATGACCATTTTTGGTCCCCTTTCCATTTAGGCACCAGGCGGCTGCCTTGTTCACCCAGTGCATGTGTTCAGCCCTGTTGCAGAGTAAAGATCTTGGATGTAGTTTGAACATAAAGAGCAAACTTCCCAGATGTGTGCTGTGCAAAACTGACAGTCTGCTGCTTGTATTCCATTTGTTTTTGTGAACTGCTGAACATCTGAAAGGGGCTTCCAATTCTCTCGACACTAGTATTTGCTAGACCATGCTTCTCTCTACCTCCATGTTCCACTCCCAGTTACACACCAGTGATAGCATGTCAAAGAAAGACAAAACTGTCAGCCACTTGGTTGTCAGAGGGAGATCAAATGCAATGTTACTATTGGAATATGGCATGCTATGACTCAGAGCACCAATTACTCACTCATCTCCCACACTGTCAGCTGAAGAACAGATAAGAGGACAGCAAGATGCACTGCAGGCACCTAGCAGGAGTTTGAGGAAAGTTTAAAAACACATCCAAATGCAATGAAGGGTACAACTGTGGGTTACAATGAGCATGGAAGTAAAAAGAAATAAGAAAAATAGCTCTTTTGGCTGGCTAGATTTGTGTATGGTTGGTGGGTGACAGTTTATTTTGATTCTCTGGTTTGTTGCGCTGCATGTTCCTTACCCAAGAGCAAACTTACCTGTTCAGCTGAGTACAAACAATGCAAGTGAATTACAGCAGCATCATTTACCAGCCTACAAACAGACATTAACATACACGTTAGTTCCCCAGTGTTTTCAAAGAGGCTTCACACTGTGATTTTTCTCCCATGTTGGAACAGCATCTGCTGTTCGGATAAATACAGAAAATGATACCCTTGCCCACTCAGAAGTATGTCATTCCTGCCAGCTAGAGGCCAGAGACATTTTGAATGCACTGAATCAGTTATTGTGCCTTCTCTGCAAATCCCACTCTGTTGGAGGGCTGAACTCTGGAGTCTGCTGGGTAGTGGTAGTGGTTTAGGAAGATGGTGAAAACATGTTTCAGTCTCATCTGCACAGCCAGTAGTTGCTTTTTACCTTTGCCTGAAGATGGCTGTGTTGTAACTGTACCTCTCAAGATGGTCAGATTTACTGTAGAGGCTAGGTAGTATGTCTTCTCTTCTTTTTCTGAAGTCTGGGCTGTCACTATTCTGTCCTCATTAGGTTACACATTGCTGCTGGCATTCCACGTGATCCAGAGACAACTAATGCACCCAGTAAGCTGGCAGAAGACCTGCCTTGGCGAGGTTGAAAGTGACTCTTGCAATATTTAGCAAGGCACTGCTCTTCATTGCTCCAGGTCTTCCCAAAGTAGACTTTTCACATATCAGAAATGGTAGTTCTTATAGGCTCTGTTAAACAATGACTGTCTTTAGATCTTATTTGATGTCTCCTTTCCCAAACTCTACCAATAGGTCCTAAGTTTGGCATCTTACTTATGCTGGGATAGAGAGGATAATGCAAGAGTGGACAACCTGTGGCACACATGCCGCAAGTGGTATGGGCAGCCTCTATGCACAGCACATGGAAGATCAGGCAGGGCGCAGGGAGAACAGCAGCAGATGGAGCAGGAAGCAGAAAGCAGGTCAGCAGATTGGGCAGAGGAAGGGGATAAGAGGGGCTTTGTTTGTGGTACTCCTGCCAGAAAGGCTAGCCCCTGTTGGTTTAATGTTTGACTGCAGACTTTCCAAAGGTTAGTTCATCTCTATAAAGATGCTTTACTAAATCCATGTTTTGGGGGGTATTGGTTATAGGTGTGTTGGGTGTTTGTGCCCGAAAGCTGGGAAAGAACAATTTTTACAACTATTTTAATTGCTCTGATAAAAGATATCGCATTTACTCAAAAAACATGTATTTTACTTACTGAAGACCCTACATAGGTCCTTAACATGGCAGATAGATTAGTATTAGCTTGAAAAATCTGAGCTACTCAAGAAGTGAACCTCAGACATCATCAGATTGTAGCACCACTTACCACTATGATTCTGGTATCTTGTATGAAGATTTTTTAGTCCATTATGATTTTTTTCCCCAGTATGATTCAACCTCTCTCTAAGCACTGGAAACATTTAAAAACAACTATAATGAATAGTCCAACAATGAAACACTAAATGATGCTAAAAGGTTATTGCCTTTGTGACTAAAATCCCCACCCTTTTCCTTATTACACTCAAAAAAAAATTGCAGATTTTTAAAATGTGATTAGTGAGTTTGTCTGCCTATAATTTTGTTTGTCTAGTTTGAGGGAACTACTTATCAGAACGTTAGCCATCAATCTGTCCTTTCTGAAAATGTTGCCTCTCAACAATATCTTAGGTTGAGTACCCAAAGTTCCAAGCCATTCCTGAAAATGTTGACCAGAATATGCCTGCAAGGTAAACAGGCTCAGCTATGTTAAATGAAGGGGACAAATAAATCTCCTTTCAGAATAACTTATCATGTTTCCCAATACATACACTTAAGGACTAGGCACAAACATCTTAGCTGATATCACCTCTGCCACATTATTGAAAGGGAAATTGTTTATACTGTTCCTAGAATCAAAGTATATTGATGTTCCATGGTAGGGCTCTGACAGATCCCAACCACCTCAAATTGCAGCTGAATGAGAACTGGAATCCAGAATATACGCTGTAGTCACTAGCTGAGAGTGTTAATGTTAGATAGGGTCTAACGGTAGGGGTGCACTGTCCAAAGATTTGTTGGACCTGGTGCTGGCCACGGGTGACGACCCGGTGAGGGGGCTGCGGGTGCTCGACCACCTGGGCGACAGTGATCATCACCTGCTGGAATTCACCATCCAGTGCAAGGTGGCAAAGGCCTGCAGCAAGGCAGCAGCCCTAGATTTCAGGAGGGCGCAGACTTCAATGAGCTAAGGAGAATAGTTGGGGAAGCACTGAGGGGATCAGGCAGGGCACAGGGGAGCCAGGTGTCCAAGAAGAGTGGTCGCTACTTAAGGAAATGATCCTCCAAGCTCAAAGGGAGGTAATCCCAACATGGATCAAAGGGAGCAGGAGGGCACAAAAGCCCCCATGGCTCACCAAAAGCATCCAGGAATGTTTTCTAGCTAAAAGGGAGGTGTACACCCAATGGCAGGGAGGGGCCATCACCAGGGAGGATTATACTGTGTTTGCTCGGGGATGCGGGGGGGCAGTCAGGGAGGCCAAGGATGAGATGGAACTGGGACTAGTTTCCCGGATCAAGGACAACAAGAAGTCCTTTTTTAAATAGGGGGTAAAAAGAATGTACCGGGTAATGTGGGACCTCTGCAAGACACTCTAGGAAATTTGGTAGCCACACCAGATGACAAAGCTAACCTATTTAACGAGTTCTTTGCCTCCATTTTCCTGAGCAGGGACC
>NW_017728995.1:60930459-60933444 GCF_001723915.1 Gavialis gangeticus
GGTTGTTTGACCCCAGTACTCTTTCCTGCCATGGCAGGGGGTCGGACTTGATGATCTGCTCAGGTCCCTTCTGACCCTACTAACTATGAAACAGTAGGGGTGCACCGATAAAGATTTTCTTGGCTGATACCAGTAGCTGATTATTCACCAGGCATATTGGCTGATACCAATCTGATAACCAATTTACAGGAATGCAGCCAGGCAGCATGGAGAGCAGCACTCTGCAGGTAAGTCTGTGGAAAGGAAGTGGGGGCAGGTCAACGCCCCCATAGTGAGGGAGGGAGTGGGGCTGGGGCTGGGGCTGGGTCAGGGTAGTGAATGGGGCCCTGGGGTCAGAGGAGGGAGCAAGATGGAGCCGTGGGCAGCTCGTCAAGAGGATCAGCATCCCAGCATCTAATAATGGTGGTGGGGGTGCTTGAAAATCAAATGGCCGCCGGCACCATTTTAAGCTCCGGGACACTTTTAACCAGAGCCAAGTGAGGTGAGGGCAGAGGCAGGCTGCCTGTTGTGGGCTTGGGGCTCTTTGCCCTGTTGCCTTTGTCCCGGGAGCTGTGTGCTAGCCATGCTATGTCCCCTACCCATCCAGCAGTGGGAGGCACAGCTCACCACTGCCATTGCTGCCAGATGGGCAACGAATGCAACGCAGCCAGCATGCAGCTCCCAATGCAAATGCAGCAGGGTGAAGAGCCCACAGTGGGCAGCCTGCATCTGCCATCCTGCTCGGCTCAGCTCGGCTCCAGTTAAAAGAATCCGAGCGCTTAAAAATGGTGGCAGTGGCACCTGAATTCAAGCTCATAGAATGGCCCCACCACCATTTTGAAGCACCATTTTTAAGCACCAGGACACTAATCCCCTGGACGAGCTGCCTGCCCCGTGCCCCTTCCCCTCCACAGATTTACCTGTAGGGCGCTACTCCCCATGCTGCTCATCTGAATTCCTGGCCGCGTGCATGTGTACAGATGTGCAGATGCATGTGGTGTCCAGGGGCCCCCAGCCAGAAGGCATATTACATTTGTTGGTACATTATCGACTACACCAGCCAAAAATAGCCAATAGCCAATAATGTTAATTTTCCTTTTATCGGTACTATCCAGTATGGCACCAATATATCTAATGGCGCCTTTCCATCTTTCCCATAGGAGATGCAGGCAAGTTAGACAGACAGTGAAAGGAATAATATAATTTACTTTTCTCTTGATCCAGTCTTTTCAGTTCAGGTCCCTGTAAAGTTTGAGCTCAATTCTACATTGTTTATAGACTGTTCCATAGATTATATGGCATTTCTGCAGATTCCTGGGTGGAAACAAGCCAACAAATGTGCATGCACACAAACAGGTTGTTCCTATCCTTGTCTTCTCTCCAGCCATCTGATTATATTTTCTATAGACCCCTGATAATTTGGTTCATCATGCCTGGTAATGGAACACTGCGCTTCAGTTGTCCTCCAAGGGAGGCTAGCATTATTGGAAGTGTGCTTCAGTTTAATCACCTATTGTCTTCATCCTGGTTGTGGCTATCATGCTTTTAGAGACTCTAGGGAATGGCAAGATTGTCTGTCTCCCTTTCTTCAATTTACCCAGATCCAGTTGTGCTCTGACCATAGCATATGAATATAATAGGCCTGGCTTCAAATCCTGGCTGAGTCCCCATTTCAACATATGCCAGAGGTTGAACCAGGGATCTCCAGGGCTTAAAAGTAGGGTTGTCTATGTTGTGACCTGAAAACTACGGAGTTGTCTTCAGTATGTCTGAGACACAGATGGGGGCATGTAATGCATTGACCAGTGAGTGATACTGACACAAGGCCCAATTTAATGTAGCAGCTTGTGGGTTTGTAGTAAAAGATGAACCAAATGAAAAACCTTGGACAGGTCACTAGGAATGACAGACTAAGGGCTTGTAGTTGCCTCCCCACATCTTATTTTGTTGAGGTAGGCGTAAGGAAGAAAATACAGTCTTGCTGACAATGTCCCTTTACCAAGTAGAAAACTAGTAATGATTGCAAATGGGAATGATGGACAGCCCCAGACTGCACTCTCTGGGTTTGAATAGAGCTGTTAAGTGGCATCTGAAGGGCTAAAGCATGGGTGATTAAAAAGATGTTATCTTCAAGCCTCAGCCAGCCAGATGATATGTATTTCTGATGGGTAAATCCTGAAACAGTTATGTCCCTGATTGTAGTTGGGTTGTTTCTTATCATTCTAATGGCCTATTGGCAAAACTGCTTTTAAAAGGTTTATAATGTCTAATACTTACAAGGAAAGAAGTTGCTATAGCTCATATGTGCACTGTACTTTGCTTAAAAATAAGTAGTCAGTGGTTATATATGTAGGTTTATCATTAATATCCCTTTCCTGGGTGAAGTTCTGTTTTTATCCTGATTATAAAAGGACTCACTGCTTTTCTCAGATTGCCATATACACCCGACACATTGAGCTGTATACAACTTGGTCTTCTAAGCTTTCTCTGCATCTACTCTCTCTATTTAATGAGATGCTGGTCTGGTGTATAAAAAAAACCTGCTCATTTCTGATTAGATTGTCAAGTAACTTAGCTGGGTTGAAGAGCACAAGAGAGTGAACTGAAACTACTCAAAGCTGTGGGAGGGAGCTACAGAGTGTGTGTGTGTGTCTGTGTGTGACACCCTTCTTTATGGGGTAATTCAGGATGGCATGGTGATTCCTCCTTACCCTTACCCTTTTGGTATCTGGCTATAAGGACACACACAAACCTTCTGTGCAAGTGAATGACACATGCACCCCAGACATGGTTGAAATGACACTTGTGTCACAGTTCCCCTGCTGTTTACTTCAGGGAGGGCTATATGTGATGCCTAGTATCAACAAGGGACTCGGGAGACCTGGATTCTATTCCACGCTCGGCCAAAGAATTTCAGAGTGACTTTGGGCAACTGTCACGTGGCATTTTTGTGCTGTAGCTTTCTGTCTGTAAAATAAGGAGAACACACTTCCCTGCCTTACTGGC
>NW_017728995.1:60938444-60957353 GCF_001723915.1 Gavialis gangeticus
ATTTGCTGTCTGTAAAATAAGGAGAACACACTTCCCTGCCTTACTGGCTGCTGTGAAGAAAGACACAGTAAAGGTTGTGAGGTGCTCAGTTCCTTTATGCATGGGGGGGCATAGAAAGAGTTTTCAATTCTTCTTTCCCACAACCATGAAAAAAAGGAGAATTAGTAATACAAAACCAAATTGTTTCTTCCAATACTGATATTCACAAAAGAAATTTTGGAATAATTAAAACAGTGTTTCCAGGAGCGCGAATAAGTTATTGACTCAGCAAAGAAGAAAATAATAAGCCAAATGTTATTTTATTGTTACTGCAGTCCTTTATCACTACTATTATTATACAGTACAACATGATTACTTAAGGCTACCCAGATAAATGTTCTTTTTTCTGAGGAGCTGAGAGCCTTTTTAGAAATTGTTTATTGAAAAAATAACAGAGAAATGCCCATGTTGTTTCAGAGGAGCAAAAATTCACAACAAAAACTTTTTTTTTCCTTCCTAGTGGACGGAAGACCTCAGTTGTAACATTCAGGTGATACAAATTGCTAACATGTTTTTATCAAACAGTTAATATACAAGACAAAGAAAGGAATGGTTGAGGTACTGAAAGACAGCCAGGGAGCTTCAGTAGGACACTGCATGGAAAGGCAGGTAAGAGAAGGATAGACTTTGGTGACAGAAAAAGCTGTTTAGCAATTTAGTTGGTACATACTGCTTGGTTACTGTAAAACAAGGGTGTCTAGCTTGGAGCCAGAAATGGATGCCAGGGGAATCATTCAGATATTGTCACATCATATGGGACAATCTCCTAGACCCATCTCATGTGCAACACAGGCCGTGAAACTTCTTCAGATTAATTTCTACTTGACCTAGAGCTTATCTTTTGCTTTATTATTGTGATCATGGGGCCCTTCCCATACTGCTAAATGGGAAGGAGTTTCCAGCTAGTATCTAGAGAAAGAACTGTCCCATAAATATGATAGCGGAGTGCAGTATTAGTTAATAATCACTCTGTGGCCGTCGGGCCTCGAACACTCGATCCCGTGCAGCCCTGGCTCGAGCACTGGGTGGTGTACGCCTTGTAAATTTCCGCAAATCGCCGAGTAGGTGTTCCCTCTGCGGGTAGTCATCCCCTATCTCTCCTGCCATGACTTTGAATGTTCTTCAGTGTGGGGGGGGTTGGCTACCCAGGGAACTTCTGCGGTGCACAGTCTACCTGACAGTCACCCATGGGGCTCTGCCACCCCTACACCCTGTCCTCATGCCACCTCAATGGCTTGCTCGATCTTTGTGACCATGTACCTCTTCTTACATCCTGGAGGAGCCTCCTGAATTCCTTCCCATCTGGGATGTCAGCCCTGAGGCCGATTTCCTTACTCCGCCTCTAGACTCGGGGTCTTGCTCCTGGAACCTGCTCTCGCCTCGGGTGTACTCTTGCCCTAAGGCCTTAATCCAACGGGAAGCCCTACGGGCCTTCCCCTGTCTATTCCGCTTCTAAGAGCTGCTCCTGGCTCTCAACTCGTCCACCAGGGAAACACAAAAGAATACATGAAAGAAAAACACACAATGACACATCCGCTATCGCTAGGACTTAGGGCAACTCCCTCCCTTGGCCCCTTGCACCAGGGCACCCCATACTGAGTCCCCCGTGGTCCACCCGAATGCTCGTGGCCTCCTATTCGGGTCGTCCCTTCCCCTTCTTTCCACTTCGTCGGTGAGCCCGGCGTTGCCCCTCTCTCCCTTCTGGGGCATCCCCAATCCGGCTGTCTCGCCTTTCCATGGCCCTTCTTGTTGCTGCTGTTGGGGCCCTCTCAGTGGGGAGAGTTCCTCCTTCTCCCCGCTGTTCCCACTACTCCCACCTGTAGTGATGCAGCCCTTTGCTGTCTCCCTTGGTGCTGCCGCTCTCACAGGTCGCAGGGGGTGCTTTTGGCTCACCTCCGGCGTTGACCGATTGCTCCTTGCTGCAGCTTCTGCTGCTGGCCTCTGGAGCCTCTTCTGTCTCCTCCTCCTCTGCTGCTTTTCCCTCCTTGGGAGAGTCCCGGTGTGGGTCTGGCATCTCCCCACTCCCAGGATCCACACTCTCCTCCCTTCTCCCTCCTCCACTGGCCATCTTTATTGCTGCCGGCTGGCATCCGCTGGTGACATCATCAGCCGGCCTCAGCTGAATAAAGACGTGGCTAACGAGCCGCGCGGGTTTCTCTCCCTGCTCCTGCAGCATCGCAGCTCTGGTTGAGGGTAAGGAGTTTTTCCTTGTTTTAACTTCTATGTCCATTTTTTTAAATCTTTTCCTTGTCCCACCTGGCTTCTGTCACTTTCTTTTCTTATTTGGGGTTCTTCCGCCCAGTCTCTTCTGGGACACACTCACTCAGGAATTTGGGCGCGTCTACATGTACGTTAATGCATTTTTCCTAATGCACTTTAAATTTAGTGCCTCCAATGTGAGGTACTAAATTAATGCGCA
The DNA here is from genome assembly GCF_001723915.1 of Gavialis gangeticus. Lineage (NCBI taxonomy): Eukaryota > Metazoa > Chordata > Crocodylia > Gavialidae > Gavialis > Gavialis gangeticus. The sequence continues at coordinate 60,940,903 of NW_017728995.1, forward strand.
TTAGGCTGCCCTAATGCACCAAAGCACAAGTGCATGTTTTTGGGTGACAATGCGCAGTAGCCTATGTTACTGTGCATTAGTGTAATAGCAGGGTTTTACACACCAGTTTAATGAACAGTAAAATAGGCTACTGTGCATTAAAATGCACATATAGATGTTCCCACTATGTTTCTTTTTGTCTTCATAAACATACCCATGGATTTTTGACCTTTCTCTTTCTGTAACTTGGCTTTCTTTCTTACTGTTTCATTTTCTTTTTATCATATTAACCTTAAAAATGCTGTAGTTCCAGACCACCATTTTGATATTGTAATGCCTATTGTTGGCCAATCTGAGAGCTACGATAACTAGTGAACAATAACAGCCACAGCGTGAAGCAGTTGTGTGTCACAATCTGCATTTTTCACAGAAATTGTTTTGAGGGAATTGAGAAAACTAATAGCCTGAAGAAGTTGGAGAAAGTATTCTGGGTCTAGTAAAGGATTTTGAAAGAAAAAACCATCTTGGATGTAGTGGTGGGTTATAGAGATGGAATAAACAAATTTCCTATCCGGTTTGTCTTTGACTTGCTTCCTTTCTCAACACTGTGCAGAATATGTATCCCGACTCGAATGTAATTGATGATTCAATGTTTTTATATCAGTTATAAAATTGAAATAATTTTATATCTGTTAGTCTGTTATAGAACTTAGATTAGTGTGTACAAGATAGGGAGTATTTTCCAAAGACAGTATTTAAAAACGTAATTTTTTTAAAGAAAAAGAGAACCATCAATGATAGGCAATTCAGAAAGGAATGGGATGATGATTTCCTAGAAATAAAGCATTCTGGCACCCTTTGCTCCTGATGCATTGCAGACTATCCCTTTTTTAAGCCTTTTGAAATCTGGCTGATGGCAAATGCTGTGTTACTAGGGATTAGAGGAAATAAGCCATGTGAACAGCGTACAAATTGAAAATTGTCCTCTCAACAAGGACTTGAGAGCTCTTACTGCTCTAAACTATTTTCAATTGTTTTGTTTTCAGGCTTATTTTTGACACATCTCAACATACTAGTTCTATGAGGAACAACATGCAAACTTTTTCTCATGAGTTAATTTGCTTTCTTTTTCCGTGGCTGTGCTATGATGTTAGATACTGAAAATGGGATCAATTAGAGATCCAAAGCCTTTTAGAAAGGAATGATACATAAGTAAAACACATTTATGCTGTAACAAGGAAATTGATGTCTGTTTGTTTCTTCAATTTTAATAGGCCGATTTAATGTTTTGGCCCTCCAGCAAAGTACAAAGTTTGTGAAGAGTTGAGATTGGCTATTCAGAATTAATTTGGGTTCAGCCAGTAGCTTTTTTTAAAACCTCTTACTTCCTGCCTACCTGCCCATGGTAAAACGGTACTGCTCCAATCGCTAATACACGTTGCTGTTTTAGTGTCTATGAAGATGGTTTTTCCTTCCCTGTTCAGAAAAGGGTTAAAGGAAGATATTGAGGCCTTTCCCAACTTCGCTAAACTGCTGTTAAATATACAGCCACTTTACAGAGGAGTTGAAAACACCAGGGGTCCAATCCTGTTCCCTTTGAATTCAGTGGGAGTTTTACCATTGACTTCAGTGGGAGCAGGTTTAGGCCTCAGGTGAACAACAACCTGAAGTTAGAGCAAATGCTTCACATCATGTTGAAAAGGAACAGGATTTTAAAAGGCAGCTCCTCCGTGAGGAGATGAGATATTCCTGCTTGTTCTCTTTGTCAGATGTTGCTTTAGAAGTCAGTAATTCAGCGTCTCTATCTGCTTAAGGCAACTGCTGATCAAAGTATGCTTTTTGTTATTTGTGCACCCTAATAAATATCTTATCAAGACAGATGTAGGACTCCTTAAGGGGGGTGAAAAAAGGATTTGTCAGGTGGAAACTAACACTGAAGATGAAAGGCAGGATGGAGGCACACCTTATAAGCTAACTGAATCGGAGAGAGATAAGCTTTTGTGAAAAACTTACTTCATCAGCTGCAGATAGCTGTTAGCATTGCATCTGATGAAATGAGCAGTTGTTCACTAAAACTTTGCATCTCTGATTCAGTTAGTTGGTAAGGTGCACCTCTACCTCACCCTCTGCCTGACTTCAGCCTAACACAGCTGCCTACTACTCTCTATGCCCCTGTCCACTGAAAATGAAAAGTGTGGTTTTGTCACCTATACTCACAGTAAGCAAGGTGGACCTGAATTCATTGTTAAAGGCAGTTGGTAGGCTTACTGGTCCTACTGGACTTTAGAAAGCCTGGTGTTACTGGCTTCTTTATCAGCACTGCTAAAGGAATGAGTGGGAATGAGTTGAGAGAAAGGAAGAAATGAAAGAGGAAAAGGGGGATGGGATGAATAAACGGCTTCAGATGCAGGTAAATAGAAGATATGAAGAAGAAAAGGAAGAATAGATAAGATTGTCAAGCTGACAGTCTAATACAGAAAATTTTCTTTTGTGTAACAATACTGTGCGTTTTGCAGCTGATTAGCCAGGTATATGCAGGGACATGTAGAATTTGTAAATTAGATTAAATTGTATCAATTGCTTACCACAGTAAATGTGGTAGGGCTGGCATAAAAAAGGCATAAAGGCCACTTTTCAGTGATGATCCTGAAGGTCAGGTGGGGAGATTAGCTGTTGATTGGGTGCCTGAAGCTGAGGAAAAGATGGTGCTAGGCATGTGCAGAGAGAGGGGACATCCCCCTACTGCAAAAAGTATTTGCCACCTTGTACAAAGAAAATTTTCAGGACTTGGGGCCAGGTTTGGAACTGAGGGAAAATATAGTTGAGGTGAAACAAATAAAAGTCCATGCCTTGATTTTTAGCTGGCACATGGAAGGGAAACACAGAGATGCAGTTCTTGCAGTATTAATTTCCCCTGCAGGCATATGTGAATCTTGTGCTGGCAAAATGTGTTACACTAACTGTCCCCATGACAGATGTGTTGTCCTTGTCCTTTGCTATCCAAGTCCATAGATTGCAACCTCAGTGCACTTTTAACGGTATACCCCAGGGCAAGATTGCCTAGCATCCTAGAAGTCAGGGGAAGGGAAACCACAGAATCACCCAGTCTCTCTCTCCCTGCAAATACAGAATCGTTCCTTAATGGAATAATCATACTGTTTTGTCCTCCCTAATTTTAAGTGTGATGGGTCCTGTTCTCATGATATTTCCATTTTGATTGTTCGGATCCAAGTTTATGGAGACTTTGCATCAGCTGGCATTAAAGCTGAAGGTATAAATGTGCTGAAGAACCCGGGGAGATGGAGAGGGACACAATACCACGGGGAATCCTGAGTACAGCGTCTCCTTGTCTATCTGTGTTCTTTAATAGTTCATTCAAATGGATAAGTCAAGGTATGCGTAGCTAGCTGGACCAGAGAGAAGAATTCTGTACGCTGAATTCACTACCCTGCTGGCCTGGGAAGGAAAGTGCAACTGGAATAGTGCAGTAGGCAAGAAACTGGAGAAGATTTTGTGGGTGTGTGACAGGTATTCACTCTTCTAGATGATTTCATGGATAAGCAAGGTCTTTAGTTTCTGAATGACAAATACGTTTTACTACTTTGCTCTATAACTTCAGCAGAGAGGGAAAAGAATTCAGGTGACTGTAGCTGTGACATTCTTGGTTTCCACCTTGAGATTTATTTTTATATCAGCAGCTCAGATGGAGAGGTTAGGACAGTGGAGAAAAAATGTCCAAGGAGTTAGCAATGCTGAAAACTGTATTTAGAATTCTTGTAGTCAAAATATAATTCAATTGCAAATCACCCTGGAACTGCATCTTTCTTGCTTTAAAATCAAACACAGTTAGTGCTAGTGATGTTTGCTGGTATATTTAGATTCTTGCTAATGCCAACAGGGTTCAGACTGCAAAGATGTGGAGCTACTGTAGTGAATCTCTTCAGCACTGGAAGCCAAGTTATGCTGCTTCAAGAGCATTTCTGTCTTTATGACTGTTGTGGAGTTGACTGTGGACTTGGATACAGTTATAGTAAGGCCCTCAGTTTGGGACTTGAAAAGACAAAACAATGGGTACAGAGAAAAGAAAAATGGTAACAGTAGGAATCCCAATTTAAAGGGAGCTTCCCTGCTCCCTTTAAAACAGTGAAACGAAACAGGGAGCTGCAGATGCTCGTTGCCTAACATTGCTTTTTAAGCATTTGGTGCATAAGAAACTCCTTTGAAATACTGCAGATTTGGTCAGATGGGAACAACAAGTTTTGTGTGTTTCAATATAGGGATGAGTAATGGGATATCAAATAAATAGTTTAAACTTAAAATTATTTATTAACTAGCACATAAAGTCTATTTAGGGACCTTTATAAGGCTGATTCTGTAATAGTATTTTTCAGGATTATAGTTATAGCCATTACGTGGTGCAGAGTGAGTACTGAAAGTTTTCTTTGAAAAATAGAAGGTAAATAATGCAATTAAAGGCATAATTTTTTTGCGCAATTTATATATAAATTGCAGCTGTAACTTCTTCGTGACACTCATGTGAAAAAGATCCAATGGCCAAAATGTCAGGATGTACCTTTCTGGAGTAGTACATTACTGAAACTGTTGAGCTTTCCTTGGAGTCAATTTATGATGAAACAGGCCAGCAGGAGGGATACACACAATAAGTGGCAGCTTCTCTAATTGTAACCATTCACTACTGAGAGCAGGTCAGCCCTTTTTCAATATGTTACTCTTTGAACACGTTTTCTAGAGTTCATAGTGAGGGAACCATGATCCAAACCCGTGACACCCAGATCCTCCAGATACCGATATAAGGAATTTTAATCCCATGAGTAGTCCCAAGTAAATCCATGTGCACTTTGTTTTCTAATATTTTGTTGGAGGAAAAGCAGTCAAGTGGTTTCTATAGGAATTCTTTAAGTGTTGCTTGGTTTTCAACACAAAGTGGTGTAGCATCCATCTATGAAGAGAAAAGAACATTTTCCACAATTCATTTCTTTGGAGTGGAGGAAATTCATTTCATTACAGTTTTCTAAAAATAGAATCTCAATATTGGTTTGCTTGTACAAATCCAGGAGAGCAGAATGGCAGATCAATAACATTACGAGGGGTGGTTTTATTACCCTTTAAAGCATAGTGGAATTACAAAACAGTTTATCAATTTTTTCCATCTCAGTATGTTATGACAAATACAAGGCAGCTCCTTCAGCTACATCACTTTGATAAGCTCTGAAAAGTTAAGCAGGATCTCAGTTGGTTAGAGTTTCAATGGGAAAATTACAAGGAAAACAAAAATGCTGCAAAACATTTAGCAGTTCAGTGGTGGCACCATCTTCTATGCGTCAAGAAAGAATCGGTAGTCTTCAAACACAATACTTGAGCCCATGGTTAACACAGGTGTCACGTTTTGCACTGCTCTTTCAGGATGATATATGAATTTACAATGTCTAGTGAAATGAGTCTGCTTGTAAAAGACCTAGTCTTGATACCCAGACCATCTATGGTAATTAAATCTTTTTTAGATCCACAGTTGTAAGCATTTTCCAACTTGGGCATCAGTGTCTGACAAATCAAAAATTAATTCCTGCTGCAGTTTCACTTGGAGAAGAGTTATTCTTCAGTTTCTTCCATAACCTTATTTATTGTGCAGTGTGGCTGATGTACTTTGGCAGGTATGCCACACTCCAGAGGCTGCTAAACTTCAGTGCTGAGTGACCTCTGTGTACAGAGGTAAAATGCTCCTGATCCCATCAAGGGAGCCAAGTCTGTTAGATGCGTTGGCATTAGCTAGACCTACCTGGAAAATGGGAAGCATGTTTGAGCAATGATTTTTTTCTACAAAACACTTTTCTTCAGTTTGAGGTTTTTCAGGTGTATTTGGCATTCTGCAAGATAAAACACACTATGTCACACACTCCTGACCGTTCCTCTTCCCCAGCCAGCCTCTTATAGCAATCACAACCCTTCCTGAGTGCATGCTGGAGGACTGAGGTAGGTGGGGAAGTATAAATCTTCAGCAGAGTTCCTTCTCCTTGGAAGTCTTAGAAAAATTCAATTCAGTGAATGAAAAATTAAAGGAAAATTACCAACAGCTTTATCTCATGAGATGTAAAACCACGATTGGCATAAGAGTTAAAGTCAGGATTTGTTCCCAATTACTGTATACCTGTTAAAACATTTGTGTCAATCCATACAAAAATATACGAGAGTTGAGTGATAACTAGTGACTAGTGTGGGAAACAGAACTTGGAATCATAACTATGACTTCTATACTGAACATTTTAGCTGCATTGACATGTTGAGGCTCTGTCACCTATTTGTGCACATTCATTTATTCTCACTCTCTCAGAAAATAAACAGCACAATGCACCCTGAAGTTTAGCGGGTTTTTAAAAAAAAGTCTTTACCCTTGAACAATTAAAACAAAAATTGAACTTTTAAAAACCAACAGAAGATCAACACTTCACTGAAATGCAGGCTACCAAGTTTCATCATGGACTAATTCTTTACAGCTGAGCTATAAGCCCCTCCTAAAAATAGGGATTTACAGTGGAACACTAACTATAACTATACATGAAGGCTATAATTATGCCTGACATAATTTACCAAGACCTGATTTCTATATAGCTTGTGAGTTTCTGCTGTTTGGTTTTGGGAGCAGCTTTTTTTTTTGTATGTGGTCTGCTTCCTTTTGTTCATACTATGTTGGCACACATTTTTTGATAAACATTTTTCTGAAGAGAGCTGAGCAGACAACTGTGATTAACTATGAAATGATTGGGTGAGCTGTTTGACAAAGTTATAAATAGGATACCACACAAACTCAGCACTAATCTTACTAAAAGACAGACACTGGCAACATTTCTTGCTCATGTGCTCCTGATACTCAGGAACAAAGACTACATTTTCATTAAGCTCTTGGGCAGCAAGCAGTAACTGAAAATAGTTTTCAGACCTCACCAGAGAAGCTTCAAGTTTTAAATGCTCTGGATCAAATTTGGACCTGATGCATATCAGTAGAGTTCTACTGAGTAATGGCAGGAGGGGATGAATTGAATTTCAATCATTGAAAGCAAGACCAGACTGTCCCTCTCTGCCTTATCAAGGGGCCTCAGTGCATGTTCACATGGATCAGCTTGAAGGGTGAAAGAGTATCTCAGTCTGGCTATGCATCTTTGGCATCACAGATAGATAACTTACCATAAATAGAACCTGCTACATAGATAGTTCAAACAACCAGGTTAAAATGTGCAAAGGAAAAACGTAATACAGATTTCCCTTTTAACAACCAAACATAAGGCAGATAGTTGCATCCCTCCCACTGTTTGTCTTTGCAAAGGTTGCTGTATATTGGTGATAGATAGATTCTCTAAAAGTTCCACGGCTGATAATCTTTCAAGGAGTAAGATCTTCTAAATATTGAATCAACCTTTTGGGCTTTTGGGGGGAGCTGGAAGTCTCACAATTTTACTTTTTTCACAAGATTTTTAGTATTTTCTGCTTCTATTTAGGATTGAAATAACACCATTTCACAATTGTTCAGCATTTTCATTTCAGTCAAAATAAGAAAAAACAAATGTATATGAAACAAAGAAGAAAACCAAAAACCACACCTGCCATCCCCCCAGTTTTAGAAACACTTTCATCCAGACATAAACTTCTATAGTGAGATGTTAGTTTCTCTAGAAACTTACACTAAAGTCAAGTTCTTGTATAATTGATTAATGCATTTTGTCTTGCAACTTCCACTAGTAAATGACCATGGGTTTCTTCTGATATGGCAGTTTTAGTGCTCCTGATAAGCTTTGGTGTAACTTCAAGAGGAGGTCCACTTGGAGATTTGAGTTGAGATTTTGTTTTGGTAAGATTTCTTGTTTCAGTCGAGTGGGTTTCCCTACTCCAGTACTGAATGATGCGTTTGCAGCACTGTTTGTAAACTGTTTGCAGTTGCCCATTACTACTTAAGTATCTCAAAGTACAACAACATTCTCCTCTTTGAGGCTTGAGCAAGATGAAACAGAACAGGATCCCATTCTTTTTCTACTGAAATCTCTTTGCTGGTAGCAAGGATTATTATAAATTATTCCCTGAAAGACATTTTTCTGAAAAATAGAGCAAAATACTTTAACTTTTTAAGACCTTAGGTATCTCAGCATTTTGTTACCGTGTAGTTTACTTTCTTGATTCTTTACCAGACAGTGCCAGTCAACTGCCAGTAAAAGTGATGAAAAGCTTTGCAATTTCTAATAACTAAACTGCTTAGTGCTAATATAGGTAGAGAAAGATCCTCCTTAATTGCTTCCCTTCTTTATTAGGAGCTTATATGGAAGGTTTATGAAGACCAGCATAATATGTAATTGAATTTGATTATTTATTTGTATTGCACAGAAACCTCTGGTTAAGCTGCATGTAACAGAATAGTGATCAGTTTTCAGTTTGCTGTAATCTAATGTAAGATCCCCCATAAAAGACTCTTTGTTTAAAAACTGCAAACCGAAACATCTGGTAAGAGGCAGCCATGCTCAGGATGACTTTGAAAGAGGTTGGTAACAATGGATCATAGCACAAACCTTGAATAGGTCCTCACAAGTATTATGTAAAAAGACAAGGTAATTCTTGCCTCATCTAACATTTGGTATAAGGGCCTCCTGCCTTATTCAGTGAAGGCAAGTGACAGCAGCGTAACACTAAACCATTATCTCTTTCTTCCTTGGTCATATGTTTTAAGGCTAGGGACAGACATTCAAAAAGTCAGAGCCTGAATTGATTCAATCTTTGCAGGTTAGTCTAACGTGCAAAAACTGAACTGATTTGCAAAGGTGCAGATATTCACGTTTAATTCTGGAAATGCAGGCACATGCCTGTAGTGGCTCAGGCTAGAAGCCAGGGGGCACTACAGCCGCCCTCCCTTCCCTTTGCAGCAGCTGCAAGGCTAGCGAGAAGCTGACTTGGGGGTGTGGCCAGGCCCCTGGCAAGGGCTAAATATGATTGGGGAGGGGGTTAAACCCCCACCTTGGCCTGCAGGCACCCCAGCCAGGGTATGCCAGGAGGGGGAGGGGGGAAGCAACCTTTGCCAGGCTTATCCCCAAGGCCAGACACCGGCCAGAGCAGTACCTCAGGCAAAGGGAGGCAGGGGGTGGGGATTAAACTCCTGTCTCCAGGCGGGCCTCAGTTGGGGTCTGCCCAGCTTCCTGCCTGCTTTTGCTCGGGTGGCGGGGGGGCCTTGCTATCCACTCAGGGCTGGGGCTATGGCTGCAGGGCTGAGCCCAGCTGGCCTGTGGGTGTAGCTGAAGGCAGAGGCAGAGGGGCAGCCCAGGCTGGGGCCACATGGGCTATGTGACCAGGGTGCTCCCAGTTCCCTGCACCCAAGCTGGGGTGGGGGCTGTCGTGGAGCCCCAGCTGGTTGAGAAGGGCCCTGGAGAGCCAGCTCATGGGGCAGAGCCCTTCCCAGCCCCCTGTGCATGTGTGAGGCCTGGCCCAGCGGCACAGGCAGGGTCTGGCTGGGAAGCAGGCTTCCCAAGCCAACTCAGAGGTGCCAGCGGACCCTGAGCCTGGCAGCTGCCGCCACACCCCTGTCCTGTGCAGCACCCAGGGCTGCAGGCGCATGGGGATGGGGGAGCTATTTTGCCCCCCTTGCCTCCATCTGCTGCAGCCATGCCGTGCTGTGCTGCTCCGGGTGGAGGATGTGGGAAGCTTCAGCCCCATGGTTTCTGCCCAGCACGTGGAGCTGTGGCTCTAGCCCCTGGAGGCCTTGGAATGAGGAAGGCGAAAGGCATCTGGGAGCTGCAGCTGGAGCTCCATGCGTTGGACAGAAGCTGCTGGACACAATAGGGCTGTTTTTCTCCTCTTCCCTCCAGCTGCAGCTCCTGCTCCTGCTGCACCATGCAGTGCTGCTTGGGGCAGGGGAAGCTTTCTTCAGCCCTGCTGCGTCAGCCCAGCTCAGGTAGAAGCCGTCAGGCTGAAAGAAGCTCCCCCTCCCCGAGCGGCGCTGCATGGTGTGGCAGGAGCAGGAGCCACAGCTGGAGGTGAGGGGAGAAAAACAGCCCTGCCAGGCTCAATGGCTTCTACCCAGCACGTGGAACCCGGGTTACAGTCCCTGGATGTCTTCTGTCTTGCAAAGCACCTGGGGGCTGGAGCCGTGGAGCTGAAGCTTCCCACTCCCCCACCCAGAGTGGCGCAGCATGGCATGGCTGTGGCAGTGGTAGCTGGAGGTGAGAGGGGCAGAATAGTAGGGGTGTGCAAAATTTCAGCAGCCGTTTCATTTCAGAGGTGTTTTGGGCCATTTCAGTGTCTGAAACACTGAATCCGAATTGAAGCAGAAGGCCCAGAAGCATCTCCAAAATGAAACAAGGCATCCAAAATGTTTCAGAAATGTTTTGGAAAATTTTGGCGTTTCGGAGCTGGGCTTACAGGGAAATAACTGTACGCTGCTGCCCTGCCACGCCGCTCAGCTCTGCAGGAAGAAGAGATCTGTGCCAGGGTCTCCGAGCCGCCACTGCCTGGCAGTGTGGGGAAGGCAGCAGCAGCTAGAAGACCCCCAGCATGGATCTCCGCTCCTTGCAGAGCTGAGTAGTGCACCAGGGACCAACAGGCTTGCTCACCGCTCTGTGTTGCTTACCTGCCCCGTGACCCGGCATGATGGGGATCAGAGATCTGTGCGGGGATCTCCTTACCTGCATGGAGGGCAGTGGCCCTCCCCCAGATGAGGCACCCATGGCCCTGCCCGGTTGGGTGGGGCCGTGTGAAGCTTGCAGCCCATTCAAAACAGATTAAGCTGAAATGAAACAGGACAGTGATCCGAAACACTGAAATGAATCACTGTCCTCTGAAACAGCTGAATCTGAAATGGAATTGAAACGCAGCCATTTTGTACAGCCCTACAGAACAGCCCCTTCTGGTCCCAGCCAGCCTGCAACTGGCTGTGTGCTTGCAGCCCCAGGTGCTGAGCAGGACAAGGGGGGGCGGGGGGGCACAGAAGCAGCTGCTGGGCTCAGGGCCCACTGGCACGTTTGAGCTGGCCTGGGAAGCCTGCTCCCCAGCCAGTCCTTGCTTGTGCTACTGGGCTGGGCTGTCACGCAGCTGGCAGTGGGCTGGGAAGGGCCCTGCCCCCCTGGGCCAGGCCTGTGGGACCCTCCCCAGCTGGCTGGGGCTCTATGACAGCCCCACCTGGCTTGGGTGCAGAGACCCCTGCAGCCCCAGCCCAAGCTGCAGCCCACTGGGAAGGGCCTGGCCCCAGTGGCCCAGCCTGTGCTGGCCCCTCTGCCTCCTCCTCAGCAGCACAAGCAGGCTGGTTGGGCTCAGCCCTGCAGCCCCAGCCACTGGTTTGGCAGGTGGATGGTGGGGGTCATGGTAGCCAGCTATGGACATGCTCCCTCCTCTGCCGCTGGAGTGGAGAGGAGGGAAATGGCTGACAGGGGCCACAGTCCCCCGATAAACCCCCTCTCTGCTCCCTTTGCCTCAGGGGACCATGCATCTGGCCATGCCCTGCCCCTGCTTGGGCTAGAGAGCAGAGGGGAGAGGCCAGCCCTGCTGTCTGGGGGAGAAAGCACAGCCAAGCCCAGCAAAGTATCAGGGATGCTGGAGGACTCTGATTTAATTTAAACCAGGAAGTATTCCAGTCTCAACTTGGGGATCTTTTTTCACACTATTGACTTATTCTTAGTGTGCTAATTAAGGCCATGTCCCAGACCCTATCACAAAACCCTACATAATGGATCTCCTGCAGAGAGCAAGCCATCAGGAGCTTCAGTACCTCAGAGAGAGAGCCTGGCGAGTGCTGTTCTGCACTACAAAGGGTTGACTGTGTTTAGTCCAGCCAGGTTTAGGGCCTTTGCTGTTTGTGGCATATGTGGATGTGGCCCTAATTCATTTTTTCATCCCTGTCTCAAACCACTGAAAAAGATATTTTTGCCTGAAAATTATAAAGTGTCTCTTAACTGATCTATAAACATGGTTTAAAAATATCTCATTGGACCCCATTTTGCCATCTCATGCAGACCTCTCCTGGTCAGGTCAGTGGTAAGGGCACACCTGTGCTGGTAAGTGCAGAATTGAAACCTTTGTGCAGAAATAAGCACGGTGTCATCACCATGGTCTGGAACAGTGTATTAGTAAGGAAAATTGGCAGTGGGCAGGTAAGCTGCTGTACTGCTGAACTTTTCAACAAGAGTCAAAAGTGTTGTCAACATCTGTGACATTTTCTGCAATGTTTCTTTAGGGGATTTGCCACTGGAAAAAAAAATTATATATACACATATATTCTTAGAAACTTAAGTTTTATCTACTCTAATATTTTTTTCCAAGGCACGGAAGTAGCCTTTATCCTTGTCTTTGCTAACTAACTTCTGTTTGCCATGTTAACTTTCCCTATAAAAGCCTCCTACCTTAGGGGCTTGGATTAAAGAAATTGGCACCACATTTCTAGTGCATGTGACTGATACTGGACCTACAGCCTCAGAGACTGAAGTCTTCATATAATGTATCTCACAAATAGAGCACGGACAAGTAGAAGTTTCTCCACCCTGCCCTGCAAGTTTGCTGCAACCCAGATGCCTGACTTAAGTACACATTCTGTGTAATTCAACTGCCTTTGTACCCATTAGAGCAGGGGTGGGCAATTATTTTGGGCAGAGGGACGCTTACTGGGTTTTGGCAAGTCATTGAGGGCCTCATGACAGGCAGCCCTGAGCAGATTAATATCAGTTTTCTAAATTTTTTAGGGGTCCTGCAGGCTGGATCGAATGGCTTGGCGGGCTGCATCTGGCCTGCGGGCTGCATTTTGCCCACCCCTGCATTAGAGGTTCTCTGTTGTAAGGGTACTAATTGCAATTATGCCCCTCCCTCCCACCAAAACAAACACAAAGTCTTACCACTCTTTATTCATTTATGTCAAGTTTTCACTGTAGTGGAGTTACCAGGCAGTGCTGCGCTGGTTGGCATCCAACTCTCGGCTGTAAGTAGATTAGGTTGTTTTATTTGGTTAACAGTATTTTGATGGCTTAGTAAGTCCTGCTGTAGGAAGGTAAGGAGTGGTAAGATCAGGTTTGCGGAATGTATAGCTGGCCTATGTTTTTTTTACTTCTGTTGGTATAAACCTGTTTGGGGCTAGCACCTGTTCAGGCCAGATTATCTGCATTCGTCAAAGTATGCTACTGTCGAGTGTGCTTATAGTTTGTGCAACTTCAAGTGATTAAACCAGTGGTCTCCAAACTTTTTTGAACGCACATCCCATCAGTAAAAAATTTTTGAGCACGCACCCCCAATATATATATATATTTATATAAATATGAATATAAGCTCTAATATTCCTGCACCCCAGTGCATCGTCTTGCGCAGCCCCTGGGGTGCATGCACCCCACTTTGGAGACCACTGGATTAAACACACTGTGTACTTTTTTTTTTGTCATCTTTATCTTTTTTTATCATTGACATTGAAAGTTATAGACCATGGCACTGGTTTTCTTTATCTGAAATGAGAACATTAGCTCAGATAGTATGGGCTATTTGGATGGCCATCAGATAATAAGGAGTTGTAAATGGTGCTGACACAGGACAAGTTCAAATCAGTGGTGTGCAGCTGGAAAAGACCTCACATCCTCATTATCAGTTACCTAAGAAAGTCACTCATCTGTCGATTACTGAAGAAAATGCATTTTAATTGCAGTAGAATATTATTTTATTGTAAAGTTTCGTGCTACACGTGGCCAATACTAAGAACACTTACAATGTGAACATCTCTATACTAAGGTTCATTCATTCATGTTTGGCGCCTTCTGCACATCTCAAAATTATGCTACTTAAGCCAAAAGATAACTCTGGCCAATGCTACTTAGCTTGTGTTAGAGTAATTCCAGTTGGCGCCACAGAGATTAAAAAAGCAATTTGCAGTCCTCCAGCATCCCAGGATGCACTGCTCCCTGTACCCTGCCTCCCCCTTCCTTCCAAGGCAGGAATAGAGCCTAAACATGCTTCTGCTCGTCAGTGCTCTAGTGACAAGTCAAGCTGTGCAGGCAGGAAACCATATTAACTCTTAATGTATGACTGTTCACTCGCACCATGTTCCAACTTTAACATGGTTAGTATTGGTCTGAGTGTAATGTGTAACTTGACCCTTAGAATCAAATCCAGCTTTGTTTGGTCACTAATAGCATCACTGAAGTCTGTGAAGCAAGATGGATAAAATTGTCCCATACTCTTTTCCTAACAGTTACTAATTGATTACAACTGGCACTGCTTTTTGATAGGGCTTTGCTCAAAAAAGAAAGTATTCAAAATGTCCTGCTTTTGTTTACATAACAAGTTCTGCAGAAAGACTAGGATGGCGTGTTGAATGAATCCCACTTTACTAATACTTACTTACAAGGTGGACCAGTGCAGTGAATACCAGCACGCCCTTGCTGCTGCTTCTGCAAGGTCATATCTGTACTTCGAAGTGAATATCAGCCTTGCAAATAATTGGATAGGGCCCAGTCATAACAAATTGATTTGGATATTAAGGTTTAGATCTGGATTTTTGGCTCTAAATATAACAAAGGGTACATTCTCCCTTTGTGGAGGGAGTTTCAGCTCTCAAAGCCATGCACTCTGTGAAGAGTAATTGCATTTAACATTAATGACAAAAGCAGAAGTAATTATGTACTCCAGCTGGGTTACCCCAGCACAGAGACTGTCCCCTCTGCATTGCTCCATGGGGTATGGCTTTTATCCTTTCTATATCCATGCTCATGGAATCTAATATGCCCCATGCTGCATTGATTCCCTTTCTCCACTGTCTCCCTCCACAGACCTGTAATAACAACCATATAAGAATTTGCAGTGGGGCAGGCCAAAGAGTGCTCAGTCTCCCAACTGCATTGTGCCATCCCTGCCACTGAATCCACAGAGAGCCCCCTAGAATCAGAACTTGGAAGAAATGTGAATTAGAGCTGTGCGACGCTTTGGGTGCTGATTGGATTTGAAGGAGATTCAGCCCGATTCGGTGGCCGAATCTCTAAATCCAAATTGAATTGGGACCAGTTTAAAGGTCTGAATAGATTCAAAGCTCTCCGAATCTTCAGAAAAGATTCGGAGAGCTTTGATGATTCAGGCAGTCCCTGGTGGCTGCAGCAGGGAGCTGCAGCTGACTCCAAGCTGGTAAGTAGTAGGGGTGGGGGAGAGGGGGCTGAGGGAGGGGATCATGGACCCTACTACCCCCTGACTGCCCCCCCTCGCTCCCCTCAGCCCCCCCATGGCTGCTTCCACCCTCACTAGCTCAGTACTTTAAAGAAAAGTCCCACTGCTCACCGGGTGCTGCCAGGTGGCGGGGGATGATCCCCATTGCCCCACACTGCATGGGGGGCTCTGCCACGAGTCCCCTTGACCCTCCTTCGCTCACCCAGCCCCCCCACGGGTGCCCTGCCTGGGCCAGCTCCGTCGCTTTAAGATCAAGAAAAGCCCCGGGACTCTCAGCTCCTGCAGCAGCCTTGGGGCTTTGGGGGCTTGTGCAGAGCCCCTCACATGGCACGGGGCAGTGGAGGGCAGCAGGGATTGCCTCCGGCTGGCAGAAGCAGTGAGTCTGGGGGGTCTTTTTGTTTTTGGTTTTTTTTCTTAAAGGGCTGGACCTGGCCCAGGTAGAGCACCCATGGAGGGAGCTGGGGGAGCAATGGGGAGGGTCAGGGGGCTTGTGCAGAGACTCCCCATGCAGCGGGGGACAGTGGAGATCACCCCCCACCCAGCAGCACCCACTGCGGGTCTGGGAGAGCAGGTGGGGGATGGGCCTGGCCTGGCTGATTCAGAGATATGGCAGCAGCAGAATCTCCGAATCATATCTGGCCAAATCAAATTGGGACAGTGATTCAAATCACTGAATCGAATCACTGTCCCCCGAATCAGCTGAATCCGAATCTGAAGTGAATACTAGCCACTTTGCACAGACCTAATGTAAACCCACCCATCCATTGCCTCTTGCCTGTGGTTCTGACTTGTGCTCTACTTCTGTATCTCCCTGTCCCTGAAGTAGTGTTCACGTTCCATATACATATGGGAAAGGATCTGCCTTGCCCCCATCTTACTTCTGTGAGCAGAGGATATTGTGGGCCAATATACTTTAGCAGAAAATGAAAGCATATATATATATATATATATATATATATATAGATAGATAGATGTGCAAGCACTTTAGTGATTGCACCGGCATGAAATACAAGCCTGAAAACCAGTAAACCAGCATTTTGCAATATAAGCAATCAGTAAATAGTCAGATGACCTTGTATTTAACTTTTAGAAGAGAAATGTAACTGGCTTTGACAGACAGATCTTTAAAGTGAAGGAACAAGATTGTTGTGGTTTAACAAATTTCCTGTATAAGCAGCTTCCTTTTACATGCTGAATTATCAAGTAGCACTGTTATTAGGCCAACTTAGACACTGGTAATATGGGCTCAGTCAACTCACACATCCAAGCCTCACTGTAGCCGTCTGTAATATGGATATAAA
>NW_017728995.1:60962353-60966155 GCF_001723915.1 Gavialis gangeticus
TGAAGGAACAAGATTGTTGTGGTTTAACAAATTTCCTGTATAAGCAGCTTCCTTTTACATGCTGAATTATCAAGTAGCACTGTTATTAGGCCAACTTAGACACTGGTAATATGGGCTCAGTCAACTCACACATCCAAGCCTCACTGTAGCCGTCTGTAATATGGATATAAAGCTGTCTAGCTACTTTACGCAGGGATTGTGGGCCTTCATAAAAAGGGACCCTCTGACCTTTAGTTTTGTGCTGCCAACTTTGACCACACCTGGAAGGGAACTCTGGGAGGGTGCAGGGCTGTAGGGTCAACCAGCACTCTCCCCCCTACCACATATTCCTAGATGACCTTCTGCTTCTCCCTGGAGAAGCTGTCAAGGGACCAGATTCTCAGCTAATGGCATGGCACCACCATCAGGGGCCTCTTCATAGGTTTGAAACCAGCCTGCATACAGGCAGCGGTAGTATAGGCAAAGGCTTTCTCCCCTCTGCTACACTAGAAGCCAGGGAAAGCTGGAGGGGGATATGGAAGACCTGTGGACAGGGTATATTCCTCACGTGCATTGAAGGTTATGGGCAAGATGTATCCACTCACTGGAGTTGGCTATCAGAGGGAGCTGGGAAGCTGGGTCTCCAGGGCATGCACACATACATGCCCTGGAGGCAGCGGAGGCTAATTCTGCTCCTTTAGGCTGTCTTAGCATTGTAAGATGGAAGCAGAAAGAGCTCCATGAGAGCAGTACTGCTTTAAGAACATATGCTTTAAAAACCTCAGGTAAAAGGCTCTGTTGAATAGAAGTCCAGGAACAGAAATCCTAAGTTCTGGCTCTGTCTACCTCAGAGGGCTTTTTGGTCAGGTGAAAGATGGCTGAAATATCATTCTTCTGCGCTCTTGCATCTCTGCAAGATATTCAGAATGCTTTTGGCATGCCCTGTTGCTTTCTGTCTAACTTTTCACCTGCCACACATATTTTGACACCTGTAAAGGCAGAAGCCTGAATTAGTATTGACTGTTCTATTTGCTCCTCAGTTTGCACATCTGACATTTTCCGGCCTAAATCCCATTGATGCTAAAGAAAGGCAAGAGGCTAGAACTTTACCTAAACCAGGGAATAACTTCAGAATTTTTTGACAGTCTGAGACCCACCATTCACTAGCTGAATCTGACCCGAGGGTTCAACTTTTAACACTTTTACAACTTTACATAGAAAACAATAACTGAAGGAGATGCATTTAGAATCTCAGTCTCATTATAGCAAGCTAGTAAATTAGAGAGATGATCAGCCACATTTTGAACTGAATTGGGTGCCTTAATATTTGAATGCCCAATTTTGATCCCAGTAAGGAGCTGCAGGTGGCTTAGGTTTGGCAGTTATTTTGATTTGGGAAGTCAAAATCTGGGACTTTACAGTTGGGGGGCAAACCAGAGAAATGAGTTTTGGAAGAACATCTGAAAGCAAGTCCAAGGACTGTTCCAGATATTAGTGAAAGAACTGCAACATATTTATGACAGCTTGGAATAAATTCAACTCTGGGAAGAATAATTTTGTAATAATTTGCACTGATATATTATAATGCATCTCACCCAAATAATCTAGAGCTCTATATAAACAGTGACTTAAATCTCACAGCACCTTGGTGATAGAGGCTAATAGTAAAATTGGCATGGTTTGCCCATTTCTACAGAGGCCCAGAGAATTAAGAGGCTTAGGCAAAGTCACCAGGAAAGTCTGTTGGAGAGCTGGAAATAGTGCAGACTGCCTGATTCCTACTGTTGTCCTTAACGCCGTAGGATCCTTCTTCCCTTTTGTTGTATGGCTTCAGATGCACATTGCAGCTCAAAAAAAAAGTTTAAGGAATACTTTCTTTTTAGAGGTTGTGTTCTGTACACAACCTCTGGTGTCCTAACTTGGCACTCAACTCAGCATTCATGGAGGGTGAATTTTGGATGCCTGTGAGCAGAGCTGTTGAGGAACCATTATATCATCAGCAAATGGAGATTTAGCCACAAAGCAGGCGTGTCCTTCCCAAATAGATCTCTCATCAATGAGGAAGAGATTTAATTCTTAGCATTTTTAAATGCTGCAACAAATTTGATTGCCAAATGATCTGTAGTCTCAGACAACTAAGAAGAGATTTGAAGGACAGTTTGTCCAGGCTGTATGATACTTTCTTTGTCATTATTCTCCTTCCCATCACTTTCCGTTCTAGGATAGTTAATTGTAGACAACAAGTGTGTTTAATAATCACAGGTAAGTAGGGCTGAAAGGGACATCCAGAGGTCATCTAGCCCAACCCCCTGCATAAGACAGGATCATCACTATCTAAACCATCCTATGCAGATCCGTGGTATGACATATATAGGAAAACTAGACAGTCAACCATGGCACAACCAAAAGACATAACACCCTAACCTGCCACAGGTAAAGCAGCGAGATCGTGGCAGTCAATGTCCTGCTGCTACAAAGACTGTTAAAATATGCTTGAGAGATCCAGCGAAGAGGGCCACAACCCCCACAGTCCATACCAGTCTTACTGTGGGGTAAAATCCCTTCCTGGCCCCAAATATGGTGATTGGTCTGACCCTGAGCAGATGGGCAAGACCCTCTAACTAGGAACCTCCAGGTTTAAGTCCCAGCAGGAGTGCTGGTATACCCCAGTCAAAATGCCAAGCCCTAGCTGCAGTCAACACCCAGTGCCTTTGAGAAAGGTGAAGAAAAAAACCCCTGACATGTAGCAGCGACAGACTGGGGGGAGGGAATCTTCCAAGCCCTATGTGACAACCAGCAAAAGCCAAGAAGCACAGGAACTATCCATAATATAACACAGACATAGCTATTCCTAGATCATCCCTGACCCTATGCCTGTCCAACCTCTTCCTGAACATCTCCAGTGATGGAGATTGCACAGCTTTTCTAGGCAGTCTATTCCACTGCCTCACTGTTCTAACACTGAAGAACATTTCCTTATATCCAGTCTAAATGCACAATAGTGTACTGCAGCTTCAGGGCATTGGTCTGCATTTTGATTTCTGCAGCAATGGCAGGGAGCAGCCCTTCAGATACTTGAAGACTACTATCGTGTTTCTTCTTAGGCACCTTTTGCACAAGCTGAACATACCTGTTTCTTTCAACTTCTCTTGGTATGACTTGTCTTCCAAGACATTTATCATTTTTGTCATTAGCCTCTGGACCCTTTCTGACTTCTCCATAGCCTTTTAAAAATGTGAAACCCAAAACTGAACTCCTTATTGTAGATGACACCTAATCAGTACTGAATAAAGAGGCACTGTCAACTCCTGTGTTTTGCATCTAATGCTTCTATTGATGTATCCCAAAATTATAGTCAGCTTTTGTGCAGCTACATCACACTGCAGACTTGTATAGAGTCTGTGATCTACCAGGACTCCCAGATTCTTCTCTATAGTACTGCCATCCAGCTGGATGTCACCCATTTTGTAGTTTTGATTGTTCTTCCTGAGATGTAGCATCTGTCAGCATTGTACTTCATCCTGTTTGCTGCAGCCCAGCTTTCCAGTCTGTCAGGATTCTTCTGAATGACTCCTCTGTCCTCCAGTGTGTTTGCAGTCCTTCCCAGTCGCATATCATCTGCAGATTGGCAAAAAAAGCTCTCAATTTCAATATCCAGATCATTAATAAACTTGTTGAACAGTACTGGGACCACAGCAGATCCCCATGAAACTACTTGAAACCTTTTGCCATTCTGAGGGTGAAGTTACACATTACACTTGGACGAGATGGAAGGAGTGCCCGGCAGCCAGTTGATGACCAGGCAAGGGGGAGAGTGGGGGGG
>NW_017728995.1:60966196-60982627 GCF_001723915.1 Gavialis gangeticus
GTTTCCTGCAGCCAATTGGCAAGTGTGCCAGTGGCGGTGTCTGCTGCAGAGTACCCTCCAAGGCCATCCCAAGTACCCCCAGGTTGAAAACCCCTCCTTTAGCATCCCGGGATGCACTACTCCCAACTTTCCTTCCTCCCACAAAGCAGAAATAAAGCACAGGAGTCTTGGCTTCTAGCCATGCCTCTGCTCAGTAGGTCCCTGGTGGCAAGTCAAAGATGTACAGACAGGAAACAGTATTAATTTTAATGGCTAGGAACAGAAATTACCCGCAAACTGGTATAAGTGATTGGAAGCTGGTTCAAATCACAATGCAACAGAAGTTCAGTGCACATAAACCACTTTCAAAATGGCCGAAACAGGTTTAAGATGAACCTGGATGGATGTAGTATCAGATTTAACTGATTTGGCTTAAACTGATTTATTGAACTTCTGTCTCAAATCCCCTCTTGGTTCAAGTTAACTCTGTCCCCCAGCATCCCAGGATGCTTTGCACCTCCCCTGCAAACCCCTCCTTGCTGGGTGGGTAGGTTTGCCTTGGCCCAAGCTGTTTGCTCCAACCAAGTAGGGAAGCATTCTCTAGTGCAGGCGTGTGGCTGCATTTCTGGAAAATGTCTGTGAATGCCTGTGTACCTGCTTATGGGTTCAATCTACGCAGCTTAGACTAAGCTGCAAAGATTGAATTGATTGAGCCTCTGGCTTTTTGACTGTCTGTACTTAGCCACTATGTGACTGCTCACTCACAACATGTTCTAACTTTAACGCTGCTTAACATTCCACAGATTTAGTGTGGTAATGTGCAACTTCACCCTGACATGGATGCATTTATAATTACCCTTTGATGGAGGCAGCTGAGCCCATTGTCTGTCCACCTTATAGTAGTTTTATCCAGCCCACATTTCTCTACTTTGTTAATGAGAAGGTCATGTGGGACTTTGTCAAAAGCCTTGCTGAAATCCAGGTACACTATACCCACAGCGTTCCCTTCATCTACTCAAGTAGTCACTTTGTCAAAGGAGGAGATCAAGTTTGTTTGGCATGATTTACTCTTCATGAATCCATGCTGGCTGCTTGTGATCAGCTGTTCTTCCTCCAAATGTGTGCAAATGCTCCAATAAACTTCCTAGATATTGAGGTGAAGATAACCAGTCTGGAGTTCCCTAAGATATGGTAGCTTCTACTGTGTTTCCATTTCTGAGGGACCAAGAGTATTAATTCCGTGGGTCAGATTCTGCACTGCGTTCCACAACATGCCAGCTTCTTGAGATGAATTCCTAACTTTGGCATGCTATGCCTTTGAGCTATCAAAGAAGTGAATGGCTTTTTAGCAGAGAAGATATGTTTGGATGCATCTTCTTCTCCTAATAAAAATGTGAATGAACTTTGAGAGCTTAAAGTGAGGAGCTAATGTTGTACTGAGCTGGGCACATACTGGGCAAACATCTCCACATATCTTTATCAGTCTATCTCAGGTAATATTGGATTCCAGGCCACTAGAGTGGAAAGGGTAGTTCTCTTACAGTTATCCAGTAGCTATAGGAGCTACTGGGAGTCATTTGATTGATTTTTAGTAGGCTTTCTGTCACACCATAACCTATCTGGGTTTGTTCCTATAGTGTTTTCTTCTGCTCTCTAAAACTTCACTTGGGAGCCAGAGGTTATGTTGCTGAACAAACTGCTAAGAGTCATATATTAGGGGAAGGGGATTTTTGTGTGTTGTTTTGTTTTGTTAATTTAATAGCTATATGGAGAAGGAGCACTGTAGCTCAGATTTATTTCTTGTAGTACTCCTACAGCTGGAGTAGATAATTATTGGTGATCACTTGCCAAATGATTCCAGAGATATTTATAATGCAGCTTCAGCAAAAAAGAAATGACACAATGAAGGCAGATTAGCAAATACATGCATTCTGAAATACATGGAAAGCAAAAATACAGTATGTAACATGCTTGTTCTGGATCCATAAACAAATGTTAAAAAAACAACAATGCCACTCTGGGTCAAAGTAAAAACCAAACCAAAGCTTATTCACAGGGCTTTGAATCTGTTTGTCTCTGTTTTATACAATGAGTTTGAATTGCAAAGAGGAATGCTGAAAACTTCACTTCCCGCTGTGATTAAATGCTAGGGTTCTGAGTGTGGTAGAAATGCCCTTAAATAACTAAAATAAATGTAGCTTGAAAAAGACTTGAATCTGTTTTGGGTTGAAACATTTAAAATAGATTTCTAGATTCAAATCACAAAGGTTTTGGAAAGATGAGCAGTTTTAGCTTGGAGGGTTATTTTTCTGTTTCTGTCTGTCTGCTTTTTTCCCTTCTCTCTGAAAAAGTGTTAGCTGGAAGTTATTTGATGCTCTGTTAACACAGAAAGGTGTTGGAAGGATGCCATTTATTGAAATGTGCCCTGTGCTTTTCACTGGGATAGGAGTGTGGAGATTTTTGTCTGATCATGTCATGTTTTAATTAGCAAACTGCAAACTTTTGCTGCTCCTTATTGTTTGCAGCCAAACTTTGGCACTATGCTTGCTTCTCTCCTCCTGTGCTGCTCAAGAGAAGAGACACTAATCTCCTCTTGACTGAAAAGCCTCAAGTTTTCTTCCTTTCGTTTGTTTGTAAAAACCCATTGCAAGGGAACCTGCTTGACCTGTAACTTGGATGAATGTGCCGTTCTCTCCTTGATGGAGCCATGAAGCATGCTTGCTATGGTTTCCAACTTGGCAGCCCCAAATTTGAAAGGGGCTTATTCTTTGATGCCTACTCTGCTGCCTGAAGCCTTTTATTACTTTAGAAAGAAGGGGTCTGAAACAGTTGCCAGGATAGCCCTTGGGTCATTGCCTAGTGGGGAAGGAGGAAAGAGTTTCTCAAGCTTTCACTTCCTACCACTTCATTATGGTTTACCAGGACGACATGTAAAGTGTCCCTCATGATTTAGGACCTAACCCTATAACCCTTGTAACAACTTGACACACAGGAGAAATAGGACTGCTGGTGTGTTAAGCAAGTCATGTGATCAGTTGCTTGTAGAATTGAAGCCTTACTTTTAAAGGGTAACCAAGATTTCATTAAAACCTATAGTCCGTAAAGAGCAGTGGTAAGGACAACCCTTAAATTTTTTTTGTTTGGAGACCATTAAATGAAGTCTGACACAGAAAAGGCCTAGCTTTACTCTGACTACAAGTAAGGGCAAAGTGAAAAGGCCATAATGCCATCTTTAATGGATGTATGCTCCAGCTGTACAAGTGTAAATAAAGCCTAATCCCTTGTTAGAAGTCTTGTGAGTCAGAGGAGTGTCTGTAACTAACAGAAAAATCTGGGCGAAGAGCAAGTTTTTAATTTTCCATGACAGGAAACAAGGCTTTATCTTGGTGAAAAACTAGCTCCTTTTTTACTAGCCTCTGTAGCAAGGCAGCAATCCCCTTGCTCACTTTCTTGTATGTATACAATTGTATAGAAATGGGGGGTGGGAATGAATTAATTGTAGGAGACTAGTTTGAGAGAGAGAATGGATGCAAAAAAAAAAGGTTTTTAGAGAGAACGGATGTAAAAAGAAAAGGGTTTTAGATGAGTAAGACAGCTAAAGCGTTTTTCTTTTTTTATTTTAGGGGCATCACTGTGTTGGATAGTATTAATGTCTTGGTTTTAATTAGTTGTGGTGGGGGTAATTCGTTTTTACAGGCAGGATGATGGGAAGAAGGGACCCCTGAAAACAGTGATTCTTACCCAGGGTGCCATGGACTCCTTTTACGGGTACCGTACAATATGAGCATGGCTAGGTGTGTAACCAGGTCATTGTTAACAAGACAAACCCAGAGATTTCAAATAGGAATCTCTGTTTTACACAGTATTCTTACCTGCTGAGGTCTCCCTGAGTTCTTTCCAACAGAAGAATTGCTGCTCTGTTATGTTTCTGTAGTGGGAAAAACGAGTGAAAGGTAGGAACTGGCATTCTCTGAGGGATGCCACCGCCGATTGTGGAATTGGCACACGCTGGAGACAAGAGCTGGCATTTTAGGAGGCCTCAAGCAGTGAGGTTTCTCCCACCCATGCATAACTTGACTAGAAATCACTTAGCTGAGGTGCGGAGGGGGTCTTCATAGCCTGGGGCCCCAGGCAGTGTCCCTTGTTGCTTGCCTCTAAAACTGGCTCTACTTGTAAGAAGTGCTGATTTTTCTGAGTGGCAAGTGAGAGCAGGAAATCCTCATGTTCCACATTGGTGCTACTTGTGGTTGCAGGAGGGAAAGGATGGATTCTGCATCTGAAAGCTGTAAGCAGGTTATCAAGGCCTTTCTACTCCTCTTCTGCTTCATGCCCTGTGGTGAGACCTGATCCTGGGGCTGTTCCAGTCCATCTGGAAGTAGCATGAGAAATACATCACATCACTATAGAGCTCTCATGAGTCTGCAACTGAAAGAATTCAGGCTCAGCCACACCTGTGGTACCTTCTGCCAGAGGTGTGCATGTCTGGTGCCTAAACAGGAGATGCTGCCGGGGAGGGAGTGTATCAAGTGGGTGAGGGAGGAAGAGGGGAAGATTCAACTGCTTAGCATTGCTTGGTCACTGGGCCCAAGAAATAAGGACAGCAGAGGGAAACCTCTTGCTCAAGACTGTTGAATGCTTTGCTGCAGAAGCCTGACTGAGAAGCAGGAATAATCTCCCTCTAGAGTGGAAAAGAAGGGACAAGCGCTATAATTAAATGATACAGAGAAACAATGTGCTGCCAGTTAGCAATTGCCAGAGCACACATATGTTAGAAGGGTACAGAGGACTCGGTTCTGCCAGCACAAGTTGTTCTGAATGAAAAATGTAGACCTTGGAATCATGAGATTCGTTTAAAATTTGCAGAACTTTTAAAGAATAAATACACGTGAGGATTCTTTTTGGTTGCCTTTTGATGTTGCAGCCTTCAGGGTTTCTCTACAACAAGCAGAGCTAGAAGCTTCCTATTTTCTCAAAACAGAATCCTCTGTAATTGCATGAATCTGGGGGCAGAGATGGAAAACGCTAATATTGTAATACTTGAAATAAAATTACAGGTGTTGGCAACACCTTACCGTTCATGTTTCAAGACAGACCTCTATTCCCCTTCCCCCCCAGGGTGGCCATTCATTTAGTTTTACGGAGGACAGTTCAGTTTTCTGGTCCTCTATCCTCTGTTGATATGAAACCAGACGCCTTTATGTCCTG
Organism: Gavialis gangeticus; assembly: GCF_001723915.1. Taxonomy (NCBI): domain Eukaryota; kingdom Metazoa; phylum Chordata; order Crocodylia; family Gavialidae; genus Gavialis; species Gavialis gangeticus. The sequence goes on from NW_017728995.1 coordinate 60,971,381, forward strand.
TGTTTTTTCACCGCTTGGCACCCTGCCCCTTCCTCCCCGTTGCTGTGGCTGCCTGCGGGAGCTCCCCGCTCGGCCCACCACCAACACTGCTGCGGCTACCTGTGGCAGCTCTCCACTCAGCCCACCACAGACATTGCCACCGCTGCCTGCAGGAGCTCCCTGCTCACTGCTGCCACACCCTCACCACTGACACTGCCACCGCCTCCTGCAGGAACTTGCCATGCCCCACCCTCCAGCGTTGGGAGGCACGCAATGTTTATGGTTGTGGGAACAGTTGCACTAAATGCAGCTGTCCTCTATTCTTGAGGTACCTCGATAGCCAGCCTACCTCCCCCTCCCTTGAATTGCATGTCCACAAATATACATTTTGTAGATGCAAAACTTGAGGGCATGGTTCAGGATAGCAGACATCACCTTGCATGAAAATCCATCTGCAGGCGTTAGCTGACTGGTGCTATCTTGTCTGCTCTCAAGTAGAGACTCGGGGCTGAACCTTGGGGTTTAGTCTTACCTGGTCTTGCTTGAAGTAACTTTCTTGCTTTTCTGTAGTTAGTCATCTCAAGTAAGTTAAAGAGAGACGTCAGCAATGCATAATCATTAGCATATGCAGGGGGAGGGTCCTTAGAAAGAAATAAGGTTCAAGAAAACAAGAACAAGTATGCTTGGCAAGTCTTCTGTGGGAGGATTCAGAAAGCCTAAAGAAGAGGCCTTGTCTAGGATGGGAAGCAGCAGGTTAGAGGCAGAATCAAGTAGAGACTTCATGAACCTTCTGCTTCTACTAGAGCTGATGAAAAGTGCTCCCATTGATCCCACCCTTATAAGTTCAGGCCTTGAACAGTTTGTCGTTTACCCTTAGGGCTAAGTACAGACAGTCAAAAAGCCTGAGGCTGAATCAATTCAATCTTTACAGGTTAGTCTAAGCTGCGTAAACCGAACCGATAAGCGAGTGAACAGACATTCAATTTTGATTCTGACAATGCAGTCACATGTGTGCAGTGGCCCAGGCTAGAAGCAAGGACATGCAAGAGCACACCTTCCAGCTGAGCTGGAACAGACAGCTTGGGCCAAGAGAACCCTGCCCACCTTGTGAGGGGGTTTGTGGGGAAGGTGCAAAGCATCCTGGGATGCTGGGGAACTATGAGTTAACTTGAATCTGGAAGGAATCTGGGACAGAAGTTCAATAAACCAATTTAACCTAAATTAGTTAAGTCTAATACTGTATCCATCCAGGTTTATCTTAAACTGGATTCAGCCATTTTGAAAGTGGTTTATGTACACTGAACTTCTGTTGTGTTACAGATTTGAACCATTTTCCAATCACGTTTACCAGTTTATGTGTAATTTCTGTCCCTAGCCTAGAAGACAGACATTGACACAATTATGTTCTTTCCCCCCTTGCAAAGATGGTTGCAGAACTGGTTATGCTATATAGGTGCAAGGATCCCTTGCATACAACCCAACAAATAATAGATGACATTGTGAGAGGCAAGTATTTCTTTGGATGATATTGAAGATGTTGCCTTGTAGTCTGGTGACTCTTTTCTTGAGGTTGAGGATTTTCCATTGTAAGCAGCGAGTTTCAATATCTTCCACATTATTGTAATATAAGAGTCATGTAGCTGTGATGGTCCAGAAACTAGGTGAAGCAAGAATTTCTAAGAACTACATGGCTGCAATATCACTCTTAGACTACCATATTATTATTGTGCAATAATGCCTCTTTACACGCACACACACAAAACCATCCTTGCCCACCAAAAAAGTCATTTTCTATAGTGCCACAAACCTATATAGTGTGTTTCAGGGTAAGACACGTTCCCTGCTTTGAAGAGCCTGTAGCCTAAGGTCCCATTTGAGTCAGGTTTATGTCTGTGGAGCTGTCATTCATTTTTAAAGGGAAATTCTCCATTTTGGAGGGCTTGCAATGCAGACAAAGTAAATGTGATGAGAAACAATTTTAAGTATATGTTTTAGATCCGCTGCGACATTGAGGTAGCAATCCTGTAAAATTGCCAGCAAAGCTGTTGGCAGTCACAATCAAATTACATTAAACATGTTGCTTTTGCTATAATTGGATTATCTCAGTGCACGGTTAGAACAAGATTGCTTTTTTTTTTTTTTTTTTTTAAGTTTGATCTTATTCAAGCATATTCTCAATGTTGGGGGAATTTGAGGGTGTGGTTGCAGGTAGAGGTCTCTTTTTAGAAGGAATCTTAAAAACAATGGTATATGGACGGGGAACTGCGCACCATTAGGCCAGGCAGGCTCCTGCTTGCCTCCACATATGGCTTCCCACGGGAGTGCTGAAAGCCCCACATGGAGACACAGAGCCTGTCAGACCCAATGGCGCATGGCTTCTGCCTGCAGTGCCACAAGCGGACGCTGTACACCATGTGGGGGGGATATATAACATACCTCTACACACCTTACCCCCTCACACCCATCCACAAACCCCACATGCACCTGCCACACCCCTTCACAAACCCCACACCTGCCCACAAACCCCACATACTCCCATACCCACACCCCCCTCAAGCCCCAGACCTGTCGTCAACCCCCTTCACATGCACCCTTCCATGCCTTCACAAATTCCCCTGCTCATACACCCCACCCCTACCCCACAACCATACAAAGTAACTGCTTATGTTTCCAAAGAAGATTCAAATAGTGTTATATTTAGTTTCATTTTTTTAAAGTAACTAATTTTGCATATTTCTGAGTTTTTCTACACATAATTCCCTGGAATGTAACAAATACTTATTTTGCCACAGTACAGACAAGTGCCTACACAAGACAGTGGATGAACTTCCACGCTGTTGATATTTGTCCAGTGTATCAGGCTATGTTCTCTTGCACTTCAGAGTTCCATGTCTTTTCTGCCAGTTATCAGCAATGCTTTAATTTAAAGAGAGGAATTTTTCCCTTGTAGCTCATTTCTGTCCCTGGTTGGCCCCTCAGTAAGTAGTGAGGTTGAATCTTTGGTTTTGTTGTTTGTTTGTTTTCAAATGCAAGGTAATAAGAGTGGAGGCCAACTTTTTTGGCAGGCGTGCCCCAAGGTATGCTTAACTCCCTTCCCAAGTGCCACTCTAATCCCATTCCCCTGCTTGATCTGCTGTTCCACTTTTCTGCTTTCTTGCTGTGTCTGCCATTCCATTTCCCGCTTCCTCCCTGATTTGCCCCGTGCCACTCAAGGCTAGGGACAGAAATTACACATATACTGGTATAAGTGATCAGAAACTGGTTCAGATCTGTAACACCACAGAAGTTCAATGCATATAAACCACTTTCAAACTGGCTGAAACTGGTTTAAGATAAACCTGGACAGATGTAATATCAGACTTAACTGATTTAGGTTAAATTGTTTTATTGAACTTCTGTCCCAGATTCTCTCCAGATTCAAGTTCACTCACAGTCCCACAGCATTCCAGGATGTTTTGCACCACCCCTGTAACACCCCCTTCCCCCCACCTGTCCCACCTCACAGGGTGGGTGGGCTAGCCTTGGCTCAAGCTGTCTGCTTCAGCTGAGCAGGGAGGCATGCTGTAGTATTCCCCACCTTCTGACTTGCACTACTGCAGGCATGTGGCTGCATTTCCAGAATCAATAGTGAATGTCTTTTCACTTGCTTATTGGTTCAATCTATGCAGCTTAGACTAACCTGCAAAGATTTGATCGATTCAGCCTCAGGCTTTTAGACTGACTGTACTTAGCCAGAGAGGCTACGCTTGCCACTTGAGGCATGAGTGACAGGTTGGCAACCACTGTAGTAGGAGAAGGAGCTGGCACGTAAACCTGTTTAGCAGTTATGTGATAGATCAGCATTTTTCTGAGGGTCCCAGTCTGTTTTAGCAAGAAGTATACATAGAGGTAAACAGGTTTTAACAGGCACAGAGGGATTCAGGTGCTCTGATCCTACTTTTTAAGCTTTCAAACTCCCCCATCAATCTTTGAAAACCTCCCCTCTTCTGTCTCATCTTTATGGTTATGGAATCTCTTTCAGAATGAGAAGCAATGATGCACAGCCTCAAAATTCTGGCAAAGAGAGTCTCACGCAATTTTTCTCCAGGAGGTGTTAAGTCTAACGATGACAGTTTAAGCATCATATAATTTAGTTGGAGACCTTAACCTCTGCTGGAAATATGGGTAGGATTTGAATAGGAGCTTTCATGCTCACAGGGCTCAAAGAGAAAAAGAGAGCATGTACATGTGATAGGAAAGCCAGAATCTCAAGCATCTGCTATGCTAATATGTTGTGTTAGTAGTCAAACACATTGGGCCTAATTTTGTTCTGAGTTACGTAATAAGTGAGGGTAGAATTGAATTTTCTTTTTCATATGAATACTTTTACATTAAGATTGTTTGGTATTAAATTCCTTTTTTAAGACCCAGTCATTTTAACAAGGTTTTCCATTGGTTTTTAGGGGAACACCTGAGAATCTGCCCACAAGGCTACACCTGCTGTACCAGCGAGATGGAGGAGAACTTTGCAAACAAAAGCCGAAGTGAATTTGAAGGCATGATGAAAGAAGCCAGTCGTTCTGTACAGGTGACCCTAACTTCTCAGTACAAAAGCTTTGATGGTAAGTAAAGCACAGTTTATCCTAACTTTGGATCAAATTGCTCCACTGTACATTGCCTAAGGATTTTATTGTAGTCTGACTCTTTCCTATTCTGTTCTGCAGTTCTTATTGTATTCTGGTTTCTAATATTAATTCTAACTCGTGTTGTGTTTTCACTATAGCAAATATTTTTTTCTTGGAATATCTGATTTAACTAAGGGTCTTCAAAGAGAGGTACATACCTGCATACTAAAGACCTATATACTTTGGCAGGGACATAGTTTTTATAGCTGTTCATAACAATTTCAAGCATAACATGTGAAGTCAATAAAAGAAACTTGGTTAAATTCCTTGAGCTGTTGGTAGTAAATGTAATGAAGACAATGAGGAAAGAACCTTGATCTGTACAGTTAATTTCCTCATTGAGAAGTAGGCTAAGGTGACTTGCTCACATCTGTGCATGCAGGCAGGGAAAAATTTAACATGGCAATTGAGGCCTTGGAGGCAGTGACACTTGCAATGCTGCTGCTAAGCATAGGGTCAGAGGTACAGCATCATTTTCAATACAGTAAGCAAAGAATATGGTGGCTTGCATTCTCTTATTGTTCTCAATGGCATCCCTTTTGCAGTGCACACAATGAGCTTCAAGGCCTTAAAGCCAGTGAAAATAAGTCTTTTATTGGCAAAATTGAGGTGACCTATGGCTCTAGAGCTAGTTCTATTATCAGCAATATCTGATTTGAAAGAGACTAGGCATTTAGAATCACAGCCCTCATACTTTTATCAATGATCATCATGTGGAGCTAGAGTTAAAAGAACGGTAGTTGGGGGAGGAAACCATAAAGGCTAGAAGGGTAAAATCAGAAACTTTGAAGAAACACATAATAGATCTAAAGACATAAGCCAAACCTTCAGAAGCAGATAGGTAGGATTAAGGGCCTTTTCTCAGGATAGGAAAAAAAGACAATGCATCTCTACTGTGTATTACAGGTATATGGTCAAAGCTGACCACACCAATGGCATCCTCTTAAAGCTTGGAAATAGTTTGTAATTTTACTCTCTGAAGGCCAAGATTTTAAAGTGCCTGTTTGATATCTTAAAGGCACTTGATTTTTTTACAGAAAGTACTAAGCACATTCCCTGCCCTCTGAAAGTCAGGTCCTGCCACCAGGTCTCCAGTTGGGCACCCAGAAATAGAGGCACCAAAAAGCATGATGTCACTTTTTAGAATCTTGGCCTCTAGACCAAGATTTCCCACCAGTTTCATCAAGGGCCCCAGCTGAACCAAATATCACATTCAAAGTACAGAAGAGAAGAGAATTTGCTCCAGATCTTGCGGATTACATTGACAAATGAGGATTGTCTGGAAGACAAATACTTGTTGCACTCTTGTATGTAAGAAAATGTTGTTTAAAAATTGTCAAACTGAGTTCCTGCTCTTTTTAATTGGAATTACATGGGATTTTTTTATGCTTTCCATTGTTTTAGGCAAATACTCTGTTCATTCTTTAAGATGTATGTCCAAAAAATTTGGGGCCTGAGGCTACATCTGTGTTTAATAAAATAAAGTATTACTTTATCAAACAATAATACACAAATCATTGTTCTTTTGTGGCAGGCATAACCTCAGTTGAGCCCTTAGGTCCAGGGAAATGTTTCCTGCTCCCATTTCATCTTTTGTTTTTTACTTGCCTAGCTACTGTTGCAGTTAATGTTGGGTTTATGATATGTACAGGACATGCCATACCATGCCAAAGTGTCGTCATTCTGTTTTTGAATTTCAAACATTAATTTGCTTATAAAAGGAACTTGGCTTTATAGCTCCACTGGAAGATGCAGGGTATGTCAGGTGGAAGGTTAGCTCAGCTGTAGAAATGAAACAGTAGAAACAAATGCATCTCCAAGATGAGGGATTGCCACTTGGCTTACAATTAACAGTTTACAAAGTCATGAAGTCATATAGAAGTAGGTCTGGAAGGGACGTCTAGAGATCATCTAGTCCATCCCTCTGCCTGAGGCAAGATCGTTCCTATCCAAACCATCCCATACAACCATAAGCTAAACCCTACATAGGTAGACTAACCTCAAGCCTAACACAACATAGACCTTAACACCCTGTGCATAAAGCAAAGTGATTAAACAGCCTCAAAGAAAAGAGGTCTCACTTCCAAGGGAAAATTTATGTTCCTACTTCCATTTGGATGCAGGTGGTGTCATTTCTGATCTTTAGCAATTTACAATATCATTTACTTAGCTGTGTAGAAATTCCTGATAAGCCATGGAAAGGCCCTTCCCTAGCCTGCCTGACTTTTGGAGTGATCCTAAAGTATGGTGGTAAGAATTTGTTACCAAGGGTGTTTAATACATAGAGTTCTGCAAGTCCATACCTCTGGGTGCTTGATGGGAGGAGGGTACAGTGGTTTGGCTTGCAGGGTTATCGGCAGGAATATAACCCTCAGATCATCATCTCATTTTTGTCAAAAAGAAGACTTAAGGAGAGGGAGCAAGCATGACTTTCCTTGGATGGGGATGTCCAAACTTTATCAACAGTGTTAGCAACCTGGAGGTCGCATTGCTCATAGAGTCTCTGTTGCCAGGCATGGCATGTACCAGAGGCTGCATCTTTTCCAGCCTTTTACATGTTGCACTACAGCAAAACTTGCCCTTATAACTTCAGCGCTGGTTATTGTAATAGTTTCTCCTTGTAAGCTATCCAGAAACTTCAGCTGGGATATACCAAGTATGCAGCAACCTGCCTTTTGAGAAATATATTGTACGTTCATATTTTGTGTTGCTTTAGAGGGTCATTCAGCCTGTTGGGTATGATCTGTAAAGGACTAAACTGTTTGAGATCCAGTTATCTAAAAGAGATTCTCAGTCCCATTACAAGAATTATAATCTACTGTTTTATTGTCTTGTCTATTCCTGGGTAAACTCTTGGTGGTCAATGGCCATCTAAGTTATTTAACATTATACAGTACTTAGATGTTAATCCCAGAATTTCCCTGCTCTAAAACTGATATAATCTGATGGCCATGTTCCCTTTATTTAATCAAAGGTATATGTAGAGCAGTAGTCACTCTGATATTTAGGCATGAGTTCCAGATTGTTTTAAAAGCATGAATCATGGAATAGGAATCCACTCTTGCCATTTTAAAGTTCAGTTGATCTCAGTCTTAGGTCCCCTCTACAGGTTACGTGCATTACTCATTTACATAGTTAATTGCTCAATTAATTTAGACTGGCTACACAGGGGAATTAATTATAGCACCTTAAAAAAGTCCAACCAGTTATAAAATTATTGCTGGAAAATATGTAATAACTTTATAGCAGGTTTCTATCCAGCTTTTAATTTGCCCATGCAGCCAGTGGCACTGCAGCTGCTGTGATATCCCATCTGCAGGGGTGCCCCATGGCTGCCAAGGCTGAATGCCCTGCAGCTGATGGGACTCCCAGCCCCTGCAGCCATGGGGCACAACTGGGGCTGAGTCTTGTCAGCTCCAGGACTCTCAGCCCTAGCTGCCATGGGCCACATCCAGGACCGAGAGTCCTGCCAACTGTGGCACCTGCAGCTGTGGGAGCTTTGCTGGTCCAGGGGGAGCCCAGGGTTGCAATCCAAGGCTCTTCCTATCCCAGAGATAAGATGTCACAAGACTTGATCCTGGATCCCACAGTCATGCCTCTTGCCATGCATGTGTGGCATGGTGGCAGGTGCAATTGTGTGGAACACACAGATCCCCATCATGTCTTTACCTGTGTAGAGGGGCCCTTAGAGGGTATATGCCTCTGGGAACTCTCTCTCCAAGGGCCTGCCAGAGCCATATTCTAAACTTGAGGGCTGCTGAAAGCGTAGTTGTTTGGTTGCACCATTTTTTCTTGCTTTAGCTAAATTCATGTAGCAGCACTTGGGAGCAAAATTTTTAAAAAGCATGCTGCAGTGGGCTCACCGCTAACCTTTTTAGTTGAAAAGCTGGTGTCTTAGTTCTATAATTGATTGCTTTTAATAATAAAGCAAGGGGCACAGATGGTGATGTTGCCAGTATAAATTTCTAAACAAATAAATGTTAAGGCCAAAATAATAATATTTCATTTAAAAGGTTATGCACACAGTTGACTCATGAATTCCATAGCGCTAAGGCAATTTAACTCAATACATACCAGCAAGCAATAGGAATATGCTGATACAACACCTACTCAGGTGTTTTCTTTAAGGAGGGCTGTGTTACTTCTTGTAGCTCACTCACATTAAAGTTCTGCCTTATTTCTGTAGTTCACATTGTTAAAAGACAAATGTGAATAATAATACTTGAAGGGATTTCAGACTATCTCTGTTGTGATTGGTTGAAGGGATTTCAAACTGTCTCTGTTGTGGATTGGGTACGTGCATTGTTTTGAAACTGTTATGAACATTATATTTAGATTTTAATCCCAGAATTCCCCTGCTCTAAGCTGATGTAATCTGATGGAGGTGTGGGGGGATCTTGGTATTCACTTTTTAAAAATATTAAATTCACCAGAAACTCAGCTCAAACCACAGATTTCATACTCTCACAAAAATGTCTAGTTTTCCCTCTGCTGGTTAGAAAGCAGTAGTTAGCCACCAGGAGCTTTTAGTCCTTGAATTGAAATGAGAACAAGCACTAGCCATTGATTTAATTTTTAAAGAGCCTCTTTGGCAAAATTGATCTATCACAAATGTGTATGCACATACTGCAGGGACAGAAGAGTGCTTAGAAATTGAAAATCTCTTCCATTTCATAGTTTCAGATAAAACTTTTTAAAGTTCTGTTCCATGAATCATATTGATGGGATTATTTTTTGTTTTGTTTTTGTTTTTTAAGTTAGTGCCTGGAAAATTGATTCAGACAAAGGGAGCAGGTGAAGAAACCTATGACTGCATTACTTTATACATTAGTAGTTACATTGTGAACAGTCTTCCCATCCCATGTTATACTTCCCATTATTTTAAATACAACAGATGCTAGCAACAGGAGTTTTGTAGCTCCTAATAGTTAGAGCTACTTCAGCCCTTCATATAAGAGTTTGCATGACATGTAATTACGTTCTAAACACTGCTGGCATAGATGTGTAAAAACAATAAATAAGAGTGAGTGTCAATAGGAAGTGACAGCAAAGGGCTGCAACTAGAAAGGAACAAAGCTGTTTTATTTTAATCAAAGCGTAATTGTTACAACCCTGCTCTGTCTCCCTGCCCCCCTCCTTTATTTTAAAAAATCAATTTTAAATAAAATTGGAATTCTGTGCCAATCTTTTCTATTCAAATGCTTTTGGTGCAGTTAGTAGTGTTGCCTGTGTGACTGTTGACCTTTAGCTGTGAATGAGGAAATCTATCTCTTTAGAATTGTTTAAAACTTTTAATGGAATATCAACAAGTGTAATTGAAAATCTTTACCTTCCTTCCACGATGCAGAGCATTTAATAAAAAATGTAATTGTAACAGACTTGAATTCCAGGACTTGGAAGCTGCAGCAATCAAACTGAAATTAAAATGTATGTATTTTTAGGGAACTGCCCACAGGAATATTTGATTTCATAATTTCAACTATTAGTAGATGGAGAACAAGTCTGTTAAATATGTAAAGCAATATTGATAATTAAGAACAGGACGCTGGAGTTGTTTTTAGACTATTACATATGTCTTGTAAAAAGGAAGCATTGTTCTAAACTGTAAAGGGTGGGGAAGTCTTGGAAGCTGTCATAAAACAAAGGTTAACATTTTAAGGAATAATAAAGTATTCTAATATCAGTTTAAGCTCAGTGAAATTATCTAAATTCAACTTATTTAGTACCAGTATGTAATATTCCTCACAAAAGCCCCTCTGGGGGCAGATTAGAAGGCTGGTTCAAGGGATATTAATACATTTATAAACTGAAATGAATGTTACAAAATAGTACTCTAGCTTTCTGGTGGAAGTTCTGACTGTGTCGCTATCTAGAATATAGCACTGTTGGAAAGTGGTTGTCGTGACAATTTAAATGTCCCTCTAGACTTTGAGTTCAAAACCCGAACCTTTATATTAGGCTGAATCCCCATGTGACCACTTTGACAGGTTTGAATGTTGGGGCTTTAAGCTGTCTGTGCATATAACTTTATGAAACGTACACATGGCATTATGAGTAGTTAACGTAGCTACATGTGTAACCTACTTGACAGCAGCAAAGGAATGAAAACAATGCCACTGAAACAGGACGTACCCATGCTTGCCCCATCAAGCAGATACTTTAGTGCTACCACATCTGATGTACACCACAGACCACAGCCATAATTCTGCCCGGAGAAATGCCAGCTTGGCAGTACCACCTTTCTCCCTACCTATATATTGACACCACTGTTAATTGTGATAGTTTGGGAAAACCAGGATACAGTACAGCTATGAAATAAGACTAAGAGAACAGACAGTCTTTTCCACCTGTCTTATGAGAAATATTTTATTTATGTCCAAATGGAATTAAAAAATGACAGCCTTATGCAGGTTTATAAAATATAAAAATGGATTGGGTGAAAAAATCCTACTGGGGACAAGTGAGTTTAACTATGAATGCATGCTACCTATTATAACCTAACTCACTTGACAAGGGACAGAAGAGAAACATGATCCAGATGTCAAGAAATGAATGACAAAGGCTTGCCCTTCTTGGATGGACAGGGACACTTGACCCCTGCCCT
>NW_017728995.1:60987627-61007879 GCF_001723915.1 Gavialis gangeticus
GTACAGCTATGAAATAAGACTAAGAGAACAGACAGTCTTTTCCACCTGTCTTATGAGAAATATTTTATTTATGTCCAAATGGAATTAAAAAATGACAGCCTTATGGCTTGCAAGTATGAGTGTCTGCTGGTGGTTTCAATACCGGGAGGGTGGGGAGGGGAGGCCATGTGAAGTCCAGAGCTCCAAAGTAGTGAGTTTCAGGAGCCACTCAAAAAGCCCTGCCATGTCCCCTACCAGCACTTCAACCAAGCAGGTATGTCTTATTAAACAGTATTCTTCATAAATATATTAAACAGTGTTTTTATCAATATTGTGGTAATGTCCAGTACATGCATCTGCTGAGGACTGTTGCAGCCTTTCTTCTTAAATTCAGACTTCATCATTGTGCTCCATGCCTTTTTTGTCCCATAGTGCTTGGGGTGGGGGTACACCTTGCAGCAGTAGGAGAATAAAGCTAGGGCTTAGTAAGCAAGTGCCCCTCTGAGAGCACATAATGCTAAAGCTTTGGAATTTTGACTGGTTTCCCCTTAGTCCAAAAGTAGACTTGAACCATGTGCATTTTGACATGTAAGTCCCTAACTGGCTTGGGACTCCTCTACCTGATAATGCCATGCTACAGTTGAGATTATACAGTGCTCTCAAGCTTGATCTTGCCTCTAAGAGCAAGAAGAAAGCTTGATTGTGCAACTGGGTTTCCCCTTGATCTAAGCAGCCCGAGTTTGTTGGTATTCCAGACACTCCTGTGGAAGCCATTTATTTGGTAGGGCTTGGAGATGGACTCCTAGTGCAGAACGAGACAAATAAGTGTATAAACTGATGCATTCTCATTTGTGATTTTGTGACTGATATGTTAATTTTCCTGTGGTATTGTGCTATTTTGGTGCCTGAAAATGTAATTACTTTTTATACGATTTAAAAATTGTGCTCAGTCATTGAAATGCCATGAGATTCCTGGAGTCGGGAAGTGGGTGGGGATTAATGATGCTATAGGGATAAAGGATCAGAAGAGACCTCCTGAGAGGCAGAGTCCAGTTTTCTGCTATCACAAGCATCGGATCATAATTCCTCTTGTAAGTTTACCAAGCTTCATCTTGGTTTTGTGTTTTTTTCCCCTCTTGGAAGACTTTTCTAGAAATTATCCATGCCAATGGTTAAAAGCCTTCTTCTAATTCCCATCTTAATTTTAGTCCTAACCAGTATATGCCCATTTGTTCTTGTGTTAACATTGTCCTCTAGCTTTGCTACATCTTCTCCCTTGTTGGTGTTTATGCCTGGCATATTTATAGACAGCAATTGTATCCCCTTTCAGCTTTTGTAATGTTAGTCTGCAAGGCAGGCTCTTTAATCCCTTCTCATCAGACAGGCTGTCCATTCCCCTGGACATCCCAGTAGCCCTTTTTAGTACCGACTTCCTCTTAGTTTATCTTTCTTGAACTTGAGTGACCAGGATTTTACACAATATGATCCCAGTAAGACTCTGAAGTGAATAAAAAATTAGTACTATATACAAGAGACTTTTACCAGTGAAATGGCAAGAAAGCACATTTCTGTGAGCAGGAGGGAAAAAAGAGGCTACAATTATGCTAAAAATGTTCTCAACCTTCCTATTGCATGATTCATAGTTAATGGGTCAGAGGTCCGGTGCTTGGTCAAAGCGCCCTTACTATCAAAACACACCACAGGCCAAGTTCTCACTTTTTTGGTCACTTGGAGAACCTCAGTTTCACCTAGGGCAGGATTTGGCACAAGGAGCAAGTGCGCTTTTTAAAAGGGACTAGCTAATGCATTCCATGTGTTCATTATGTTTCCTACATTTGGGCTATTTGGAAGAAACTGCTTTGAACCCAAAAGAAAAGTGAACTGTGCCCCAGTTGCAAATCTGGGGCATATGGAAAGAAAGATAAACGGTGCACAGCAAGAATACTCTCTTCATGCCTCTTAGACCTGAGGTGATGAAAACCTATCCCTAGGCTCCCTGTTTGTTTCTGGAAAAGAACCACCTTAACAAAACACAAACAGTGGGGAATGATTTATGATGGGCCTGCTGCCGCTTTCTGCAGGAATCAAGCTCAGCAAAAAATAAGAATCTTTCATGTGTGGTATTGAACATCTCACTTGGTATTTATGGTTTACTGGAACGGGGTGGGGTGTCTATCAAGAGTGCATTCCAAAACTTGGGCATGTTAATCTTGACAGGTAGCTGCCTCAGGGAAGTGAATGCTTATATTCACCTGTAACACTTCTAGCACCTGGAGTTTTCTTTCTCCTTACAGATGCTTAACTTCACATTAATGCTGCAAACCTCCATTGTATGCTGCAGGGTATGTTTTAGTGTGCATGCAGCAGTTTACTTTAAAGGATGACATGAACACAATATTCTCTCTTATGTGAAAAAAAGAGCAAGTGAGAGAGCACCGCTGTTGGGTACCTTGTACAACAAATAATGGACCCAGAAGAGGGAAGGTTTTGTAAGCTGCTAGTTCATGTTTACAGTATAGAGATTTAGGTAAGAGAGGTAAAGAATGCACCTTGGTTGTGCATATGCAATAAAACAGCAGATGTTACCGTATTTTGTCATGGGAAAAGCCACCATAAGTGCTCAGACAACAGTTAAATTTACATATGTTTTGGGACTTTAAAGAAAGCACTTGCTTCTCTGAAATATTGGCTAGGGACAAACATTCAAAAAGCCAGAGCCTGAGTTGATTCAACCTTTGCAGGTTAGTCTAACTGCAGCAGCTGTTCTGGCCCCACAGCACAGCCTCCGCCAGGAAGAGGCTCGCGCTTGGGGGACAGAGGCTGCTGCCCCGGGACAGTAGCTCCCACTTAGCTGCGTCAGTGGCTGGGCAGGGCCAGATGCTGCTGTCAGGGCACCTGAAAGGGCAGGGAGCGGTGTTCCTCACTTTTCCCCCCAGGGCACTGCAGCCAGGTCTTCCTGGCCTGGCTGCAGCTGCTGTTTGGTCTGCAGTCGGGCCAGCATCTGGCAGAATAAGTCCCCTCCTGCAGGGAGGGGGCTGGCCCCAAGCATAGACAGAGTTTGCCCACCACTCGGTCTGTGCTTGGTGCCAACCCCCTCCCAGCAGGTGGGGGCTTATTCCATCGAATGCTGCCCTGAGCACAGACCGAGCGGTGGCTACAGCTAGGCCATAGAGACCCAGCTATGGTGTCCTGGGGGGCAGAGCGAGAAACCCCGTTCCCTGCCCCCACCGGGGCCCTACTGGCAGCATCTGGCCCTGCCTCTACCCCCTGCTGGAGCGGTGAGGGGGGAGCTACTGTGGTGAGGGCAGCAGCCCCCATCACCATTTCCCCAAGTGTGAGCCTCTTCCTGGTGGAGGCCATGCTGCGGGGCCAGCAGAGCTGCTGCAGAGGCTTGCAGGGCTCTGGCCCGCTCTGGACATCAGTGCTGCTGCTGAGAAGGGGCTCCTGCTCCCTGACACTGTGACAGACACTTCTGCCCCCAAGGTTCCTGCCCCTCCTCCTGCAGCAGTGGGAAGGGAGCATGGTCAGACAGGCCCCTTTGCTGGGGGAAGGGGACAGGGATGGGGGTTATTCCTCCCCCCTCTGGTGTCCGGTGGAGGGGACAGAAGGGGGCTTATTTCACTGCAGGGAGCAATCACGGTGGCAATGGTGGGCAGACCCAGCTGCCAGTGGGGGTAGAGGGGAGACTAACTCTTCTCCATCCCCTCCTCTGCCTTAGGGACCATGGTGCCCCGCTGTTTCAACAGCGAGGGGGGAGCGCCCAACAGACATGGCTCAGGTCCCAGCCAGTGGCATAGAGAGGGGTAGGGAGCAGGGGGTGGAGCCAGCTTGGCTGAGCTGGAGAAGAGAGCCCTGCCCCAAGAGTGTGCTGGGATGCTGGGGGAGTCTGGTTTAGCTTAAACCAGGAAGGGGTCAGGGACAGACATTGCATAAACCGGTTTGAGCCAAATCAGTTAAGTCTGATACTACATTCAACTAGGTTTATCTCAAACCAGTTTCAGCTATTTTCAAACTGGTTTATATGCACTGAATGTCTGTTCTGTTACAGGTTTAAACCAGTTTCTGATCACTTAATTCAGTTTATGTGTAATGTCTGTCCCTAGCCATTGGAAGGCACAAGCTTATTTTGCAAGAAGTTAGTGATGTCTAGGCCATCATTTTAGCAGACAGTGTTGATGAGTTTTATTTTTAATGTTCGGAAACTAATGTTTGAATTTCTTTGAAATCTTCCAGTTTCACAAACTATACTGTCAATCAGTCTGCCTTTTATTATAAATGCTGTTTTTTGCCATTGGTGATTGAATAATCATGCTAAGTGTGGTTGTAGTCAGATGGCCCGATTGGGGTCAAAACAATGAAATGAGATATGAACAGCTGAAATTTTCCTTCATGGCTTTTCAGAGGAGCCTATTATATAAATCAATTTACACTGAATGATATCCCAGTTAATTTTCACAGGAACAGTTCCCATCTTTCACCCTTTTTATATAATTTTTGTCTTCCTCTTCCTTCATAAATGAAAAATAGTAGACTGTCTTAGGCCACCTTGTTTCAGTTAAACATATACACTATGGACCCAGTCAAGAAGAGCTCTATGTACCTCAACTATGGTTATTCTCAGGAATCAGCCGGGTAATATTCTAATTTAGCTGTGTTTAGGGTTCTAAAAGTGATGTGTTATCTTGGCTTCTAGATGCTGGCATAAATAGTATACTTGAAAACAATAGCAAAAATTATGGCATCCCCCCATAGAAGAGGTTCTGTTTGGTTTTTAGTTCTTTCTTGAAGTGTCATTTCCTCTCAAGATAACTTTTCTGTTCTGTTTTCAGAAAGTGTGCTGATTACAAGTAGTTGCCATTTTAATACTAGCATTTATTGGCATTAGAATAATTCATTGATGCCTGACCCAAGATCAGGACTTCTTTATGTGCTGTGTTTTGTAAATGCACCCATATTCATGGAAACTTAATGTGTGATATGAAGTGTTCACACTCTAAATGGACTAAAGCCATGTCTACATCACAGAGCCTGCTGTTGCTGCTTTAAAGCAGTGACAGGGCAAAGGCATCAGGGCCAGTCACTGTGAACATAGCTCTCCTGGCAGAAGGAGCATTTCTCTTCTCAACACCAGAAGCTGTGTTGGTAGATGCCATGTTCTGCCAACAGATTTATGCCCATAGTAAGGATTTTGCCAACAGTTATGGAGACTACAAGGTATGCAGTCTAAACCTGCAGGTTTGGATTCATGTCCAAACCTAGAACTTTGTTATATTAACAAGGCCTACAGTTGGGAAGGAAAAGAAAGTGAAGTGACAGGCTGCAGGTCACATAGCCAGTTGAATTCAAGAAGTAGTTGCACTGGGGATAGAGCTTAGCTCTCCACTGCTACTATCCACTATACCACAATTCTGCATTTCCAAACCTTGCAGTGATTCTGCTTTTGTAGGACAGTAGACTTTTAAGACTTAGATTTTCAAAACCAGGGATGGCTACATGCCCCCACTTCCCACACCCCCAGTCTCTAAAATGGCCAATGTAACATTGGTCCGTGGTACTAGGATTTTCTGTGTAGGGCCTTTCTAAAAGGAAAACTGATGATAGAATCCTTGGTGAAGCCAGAAGCCTATGATGCAAATGGATAGAAGAATAAAACAATTTGTCCTGGCAAGAGACAGCTTTGTCCATGTTTTATTAGAGATTATGGCCTCATTTTCAGGAATGCTGAGCAGCACAGATCCCAGGGAAGTTGACTAGATCAGCAGGTACTTGGCAGCTTTGTAAAACCTGGTCTACAGGTGAGCTGCTGACTGCAGAAGGAGAGCAGAAGTTTGCCCCTTTTTTTGGTACAAGAAAGCCAAACGGCTCAGCCAGGTGGACATCTTTATAGATGCTTCACTTCCCTTCTCTTCTCTTTTTATTTTAATTGGATTTTCTTCCATGTTAGTCTAATGCAGTGCTTCTCAACCTTTTTAGATTCAGAGCACTAAACCCCCCCCCTCCCCCCCCAAAACAAAAAGCCAAACCTCTTTTGAATTTGGTGCCATCCCTGATTGAGAAGCCGCTGTTATACTGCCTCAGCTCACCTCAGACGTTCTCAACCAGGGTGCAGCCCCCTGTTCGTGCTTGTATCAGGGCTTTCTGATAAAGTTAAAGCAGGCAGGAGCAGAAGCATAACTGTAACTAATGAGCTTGTGTCCTGGGCAAAACTCCCCTGTGAAGGGAGAAGGAGGATTGTCTTACCTGCCTGGGTATCCCTGCACCCAGCTTCTCCAGCTGGACTGTGCAAAAGGTTGCTTCAGCCCAGCCTGGCTGCTCTGGCTGGGCAGTGCAAAGGGATGCAGCTGGAGCTCATGCTGTGGCACCCTAGGGTACCATAGCACCACAATTGAGAGCCACTGATTTAATGTAGCTTCTTGGATTTAAAAGGATAGTTAACTCTGCCTGTTCTGTTCTGGGCCCTTCTTGGGACTGCTCCCTTCTGGGCTGCTTGAGGGTAGAAGTTTGCTTCTGCTTTTATACATGCTGAGAGAGACTGATATACAGTACGGAGCTCAGTTTGCCTGACAGGTCACAGCTTTTTGGAAAAGAGACAGATTTACTTAGAACAAATCACGCCCCTGGTATGGTGTTTGTCCCCCAATAAAGAGAAAGCAGACTAGGAATGCACATGAGAGATG
Source organism: Gavialis gangeticus (assembly GCF_001723915.1). Lineage (NCBI taxonomy): Eukaryota > Metazoa > Chordata > Crocodylia > Gavialidae > Gavialis > Gavialis gangeticus. Next base: position 60,994,284 of record NW_017728995.1, read on the forward strand.
TGATTCAGCAAAACATTTAAGAATGTGGTACAGAGTAAGCCAGTGCTGAAGTGGAGCAGCAGCAGGGATATTTTGAGGGGCTTACCAAATACAATATTATTCATACTAAGCATTAGGGATTTCTGCAACTCTGTTGGCTTTTTTTTCTTTCCCAGAGGCTATGTAACATCACACACAAATTCTCCAGGGTAATCTACTGATAGACCTGCATGTTCTACCCTTAGGGAAAACAGTGCTTGTTATTGCTCAGTAATGATGTGTACTGATTAAGGAGTATCAATGCAAGCACCTTCAGACCTTGGTGAGAAGGTCAGTGCTTTTGTAAACTACTGAGAGATGACTTCTGTTAAGGACGTAAGGAGCCCATTCTACTCTGGGGAAAAAATAATCTTTATTTCTCTGAAATAACTTCAATAGATGATTAAGCTTTATTTTGACATATAATCTTGGAACTGTTGTTTCCAATAGCTCTAGCCATGTTTCATATGATTACTACTTCTACTTAAAGCAATTAACAGAATCTCCTTCAATGGCTCATTGTGTGACTTGGCTGCTAAAGGACAGTCTGAAAGGGGATTGGGCAAAACAGGAAAAATGATCGTATATTGGAGCCATTATATTTATTCAGATGTGTATATGTGAAGTGTTTTTTGCAGTTGTCTGATAAAGGTTACAATATTCAAAGGAGCTGAAAGAATTAGGTACTGAAATTTCAGTGAAATGGAGTGGAAGTCAATTAAATTTTACTGAGTTTGGGCTGGCTTGCTGCTGTGCACTCTACTGAAAACCCTCAAAAAGTATACTTCAAACCTGGTTGTAGGGCCAGATGTACTCTTCATAAACATTACTGGTGATAAGAACTAGTCTGTTCACACATCAGAAAGAAAATGAACCCATTAGTTTGGCTTTGGAGTGACACACAAATCCAGTTAAATGTGATGTGTTAAACTGTGGCCTCTAGCTCTTAAAAACATCAGTGAAAAAACAATTTTAAAAGTTCTCTAGTTCAGAAAAACAATTTCATTGCAAATATTTGGGGCTTTGAACTTTTTTGTGTTAATTTCCATTAGTATTTTGCAAGTAATGCAAGACTAAGCAAGCCAGTAATATCAGTCTCTGCTCAATAGTATTACAACCTGTGTAGCAGTAACTGGGAGAGGTGGGGGGAGAAAGACAGCTGCAAACCGGAGGTCATACTGTCCGTTAATCAAGGCACTGGGAAATAATGTTTGCTACACTGGAACATTAATATCAGGTCTGGATTCAACTTTTAAAATGCTGGAGATAATTGAGCTGTTTCTGACAGCCCCAACAGTATAGTGATTCACTTGTAAACCATAAAGCCCTGTTTTAATGCTGCTAAAAATGAATAAATTGGTCCTTGAGGACTAATGAATGCCTATAAATGTATTGTGCTGCTGCATGTAGTAAACTTGTCATTGGGGAAATGGCTAGAATTTACTTCTGTGGGAAAAGAAGCTCTGCTCTCTTCATATCCATCCATTTCTACCCCTACCATGCTACCAAACTCAGTCCATAGCCCATCACTTCACTCAGCAGGTGGCATTAAAAAGGAGATGACTCTCTGCCTAATGTACCCTACATCCTGTGCTCAGATCCACTTGCTTGGAAAGCTCTCAAGAAACTGCTCCCATTGCAGTAACACTCCATAAACAATTTAGTTCCAGTACCATTTTCTTTTTCATATTAACTATTTGTTGAGTGCCTGATGGACCAGATCACTGTACCAGCAGTGAGGCAGATGTGGTTCCTGTCCCAGGTAGCTTACAATTTAAACTTGAATAGATGAACTTTCAGGTAACATTGGGCTTCAGTTTAACTTTTAACATATACATAATGGTTGGTGGGGCAGAGATCCAAGGATAAGCTGGCAGGGTAAAAGATGGGAAGGCATGGGTGGATGGAAAATGCAAATTGGGCATTTGGGATGATTTTCTTTATTCACTCCCTTCCCCACTACTGTTATTTATGGATGTCTGAATTGTGTGATAGAAAGACCAACTGCAGAAGCTTCCTTAACTTGATGAAGGGTACTTGTACCCAAAAGCTTGCAAAGAAGAATTTTTCCAACTATTTGAGTTAGTCTAATAAAAGATACTGGATTTACCCAAAGAACCTTGTCTGCCTGTGATAGAAAACCATAATCTGAAAGCTAAAATTAGAATCAGTTCCAAGGCTAATGGTAACAGCAGCAGTAAACCACACCTCTGTGCTGTTCTACCTGGATAATATGTGAGGAGGCAGAGAACAGATCAGCTTGGGTTGTTGATTTTGAGATCATCAGATTTTTCATGAAAAAGAAATTAACCATGCACATGCAAACACATTCCTTCTCAAGAGACAGTGATACCCAAAAATAATTTGTACATGGGATTTCCTTACTGCACGTTTTACTGCATGACATTCTAAGATGGAAACAGAGCATCTTGCTCACCTAGAGCATTTATAGACGTGCTCCAGGAGGCTGGGGGGAGGAGCATTTTAACTAGTGCAGCTCTGAGAGCCATGCTACTTAAAAGTGCCTGGAGCATTATGTGTATCAGCATCCCCACACTGAAAAATGGCGGCGGGGCACTTTGAACTAAGGCTCATCAGATAAGCTTTAGTTTAAAGCCACCCACCACCATTTTCAGCATTGGGATGCTGATACAAGTGATGCGGGAATCTGCTGAAGCCAATTGAGTCTGCTCCAACGCACTGTCATTACAGCATGTTGGAGTAGCCTCCCTTGCATGTTTATAGGTGCCCTTAGGTTTTTCTGTATGTTGTAAATCAAGGGAGCATCTGCACTTTTGCTCCCAGAAGCTAGCACAAGATTAATGTTACTGATATTTAAGCTGTAGAAATGTTTGTTAATCTCCAACTTGAAAATTGAGATCAGTGCCAGGAAGTTTATTCTACTGACTGGATGATCTCCCTCTCCTGCCTTCATTGAATGGAGGACTGGAAAATTGGCTATGTCAACACAGGAAAGCAATTGGAATGTTAAAGGCCAGATTTATTTTCCCCTTGGCAGAGAACGATCACTTTGAATTAAATTCAGATGTTTAATATCTGTGAAACCCTGTTCATCACCTGCTTCCTTGCTGGGCTAAGAAGAGCACTCTCAAGTAAAATCAAGCTCTTGCTCCCATTCCTACCAAGGTGTAAGTCTCTGTAGCTCATTCCAACCTTTGGGAAGAGAGTTGGGGTTGGTGGCCAAACTTGTGGGAAACTGGCACAAGAGTCTGCAAGAACCTTTCCTTGCTCATGGCATCCCTTTTCCTTCCCCTGCATGGTCAGCGGCTTGTTCTGTCTTGTCATTTGCCTCCTCCTCTCCCCCTCCACTGTCATTGTCCCCAGCTACACAGGGTGGCAGGGGAGCTCCATAGCTGCTTCTGCCCCATTTCAAACAGACTACAGAGGGTCAAAAATCCCAAGGTTGAGTGGATTCAGTCTTTGCAGGTTTGTCTAAGCTGCACAGATTAAATTGAAACCAAAGTGAACAGACATTTACTTTTGATTCAGGAAATGCTGCCACATGCCTGCAGTGGCTCAGGCCAGAAGCCAGGGGGGCACTAGAGCACAGCTCTCTGGCTGTGTGTTCACTTCCTCTTCCTGCTGCCCTGGAGGTCTTTGGGATTTGCAAGCCAAAATCACAGCAGCACAGGATTCTGCAGGGTTGCTCATCACCTCCTGCTTCTAGGTGCCTCTGAGATTTGTAGTCCACAGTTGCAGCCAGCAGTAAGTTTGAGTGGGAAAAGGGTGTTAACCCCCCTTCTCCCCCTTCTCCCAGTCTCAGACCCCAACTGGGGTTTGTCTGGGGATGGGGGAAGCTCCCACCTGCACACTGGGCTGCATCTTCAGCTGAGCTTGTCCCCCACCCCCTTGTCAACCAGCCCTCACTGCTCCAGCTAGGGAGCAGAGGGGTCGGTCCAGACCTGTTCTCTGAAGCAGACAGCACAGCCCAGCCCAGAGCGGGAAAGCATGCTGGGATGCTGGGGGACTGTAATTTAACTTGAACCAGGAAGGGGTCTAGGACAGAAGTTTCATACACCTGTTTGACCCAAATCAGTTAAGTCTGGCACTGCATTCAACTAGGTTTATCTTAAACCAGTTTCAGCCATTTTGAAACTGGTTTATGTGCACTGAGCTTCTGTTCTGTTACAGGTTTAAACCAGTTTCTCATTACTTAAACTTCTGTCCCTAGCCTGTGAGGAACCAGAGACAAAGACAGTGGCAGCAGGTTGGTTTCCCTGCCCTGAGCCTGTTGCTGAGCTGGTAGGAAACACCCGGGGGGGCGGGCAGTGAACAGAGGATGAATCTGCCCACCTCTGCTGCTGTTGCTGTCCTGGGCAGAGCTCAGCTCCCTTTGCAGCCCAACTGGAGCAGAGAAAAAGTAGATCTGGTGAGCTGCAGACAGTGGGGCAACAGCAGTGGCAGGCAGGGGAAGAGGGGAATGGGAGGGGAAAGGAAGCGCTGTTGAGTGTGGAGGGGAAGAGGGAGTCTTACCTCAGTCAGGGCATTAAGAAGTCCTTGGCTGCTGCTCCTATGATTGTGCCACTGCACCCATCCGGGCATTTTTATGAAAGAAAAATTCAGAATTATCTTTGCGCTTTCTAAAAGTTAATGTACAGAACGCCTTCAGATGATTAGCAGAAGTCCCATGTAGGATGGCTGTTTCATTACTGAGAGTTTAAGTGAGCTATAAATATGTTTTATAACCTTGCACAAGTTCAGGGTATCATGAAGTATAATTAAAAAGATTCTGGGCACTGCAACCATAGGGACAACGTAGAAAATTAATGTTTGACCTCTCTTACCTTTGGTCACTAGCAAGCAATTGCTCTATAATTTTTCTGCCTACATTACTTACTGTTTTGGCTTAAATACAAAAAAGAAAATGCCGATAAAGAATACGGAATGAGTATTCAGCCTTCAGAATTCTATAGCTTTTTGTAACTTGAATTCTTCAAGTGGTTTTCTTTAGAAATTGCAGTAGAAAATGCAATGGTATTAGGAACCCAGCAATTACCTTTAGTTATGAGATGCAGCTTAGGCTATGAACAAGGTGGTTATACTTGGATTGTATTTGTTTATTTCTTTTGTTTCCAAAAACAAAATGCTAATCAAGAGTGATTACACAGCCGAAGTGCAGGTTTCACTGAAATGATTCTGTTTTATTTTAGCCAAAGAAAACCCTATTTAAAGTGTAAAGTGTGGTGTTATCAGATAAGGAACCAATTGTTCTTTAAACAACATTATTCTCAGTATATATCAGCCACTAGATACCTTTTAAGGGCCTTTAAAAAATGGGTTAAATTCTGACTTTGGCTTAACAGCCATAACAGAGTTAGAGCTTTGGCCTGTTGTTTTTCAAGCTCACACAAAGCAATAAAGCAATGACAAACTACAGTTCTGAGAAAATAGAAAGTTAAATAAACCCCAGCAAAAATAAGCTCCCAGGACACAAGGAAATAAAACAACCTCATGCCTGAAAATAGGAAAAAAGCTAGTGATCAGTTGAGATAAAGAAAAGGTGGTTACAAGAATCAGTAATATGTTTGAGGTGGTTATTTCTCAGTTCCATCACTGAATTCTAAAAGTAAACTTGCACATCCAAGAAAAGTAGGCCTGGAAGGGACCTCCAGAGGTCATCTGGTCCCACCCCTTTCACAAAGCAGGATCATCCCTATCCAAATCATCCTATACAAATCCATCATTTAACCCAGGCTTGTCCAACATGACCCGTGGGCTGCCATGCAGCCCGCCAAGCCATTTTATCTGGCCTGAGGTGCCTGCTCCGCGCTCCACAGCGGTGGCGGCAGCAGGGCAGCGGCAAAGTGAGGCGGGCCCGGCCCATGGGCCCTAGCCGGCAGCGAGGGAAGGGGAGCTGCTTACCATCACGGGGCCGGGCTCATCAGTGAGCTGGGTCCTGCCACTGCTGCCCCGAGGGCTGTGCGGCGCAGGGCTGCCCCAGCCGCACCTGATTAAATGAGCTGGGGACAGCACGTGCAACTTCTTCTCTGGCTCCGCGCCTTGCCCCCGGCATGTGGCCGGGAGAGCTGCAGCATGGCTCGTGCCCTGCCCGCATGCGTGGTGGACGGAGGCATGAGGTAAGTTCCTGCGCAGACCTGGGGGCGCCTTGGGGCCGGGCCAGGCCGGGGTGGACAGAGGCACGGGGTAAGTTCCCACACGGAGCTGGGGGCACCTCAGGGCTGGGCCGGGGCTGCAGAGCACATGGTTGCCAGAGCCGGGCTGGGCAGGAGGCAGGAGGACCCCAGCCCAGAGGCAGTCTATGTCCAGCCGCCTCCTTCGTGGTTCAGGTCCTGATAATGTAGCCTGCATGGCTGAGGATGGGGGTCTACATCTGGTCGCTGGTGGGGAGGATGCGTATCTGGGAGTGCCTGTGCTCCTACCCCTGCCTCCCTCCCGACACGAGCCCGTGCCCGTACCCTGCACTGCTGGAGCGGCCCCACACAGGAGGCCAAGCAGCAGCCGCTGGCACTGCCAGCCCGTGCCTGCCTCCTCACCTGCCTGCTTCAAGCCAGCCCCACTGCCCTGCCCTGCCCCACAGCAAGGTGGCGCCTGCTACCCCAGCCAGTCTCCCGGGTGCTGCGGCTCTCCAGGCCCGGCTGCCCGTGCGTGAGGCCCTGAGGGGGCTGTTTCTCATATGCTGCTGGGGACGGGAGGAGCCTGGCCAGGTCTGCACCAGCCAGCAGAAGCCGTGGCAGAGCCGTGTGCCGCTCAGGATGGGACGAGCCTGCACTGGTCAGTCCCGAGCGGCACATGGCTCCGCTGCTGCTTCTGTTGGCCGGTGCAGACCTGGCCAGCCTCCTCCCGTCCCCAGCAGCTCATGGGAAGCTGGCTTCAGCTGCATGCTGCTTTTCCTGGCCAGTGCCGACCCGGTTCTGCCCAGGTGGGTCCTGCAGCACCATGTCAACCCAGGCATGGCACCGGCAGGCCAGGCGGGCCCCAGGTTAACCCCAGCCTGGCCCCGCGGCTTCTCCAGCACCAGGTCAGCCCGGTTGTAGCCAAGCAACTCCTGCACCACGTCAACCTGGGCATGCATGCCATGTCAACCAGCACCATGTCAACCCCTGCAACTGCACTGGTGTCAAAGGTCATGTGACATCACTTCCTGATGTGATACCACTTCCTGTGATGTCTTTGACTATGGTTCACCAGCCCACTGGGTGATAAAAAGTTCATGATCCAGCCCCACATTCAAAAAGGTTGGACACCCCTGGTCTAACCTATTAGCAAAACTATAGCCAGCTCTGATGCAACACAAGACATCATACCGCAGCCTACCACAGGTAAAGCAAGGGGACTATAGTGGGTTCAGTTGACACACTCATGTTAGGTGTGTTAAATTTCTGTTGTGGTCTTTCTGGTCACTTCCTCTGCAGGCATTCATTACAAATGTGACAGTTAATTTCACCAAAGACAGTATGCAGAGCCACTTTCTCAGTGGTGCTGGCAAGAAGTTCTGAGATTGAAAATAGAAGTGATATATTGTCAATCATTTGATGTGGAATTCTGATACAAGTGTCTGGCCTCCAAAGAGGAAGGAGAAATCTTCAACTCACTGAAATGCTTGTTTTAAGTAAACCTAATGACATCAGAGTAACAGTGCCTATGGGGTTTTGGCTAAAATGTGCCTAGAGTAGGATACTGGTTATCTTTTAAAACCATCTCAACAAATACAACCACTGAGCGACTGGCATTAGCAACAGCACAGTTATGAAATCTACAGCTTTGTTATACCAGAGGCAAATATTTTGGATAGATTTATAAAATCTATAATTATTATAAAAATAATTGCAAGCTAGGGTTACTATATTTCCGATTTCAAAGAAGAGGACATTGTAGCGGGGGAGGGGGGCAGAGAGGAGGGAGGGGTATATGACTGGGGGGGACAATGATCTTCCCCCTGCCCCCCTAGCCCTGCCAGTACTCCTGACTCCCAGCCCCCTGCTCTGCACTCCCAACCCGCAGTCTCCTGCTTTCCACACAGCTTGCGTGCACACTCACACTCACTCTCTCACCTGCCAGCAGCTGCCAGGGCTTGCACTCAGAGCACATAATCTCCTGACAGCTAATTGGCTTCACCCGCTGCCTCCAGCCCTAAGCAAAAGCAGAAGCAAAACAAAAACCTGGACATTTGCTTTCATTTTAAAAACCCACATGATCAGAGGACAAGGGGTCAAAAAAGAGGACATGTTTGGAAAAACTTGGATGTATGGTAACCCTAGGCTATTAGTTGTAGTTTTCCCAGTGATGCTGGTAACCAGTTCTTGCACTTCCTAGGGTGAGCTGGCAGCATGCAACAAATCAGAGATATACTATTTATACCTCTCCCCAGTGCTATAACTGGCTAGATGTATTATATTTATTTTTCTCTACAGTCCAAGGAATAATATACTACCAGAAATAGTGTATTGAAACAAACTAACCAAGATTCTGATCCAGCATAATAACTCCTGTATTTAGATCATTCTCTCTTCCAAATAGATGGATGCATTCCTAATTTTAATGGTACTTTTATTTAGCATAAAATTCTTTGTTCTCATGTTAATATAAAAATTAACTGGTGAGAGTCCAATCCAAGGGCCATTGAATTCAATGGGAAGGATTAACTGTGACAACCAAAGGAATAAGCCCTAAATGAGTAGCTGATAACCAGCTCTGACTTACACTTTCTGGTTTCTGAAGCTGTGGATTTTAGTTCTTTGTCCCGCTTACCCTTTGCATTTGAAATTTATACGTTTTGGCACACTTGGTTTACAGAACTGATAGAACTTGGTGATAAAGGATTGTTTTGTGCTCAGAGGGCAGTGTAAGCACAGCAAAAATATATATAGCCACCACACCCAGCACACATGCAAACATCTATAATTCAAACTCTTTAGGGACATACTGCTAAACACAAACAAAAAATTGGCAGATAGCAAACATGAAGAAGCTGGCTGATCATCTGCAGTAGTATGAGGAACTCTATGGAAGGCACTGGGATTTGTAGCCAGGGAGAGGAGCGGATATGGCTTGCAAACAGAAAAAGCACTTCTAAAGGACTAATCAGTTACAGCAGCATGTCAGCAGGCAGTTTTTCCCTGTAAAAGGGATATGATGATTAATTTTCCTCAAAAGGACTAAAAAAGATTGGAATCTCTGCTGTCATAAAAATTGTGGTCCCACTATTGTGCAATATATTTTAAAAGGACAAGCGTTTGAGATAACAGACACTATCTGTGCAAGCCACAAACTGCAGTATGGATAAAATGTTTCCCTACCAGCCCAGAGTGATGGGCCACAGCATGTTGACTGAGCACTTTCATCATTGTAATTGGACTGTTTGATATTTCCTGTGCTGTACACCAGAAGCTTCCCAAATAGCCCACGAACGCAGTAGCTACCAGCAGCAAATTTACATCAATTCAAATATATCAAATTTCCTTTCTTGTAGCCCAATCATTGCAGTCAATCTTATTATTTTTTACTCTATTGCTCCCCATGTAAACAGCAAACACTGTTGAGAATTACAACATGAGGATGTTTTATAACAAAGTAAAACTGGAAACAGCCCACAGACCTTTTCCATACTTCCAAAGATTCAAAATGAAAAAATAGTAACTCTCAAAAATAATTCCACATTGGAATTATTTCTTTCTGCCAAACGAAATTTGTTCCGACTAAAAAAGTTTATAAAATCCTAACTTTACAGGTTGCTACATGTAGATGATTTTGGCAAAGACGTGAATGATATTTTGTACAACCTCTGTTAACAACAGAAACATTCAGCACGACACTACCAAATTAATTAAATTAATGTCTAAACAGCAATGTGTAGTTTCTTATTTATGGGTATAATGAATTATTGTATGTGAGTTGATTACAACAGACTTTGTGTGAGAAATGTGCTAAAGCTACTAGCATGTTATACACAAAATTGACTTTTTCTTCTGTTGTAACCAAGAGAAATCTGTAGAGAAAATGTTTTATCACCAGGGGAGTGTTTTTGTGCCCAGTTCATTAGACTATACCTATGTTTGGCATATGTATGCGCCTAATGCAAAATTAACTAGTTTTAGAATCTTAATAAGAACTAATATGAAAGTCCCTGGAACCAGCATCAAGATATGATGAAGGAAGCCAAATTCTCTATACAAAGAATAATTTTTAGAATGCAGAAATATTAATTTATTTCTCCAAACTAAATTTTGTGTCTTTAAAATGACACAGATAGCTCTGCCTAGGAAGAGGCAGCAAAATATCTGTGCTAAATTCCACATTCAGTGACTTGGCCTGGAAAGACTGCATTGACACTTCTCTAAAAATATAATTGTTTTGAAGAACTGGTAAATGCTGTCATCTCTTCAATTAAAAACATACTTCTCTCATGATGTAAATTGAAGCATAGTCTCAGGATGTTGTTAGGTTCCTTATAGACTGATGCAAAGGAGAAAGTATTTGCTTTGGACTCGGATTCAGCAATTCGGAGGGACAGTGATTCGATTTGGTGATTTGAATCACTGTCTCAATTCAATTTGGCTGAATCTGAAGATATTCAGTACCAAATCTCCTTTGGCCATAGACTATACAGTACAATCGCAACTTACGCGGGGGTTATGTTCCCAGGTCAGCGCGTGTAGTTGAAATTCCATATAGCTGAAATCGCCGGGCTCGGCGCCGAGCAGCCGCCACCACCGGGCCTGGACAAGGCGGCCAGCTGAGTGTCAGCCCCCCAGCCATGCTGGCGCGTGCAGGCAATACCACACGGCACCGCGCAGCGCCGCACTATGCGCCGTTTCCCAGCTGGCACCTGGAAGCCAGGACCAGCAGCCGAGCGTGTAAAGCCAAAGTCGTGTAAGTTAAATATGTGTAAATTGTGACTGTACTGTATAGGCAGGCAGTGCCAGCTGGAGGAGCAGCTGGATGAGCCCCGGTTTGAGCTGGTAGCCCCAGGAGAAGCTGCAGCTCATCCGGCTGCTCCCCCAGCTGCCCCCTCCCCGGGGCAAGGCAGTCAATGCTTGCAGCCCCAGGAGAAGCAGCAGGGGCTGTGGGGAATGATCCGGAGCTAGAGGAACAAACAGGGGCTTCCCCCCAGCTCCCCGATCATTCCCTCAGCTCCTTGATAATTCCCCCCTGCCCCCATTCCTTCTCCTGGGGTTGCCAGCACTGCCTGCCTCGCCCAGCAGGTGCGGAGGGGCAGCTAGGGGAGCAGCCGGATGAGGTGCATCTTCTGCTAGAGCTTGTCCGGCTGCTTCTGTCGCCACTGCCTGGTGCCTGCCTGTACAGTCTACAGCCGAATCTCTGAATCTCTCTGAATCAATTCAGAGGCTCTCGATTTGATTCGGAGAGATTAATAGATCTCCCAATTGGATTTGAATTCAGAGATTCGACCACCAGATCAGGCCAAATGCCCTCCAAATCCATTTGGCTACCAAAGCTTCACACAGCCCTAGTTCTTTCTTGTCCATGGAGAGAAACAACGTATTTTCCTGTTTACGTTGAAGATGATTATACTCACTTCTGTTTCACTCTGTTACAAGGCTAATGTACTTCTACCAGTCTACTTAGACAAGGCTAAGATTGGCAAAAGTGACTAGTAGTTTTGGCTACTAGGTTTTAAAGGACCTGATTTACAGATGTTGGCTTTTTATTGCTTTCTGAAAATGAGATACTTTTAAGATTTGTCAAGTTGGACACCCAAGTCACTGGTTACTTCTGAAAACCTTGTCCAAAGTTTACAGTAGATTCACAATACTGAAGCACATATCTGGATTTAATTGCTGGTATATATAAGGTTGAATAACACAGGAAGTCATGGGGAGGGGAGGGTGGGAATTATCTTTGTTGTTTAGGCTTAGAACATGAACCATAGAAAACATAAAATGAAGGTCCCTCGTAGAAGAGGTGACAGAAAACCTCTCTGTAGCATAGTTCACGATAGGCCTTCTCTCACTGGAAGCTGACTTTTTTGCTTTTGAGCTTTTGCTGTTTTTGCTTTTTTGCTAGTATCTATTTAAAACTGCTTGTATGGGACAAAGAAAGGAACAGAGGGCAACAGTGCCTAAGTGCCATTCTTAAAAGGAAAAACCCAAGAGCGATGAAGTAAATAAGAGATCTGGTAGAATTCTTGCCTCCTGTGTAGACCAAGCCTTTATTATTTAGGAGTCTCTTGAGAAAAGACAGAACTGAGGTAAAGCAGAGCACAATGAAGTACTGTTGTATGTAGTAAAAGCCAACAATTGAAAGATATTAATAGGGACATTTCAGAGGTAGGGGAACTAGAGCTATAAAATTCCACAGAAGTGTTTCATGCTTTTATTTCACTGAGCTGCATTAAAAGTAAAAAGGTGGAAACTAGTTAGGTGCTGACCTAGCTCAAAAACGATCTGGGTCCAGTTCCCTGCTTTTTCAGCATTGTTCTGTATGACTTTGGGGAAGTAATGTGCGCCCAGATCCTCAAAGGTGTTTCTGCACTTACCTCCCATTTTCAAGGGGAATTAGGCATCTTAAAGGTCTATGAGGAACTGGGTCTTAGTCTCTTTTTCTTTAGCACTGTCTTCCCATCAAGAAGTATCATGAAGATAAATACATTAAGTTTACAAGATAGTCTGATCCTTTAGTAATAGGGGCTATAACAGTTTTTGGGGATTTTTTTATAGTTACACATTACACTTAGACCATTCTAAAGGCAAGTCCACATGTTAAAGTTATTAATTCATGCAAAGTCCTCTCCAGTTTTCTCAAAGTTATACCACTTCAGGTGACGGTTAATTCTCCTCTGGACTATGCTCTGTAGCTCATATTAGAGTAACTTCAGTGTGCTCCATGGAGATAAAACAAACAATCTGCAGTTCTCCAGTATCCCAGGATGCATTGCTTCCAGCCCCTCCCTACCTAGAGAAAGGATAGGGCCCAGGTGTCTTGGCTCTGGGCTATGCCTCTGCTCACCAGTTTTCCAGTGGCAAGTCAGAGCTGTGCAGGCATGAAACAGTATTAATCCTTAACACAACAAAGCTAACCTATTTAACAACTTATTTGCCTCCATTTTCCTGAGCAGGGACCAAATCAGCCCCCCCACCAGGACCCTTTCAGGCCCCAGGGGAGGTGCACCCAGGCCAAGGGTCAGTGTGGATCTAGTCAGGGAACTTCTGAAGGAACTGGATGTTTTCAAATCAGCTGGTCCTGACAATCTCCACCCCAGAGTGCTGAGGGAATTAGCTAAAGTCATTGCAGAACCCCTGGCACGGCTTTACGAGCACTCGTGGTGCTCTGGTGTGGTGCCAGAGGACTGGAAGAGGGCCAACGTGGTGCCCCTCTTCAAAAAAGGGAGGAAGGAGAACCCAGGAAACTATAGGCCAGTTAGTCTTACCTCGATCCCAGGTAAGCTTTTTGAGAGAATTATCCTGGCACATGTCCATGAGGGGCCAGCGGGGGAGGTTATGCTTAGGGGCAACCAACATGGGTTCATTAGAGGCAGGTCCTGTCAGACCAACCTGGTGGCCTTCTATGACCAGGTCACCAAATCCTTAGATGCAGGGGTAGCAGGGGACATAGTCTTTCTGGACTTTTGGAAGGCCTTCG
>NW_017728995.1:61007917-61015327 GCF_001723915.1 Gavialis gangeticus
AGTGGCCTGTTACAAATTAGTCAGAGGGGACCAGCAGGCATTGGGGGAGTTCCTGCTCCCCTGAGCACTACCAGGAGTGACCAGGAATAACGGTCACAAGCTGGCAGAGGGTAGATTCAGGCTAGATATCAGGAGGTGCTACTTCACTGTCAGGGCGGCTAGGATATGGAAACAACTTCCAAGGGAAGTGGTGCTGGCTCCTACCCTTGTGTTCTTTAAGAGGAGGCTAGACGAACACCTTGCTGGGGTCATCTGACCCCAGTACTTTTTCCTGCCATGGCAGGGGGTCGGACTTGATGATCTGCTCAGGTCCCTTCCAACCCTACTAACTATTAAACTATGTTACTGTGTACAGCACATTCCAACTTTAATACTGCTTAATGTTCCACAGACTTAGTATAAGCATAATGTGTAACTTCACCCTATTTAGATGTCTCTCCTAAGGGGAAGGATGTCTGAATGGTAATATTGTGAAGTTAAAAAACAGATCTCTATTAAATGAGGAAAAGTTGAGACATCTGCAGTAACAAAAGGAAATAAAGTTAAGACATAACTATTTTGCACACACATGACTTGCATTTCCCCCTCTGCTCCATTTCAAGTTAAAGTTGATTACTGACTTTCCATAAATCCAAAAATCAGAAATCAAATTCAATAGATGGAAGTACAAATAGGTAATGAGAGAGAAAGAGGCTGAAGTACGTCATCATCATTTCTGATGACTAATTTCCAGGCTTGGGTAGTCACATCTTTACTAAATGTTCATTTTTAAAGCCACTTACTTCTCTTTTCCATGATTGCCTAGTTACTGGAATTTTGCAATTGAGAGAGATTGGATTCCTCTCTTAATTTCAGAGCAGGGTAATGGAACTAATGTGCTTACTCCTGCTTTGTTCTACCCTTTGCATTTCTACTGATGTCAATAGGAGTTTTGAGGAGGGCTCAAGACCAGAAATACTCTAAGATGGGCACAATAGTTACAATTAAAAGACATTTCCTAAGCTTTGAAATGGTAGCAACAACCTGAAATGTATTTATAAATGGATTCTACTAAATGCATGAATGCTGGGAAGATGAAACTGTAAATCTACTGGAAAATAAAGCATTTTATAACCTTCACATTTTTGTCTATGGTGGATATTTTGGGTAGAAAAGACTGTTAGACTTGCACTAAAAAGGAACTATGTAATGAAGCTTTTCAGGCAATAGCATGGCATTGTTCTTTAGATATTTTTATTATATTGCTTTCCAGCAAACTTACAATAACAATAAAATGAATAAGGCAGTATATTTAGCATTAATTCTGGAGCACAACATTCAGGGAATTTTAATATTTTCTTTTCATTCCAATTTTATATTCCCTTTCAAGATGTGTTATCCAAGTAGTCTACAGCGTATAAAATTTTATCAAACTAGTTATTTAAAATAGACTTGCCCATAAAGGTTTGCAAAGCATCTGCTATGATAGTTATATACCATCACTGTGTTGTATTTAACTGGATATAGAAATTAAGCCTCCACAAATGTATTACAAAGTGTCCTTGGGATATGTCCTGCTACAGCTTTGGAAACGGTAATATTTTTACTGCTGCTGAGGTCAGGACAGGAAAATATTTTTCTGTCATTTAAAAGGAATAGGATTTTATTTTTCCTAATGTGGTTTCCTTCCTGTTGAATTGATTATTGGACTATAATTCTCCCCATTGCTGATGTTCAAATGGAGCAGGTAGAAGAAAGGGAAATCATTAGCTTCTCTGTACCCAAAGCATGTATTTGTTAGTATAGAACAACTATCTGTATTAGTAATGGCACAGAAGATGCATCCTGTTCTCATTGCTCTTACAAATAGTATATTAAAGAATTGGGTTTGATACATATTTCAAGGCAAAAGGTTTGGATTTCTATTTACGTAATCATAATTTTTTTACATGTTCCGCTAGATTACAAGGTGCCATGAAATAACTATAACAATTAGAGTTGCTAACAAATTAGAAGTTTCCTACTGCATGAATCTCATTGTATTCCCATTTATTTTTTGTATATTACAGCAGAAGTACCATTTAGTTTACATTAAGCGTGACTGATGAGTGCTAATATGAGACGACAGAACAATTCGGGGCCGGTAATAAATTACCAGAAGAATATTTGAAATGTGAAATGTAGGGTTCATTAGGGAAGGTGAAGATGCAGGGATAAATTTTGAGCTCATTTTAAGCAATTTTACACTGGTGCAATTCTACTGACTCCAGTGGAGGCTAGGTCTCATCTGTTTACATTAGCCTAAGTCAGCCCAGCATCAGGACACAGCATCATCTTTCTTCATAAGGTTGCTGTAGTAATAAATCTGGTAGTTCCAGATGATGGGTTCAGTGTCTATTTTTGTGTTTGTTCTTAATAGTGAGAGAACCCGTTTTGATGGATGGGGACTGCATTCGTTTGTCAGACAAACTCTTTTCTTTCATTTTCCCAAAGCAAGAAGCAATTTGTGGCTATGTAGGAAATCTTAGGTTTCGTAGGTGAGATGCCCTACTTCCTATCTTCAGAAAGAAGCACTGACAGCTGTCCTCTCCTTGAATGCACATGTGACGTGACATTGTGGCACAGCTGGCATATTTTAGATGTTTAGGAGGATGCACAACTTTTCATTACAGCTTGCACTAAATATCTTGGCCTGAAACACATGACCAGATGGCATTAAAGCTGGTTTTTCCCCTATAAGATTACAAAGTGCCATTGCTCACAGCCTCAGCAGCTGAGAGACTGTAATTGCCAGTGCAACCAGTCACTGGGCCTTTAAGCTAGTTCTCTTGATATATGTGAAACCTTTAGGATATATTTAAATAGTAAAAGGCTGTGCTCTGCATAAGTACCTGAGCTAACTCTGAACAAGCTAGTATGGGTACCAGAAACAATATTAGTGCAGTGCTCCATTCAGGCTTCCATACCCTGCTTCTCAGCATGGCTAATGAACCTGCACTAATGCAGCTAGACTGTTTCAGATACCCAGACTAGCTTAGATATCTTTGCACAGCACTGCACTCTGGAGCATAGGCCTCCTTGCCATTCCACACAGAAAAAGCAAATATTGCACTGATGGTAGCATGTACTTCTAACCTACATACTGTACTTGAATGTTGTTTTGCTCTTTGCATAAAAAATGCTACGATAAATAAATCACACAATGTTATAAGACAGGGGTCAGCAACCTTCTGTCAGTGCAGGCCACAAGTCCCTGCCCCCTGGAGTGGGCAGTCACCTGCACTGACCCTTGCTGATGTTCCCCAACCCCTCTGCAGCAAAGGGAAACAGACATGATGGAGTGACAAGCTCTACAACAGAGGGAAGTGTGCAGAGGGGTTGGGCAGCACAGAGCAGCTCTATGCCAGTGATTCCCCATGCCAGAGCAGACCTCTGCAGGCCAGATCACACCACTTTAAGAGCACACAGGCTGTAGGTTGGTGGCTTCTGTTTTAAGATGTAGGAATGTGAGTGGTAATAAGGATTGTCAATTTTGGGCCACATGTTAAATCACTACTCAAGTGCATAGAGAGAAGGGGTCTTGCAGGAACCATCTCAACATTGATCAGAGTCTACATTAACTCCAGCAGTTTTGGAAGGGACATTATTTGATACCTGAGGCAGGTACAGAGGAGCTAAATGGGATTTATGGGAAATAACCTGTTCTCTGGCAGGATGAGAACCCCATTCACACATGCTGGGGTTTCAGTGGCATTCCAAATGAGATTGAGTTTTTCTGGCAGCCTAACACAATTAGCTTATTTTACAGGCTTAATAGCTGTGGCATATTTTGCAGATGTAATGTTTGAAAATATCTGCCTTCACTGGAATCCTTTGAAATGTAAAAATAATGTGTTTCATTTGCTGGCCCACTAACCCTGGTTAAGTAAGAACTATATTAATCCTAAGCAAGACAGTTTTAGAAAGACAAATACGTTTCTTACCAGAGATTTTTAAGAAATAGTTTGCTGGTATATAAAAAGGCATCCTCCATATGTATATGTGTGTGTTTATTGCCCATAACTTTCTGTGCAGAATAACTGCACAGTGAAGTTGTACATTTTAGGATCTTCACTTGCATTCTATATTGTGGTTCTCTTATAAATGCAAGAATTTGTTAATTCAAAGTAATGTGATGACATGAAACGCTAGGATGGTGTAGGTTTACGCATTCTAATCTGTGAGAGTTTAGTATCACTGCTTTGCCCTGTCCAGATAGAATCACAGAAAATTAGGGTTGGAAGGGACCTCAAGAGGTCATCTAGTTCAACCTCCTGCTCAGAGCAGGACCATCCCCAGTTTGATCATTCCAGACAAGGATTTGTCAAGCTGGGCCTTAGGATGGATATTCTACCACCTCTCTATTTAAACTGTTCCAGTGATTCACCGGCCCCCTAGTGAGAAACTTTTTTCTAATATCCAACCTAACCTTCCCTTGCTGCAACTTGAGACCATTGCTCCTTGTTACGTCATCTAGAGAGCTAGAGAACAGTTAGCTCCATCCTCTTTAGAACAACCCTTCATGTATTTCGAGGCTGCTGTCAAATCCCCCCTCAGTCTTCTCTTCTCTAAAGTAAATAAGCCCAGTTCCCTCAGCCTCTCCTCAGAAGTCATGTGCCCCAGCCCCCTCACCATTTTTATGGTCTTCCACTGGACTTTCTCCAACTTGTCCACATCCTTTCTGTAGTGGGTGGGCTCCAAATTGGACACGGTACTCCAGATGTGGTCTTATCAGTGCTGAATAAAGGGGACGAATCACTTCCTTCAGTTTGCTGGCAATGGTTCTACTAATGTAGCCCAGTATGCTGTTAGCCTTCTTGGCAACAAAGGCATGCTGTTGACTTGTATCCATCTTATTGTCCACTGTAATCCCCAGGTTCTTTTCTGTACGGCTGCTGCTTAGCCAGTTGGTCCCAAACCTGGTACATGGGATTGTTAGTCCTAAATGCAGGACTTCGCACCTATCCTTATTGAACCTTATTAAATTTCTTTTGCCCAATCCTCTAATTCATCTAGGTCACTCTGAATCCAGTATATCTACTACACCTCCACAGCTCGCTGTCATCTGCAAACTTGCTGAGGGTGCAATACATCCCATCTTCCAGATCATTAAGGAAGATATTGAACAAAACTGGTCCTAGGACTGATCCCTGACCCCTGGGACACTCCATTTGATACCAGGTGCCAACTAGACCTCAAGCCATTGATCAGTATGTGTTAAGCCCAATGATCCAGCCTTATAGTCCCTATCTGCCTTATAGTCCCTTCATTCAACCCGTACTTAACTTGCTTCCAAGAATGTTGTGAGAAACTGTATTAAAAGCCTTGCTAAAGTCAAGATATATCACACCTGCTGCTTTCCCCGCATCCACAAAACCACTCATCATCATAGCATGCAATCAGGTTGGTCAGGATTGACTTGCCCTTTGTGAATTCATGCTGACTGTGCATTGCTGATAGTGTAAAATTACATTACTAGAGGTGCACGAATACATAGGTCCAATATCGGATCAGCACCGATATAAAGAAAATTGACTACATCTGAAATCAGCCTAAAGTGACCAATAATTTGGCTGATAAATGCCCGTGTGTGTGCATAGCCGCAGTACAGCACGCAGGCAGTGAAGAACATAGACTGGCAGCTTGGAGGGGTGTGTGCAGGTGGTAAGTCTGTTGTGGTGGCTGGGGAGGAGGGAGGGGGAATGGGGGAGCAGACCAATGCCCCCCGTGGTGAGGGAGGGAGTAGGGCTCGGGTTGGGGTAGGCCCTGCCCAGCTGGGGTAGGGCGGGCACAGGACGGAGCCGCCACTCTTCCCAGGGGGAGGGGTAGCTCCTGCTGCTGCGTGTGGCTCGTTCACTTGTCCAGCAGCTCTGGCCGGTACTCCCACTGCTCGTGCAAGAGGGCATGGCGGGGGCATGTGCTGCTGGATCTGTGTGGGACAGGCTGCAGCTGCGGGCTAAGACCAGGGTCCATGCTGCGCTGTGCTTGGGGCAGGCAGCAGCAGTGCTGGGAGGGGGCTGTGGGGGTCCTTACATGAAATTTGGGGTGGCTGCAGCCCCCTCACCCCAAGGCTCCCCTCCCAGCCTGCCACCGCCTGCCCCAAGTGCAGCGTGGCCCGCAGTCCAGATCCCAGCCAGCAGCTGCAGCCCATGCAGATCCGGGGGCACACAGCATCCCCCGTGCCCTCCTGGACAAACAGTGGGAACAGCAGTGGGAGCCGCCCCCTGGACAAGCCACGGCTCCATCCCACACCCTCCCTGCCCTGGCTGGGCAGCACCTATCCCAGCCCCACTCCCTCCCTCACTGTGGGAAGGCATTGATCTGCTCCCACCCCACACACTTCTTCCCTCCACCTCCCCTTTCACCACAACAGACTTACCAGCTGCATGCAGCTGTATCTGAAATCAGATTGGTATCGTCCAATATGCCTCCTTAAAAATTGGCTATTGGTATTAGCCCCCAAAATCTCTATCGGTGTGCCCCTAAACATTACTGTAAATGAGAAGCATATTCTAGTATGTCTAAGAATATGTCTTCACTGCAAGATTAAGCCAAGGTTCTTAGTTGGGTTTTAACTCAACATCTTCTGCATCTGCACACAAGAAAACTTTTTCCTAGTCATTATACCTGGTATAGTACAGAGCCCAGGTTATACTGTAGAATTAGTTGTATTTGCATAGTTGAAGCCTGGATTGCTCAGTAGATGAGTGGATAACTGGTTGGATAATCATGCTCAATCTGTAGTTTTCAATAGCTCAATACCAAAATGAGAGGAGGAATCAGGTAGGGTTCCCCAGGGGCCTGTCTTGGGTTCTGTGCTGCTTAATATCTTCAAAAATGGCCTAAAGAATGGAGTTAAGTGTACACTTAGTAAGTTTGTGGGTGATACCAAGTTGTGTGGGGTTACAGATACTTCAGAGTAAGGGATTAGGAGTCAAAATAATCTTTGCAGATTGGAAGGAAATGTCTGATGTAAAATGAAATTCAATAAGGACATAAGCAAGGAAGAAGCAATAAAATGCATGGATACAAAATGGGGAATGTCTGATTAGGCTGCAGTAATGCAGAAAAGGAAGTAGGGATTAGAGTGGATCACAAGATGATTAAGTCATCAATTTAATATTGTTGTATCAAAAATACCCCATACTGAGCTGTATTAACAGGAACAGTTCTATTCTACCCAGTGTACAGTACACGCACCTGGAATATTACATCCTGTTTTGGGCACCATACTTAAAGTTGCGGACAAATTAAGAAAACAGCTGCAGAAATGGTTGGAGGTAAAGAATATATGACATGAAGATAGGTTAGAAGAACTGAGTTTATTTGGTCTGAAGAAAAAAAGACTGGCATTAAATCGACTTAATCTTCCAATACAAAAAATGGTTGCTT
>NW_017728995.1:61020327-61021429 GCF_001723915.1 Gavialis gangeticus
TGAGTTTATTTGGTCTGAAGAAAAAAAGACTGGCATTAAATCGACTTAATCTTCCAATACAAAAAATGGTTGCTTATAAAAAGGATTGCAATCACTTATTCTGTGTCCACAGGGAACAGGACAAGAAGAATTTGGATTAAATTATAATAAGGGAGATTTAGATTTGGTGTTAGAAAGAACTTTTGTGGCTAAGCACTGGAACTGATCATCTGTAGAGAGACTATGAAATCTCCTTCACTAGGAATGAAGTGCATCTTCGATGAAATTTCTGTCATGAATTGGACAGGATGGTTCTGTCTTAAGGCAGGGATTGGACTATATGACCTCTTGAGATCCCTTCCATCTGTATTCTTTCATGACTCTATCTATGTGACACAGTCTGCCACCACTTTCAGTGGTCACAAACCACTGATGAATGCCTTTCCCCTTTGTTCTGTGTGCTCTATATGCTTTTTGCTGCAATAGCTGGGCTTCCATCTGAACTGGATCCAGACATCAGGCATTGGGACTGGCTGGCAGTAGTATAATGTGGGGTGCATGAGTGGGGCATGTGTCCGAGGTATACGGTTGCCAGCTGCCTGTATATTTACAGATGGTCTTTATGAATATATAGCCTAAAATCCCATCTGTAAATTCCATAAAAATAGTTCTGAGCTTATTTCAAGATTCAGTGCCTGAATGAAGCTACATTCAAATGTCAATGCTGGACAAAGAGAGCAGAGGAGTGCTGCTTGGTACCCTGTCAAATTTATCGTGGCCTTTTGGCTCATTGGAGCCTCCATAGTTCCTTGTGACATGATGTGGTGGGCTGAAAGGGGGAGATAAGTGGTAGGTGGGGGGGTCTGTACTGGAGGGGGCAGTATGGTATGGGAGTCAGAGGTGTAGATGTAAAAACAGCACAGCAGGGTATAAAAACATTACTGTAGTCACATGGGGCTGCAAACCCAAGAATTCCTTTTTTTTTTACTGGCAATAAAAATGTGTTAGTAAAAAGTGTATAGTTGTCAGTTAAAAAAAATATTGGTTTGCAACTCTGTCTGGATGCCACCTGTGAGGAGGGGTGCCAAAAGATGGGGAGGGTAGCTCACCCCAGGGCTACCTG
>NW_017728995.1:61021440-61022343 GCF_001723915.1 Gavialis gangeticus
CTCAACAACAACCACAATTACTTGTAACAGGAAGGTCGTGTAGTCCAGTGATCAATGAGAAATGTGCTCAGACACAGGGGGGCACTAGCCACACCATAAAAGTAATGTTCACCCCTATCTTGGCTCAGGATTTGAACCTAGATCTTCAGCAGATACTAAGTTTCCCCCTGCTTCATTACTAGGGCAAAAGATTAAGACTGGTCCTTTTTTACTTCCTCTGCTTTTTTGGCAGACTTTTGTTGTGCTTTGTTGCAATTTAAAAAGCACTCTCAAAAAAGGAGTGACAGACATCTTTTACGCTGAAGTACTGCTTGGACTCCTTACCTTGCAGATTCACATTTTTAAATACTTATGTTTAGGACCCAATACTGCAAGACTTCTCTGTGTACAACTTCCATTGACTAGGCAGGGCCCCCCACTTAAGAAGTGGTTACAGAATGGTGCCCTAAGCAATCTACTCAGAAAACCCAAAGCATAAGGTTTGATCAATTTTTTTCCACCCCCAAACCACAGTTCATACCTACTCTTTGAAAAATAAAAGCCTATCTTTCCTCAGAATGAAGGAAATTAAAATATTATTCAGAGATCAATGCCGGTGAGGATAAAAAGAAATATCAGGCAGCTGCCTGATTCCCAGAGCACCATCCATTCTGCGCATTAAATGAAACAGGAGTCTTCAGGACAAGGTAGGACAGGAACAGATAATCAAAGTCTGTATCATAATACAGCTGCACAAGGGGACTGAATTAAAGTTGCACAAACAACTTTCATTTTGGCAACTTTTCATTTTTGGGTGATTGAATTTGTACCTTTAATAATGTGTTTTAAGTTGGTTTTAATTCTTTTATATATATATAAACATAAAAATCTGTGTGTATATATATATATATATATATATATATA
>NW_017728995.1:61027704-61034379 GCF_001723915.1 Gavialis gangeticus
CACACACACACACATGCACACCTTCCTCTGGACATGGGGTTCAGTGGCAAAAAAAGATGAGGTGAAAGTTTTCCCCTAGCAGTAGCAGCAAACACCACTGCCACTGTAGAGAACTGTGATTCCCAGAATGCCTGGCTGGCACTACAGGACACCGGTTGGCGCTCTGCTTTGTTCCTGTTCCTGCAATGGACAAGGTGCAGAGATGGGGAGAGATGGCTGCACAGGGTGCATTTTTTCAGTGCTTTGCCTCTGCTGTCTGGAATAGATGGCAGAGAGAAACATGATGAGCAGAAATGCTTTTTGTTCCTATGTTGGTGCACTAAGAACTCTTCTACATGGAGGCTCAGGAAGGGCAGATGGGTTCTCCAAAAGCATACCATGAAGTAATTCCTCGAGTGGCTCCAGTGACTTGATGCACTGGGAGCCTGGGGATATGCCACTGGAATCAGACCAATATAACTCTAGTGCCAGAGTGGATGAATTGATTATGTCTGTGTGGGTATTTGCTCTCTTGGCTTTCCCAAGTACCAGATCCTGAGGAAATCGTGCTGTGAGAAAATACCCTAAGAGAAAAGTATGGAGAATTGGATTCTATTCATGCTATCAATAAGTTATTTTCTTGTGGTAGTAAAGGATGGAATTCAGTTGTTTTATTATCTTTCACTATACAACATGTAAGTGATGGGATGTATTCTGCTGTGTTCTGTGTTTTCCAAAGAGATAGACTCTTCTAAGTTGTTAAGATAAGATGTTCCATTTATAATATACATTTGCTGTCAAAGACTCCAAATGCTGTAGTACATATTTAAATTTAAGGAAGATGCATCTATAGCTTTGGAATATAATTACTGAAAACATATGAAGAAGCATTACTGGTCAGGGCTTAAGTATGTGCGTAAACACTTTTCTGAATCAAGGCCTGGCATTGTTAGTACTGTCATAGACACCATCAAGAACATAAATAATTGTTGAAGAAAAAAATAACTGTTCATTATGATCATTGAAATGTTATGAATGCCCTTTACTGAAGAAATAGTTGGCAAAAAAAATTAAAAGAATATTTCTCTTTAAGGTTCTTGTCACTTAGTGCTTTATTGCATGTGTCTTTGTTTATTACAGTAAAATAATTTTATTTAGCAGTCATCCAGTCTTTTAAAAGTTGTCAGAGAGCTCTGTGGATTTGTCCTGAAATTTTTAAAACATTATATAAATAGGATCAAGAATCTTGAAAATAAGATTTCTCATATGCTTTGTATTGTTGCCTCTCGTACCCTTGCATGTCTGTTTTTCAAGTAGCATTTGATAATCTCTATAAGCCCTGAAGAGTGCTTAGTTGTTCTGATTTGACTTAATGTGATCTAAAAATGACTAGCAATAAATCCAATCATTTCCTTGTAAAGCAAGCGTAAAGCTGGAATAGCCGAGTTTTTTTTATAACACATTCAAGGGATGAGCCAGCAAATCCTCTAAAATATACAAGTTAATTTGTTGTGAGATGGGGAAATGAAAAAAGAAAGTTTATTTGCTGTTGTATAGCATATTAATAATGGGAACCACATCTTAGGATCTGCAGCTGATAAAAAGAGAGAGAAAGAATGAGTTGTGATTCAGCCCACATTGGGAATATTAAGAATTATATGGAATATTAGCAGGAAAAGAGCCTTCTTTGATGTGACATTGGTCTCTGCTCTGGGTACCTGGACACTGAAATGATTCCCTGAATTACCAAGGCCTGAATTTCTATTTTGAAAAGGACAAATCAGGTCATAAGAGATGGATTTTCTTTTTACAATTTACAAAAAGCTCTCTCAGTTTAGCAGTTGATCCTACTTGTCTTTGATTTTATAGAGCACATATTGGCATATATTATTCTAATTATGATTTAATCAATATTAACCTCAGTTCAAATGATAACTATGATTGCTAATTGTGATCCGACTCAGTTACATCTCTTAGTATTCTGAATAGAATTATTAGATGCTCTACATCAAAAATGTCCTGGCTGATAGCGTGGGTATAACTACAGACTCTGCCAGCTTTATACTTAGAGGAAAAAGAGAGTTTTGCCCACTTGATGCAGTCCCTGTAACGAGTAATAACTTGCTGTTCTGCATTTAGGAAGTAAGCTAATTTGTTTTGTTTTGTTTCTGTTTTTGTTCAGGACTCATGAAACATAATAGCATCTACCCTGCTTCTCTTCAGTGCACACTGACAGCATCTACGTCAGTGGGGGCCAAGCTTTTTGGCAGCTGTGCCACAAATTAGGCTATGTACCCTCCCTAAGTGTCACTATGATCCCTCTCCCCATCCTGATCTGCTGTTCTGCTTTTTACTGTTTACCTTGTCTCCATATGCAGTCTGCTACTCTGCTTTCTCCTCTCTACCCTGGACTCCCTACACAATCTGTTGTTCTACTTTCTTCATCTAGATTGTACTCCCTACTCCATCTGATGCTCTGCTTTCTGCTCCTTGCCTTATCTGCCCTCTGCTGCCTGCCCTCTCCAGTCTGCCGTGTACCACACATACAGCCCACCTCTTATGGCATGTGTGCTGCAGCTCGGTCACCCCGATCTAGGTTATCATTTAGTTCTTCTAGATACTTAGATATGTTGATGTGGCTGAATATTTCTGATGATTTACTGAATATGCTGCATCTTTGTCTACGTATCTCTTCCACTTTTTACCTATGAGATTTAATTTGGAGAGGTTGGCCTTCATTTATTTGTTTTAAACTAACAAATGTGTTTTGTTCGGGTAAAATTAGTGGCTGTCTGACAGTGTTAGATTTAAAAGGGAATCACAGTTTACTTGTATAATACCTATGACTTGTAGGGTATTTGTGTAAAGG
Organism: Gavialis gangeticus; assembly: GCF_001723915.1. NCBI lineage: Eukaryota > Metazoa > Chordata > Crocodylia > Gavialidae > Gavialis > Gavialis gangeticus. The sequence goes on from NW_017728995.1 coordinate 61,030,553, forward strand.
GGTATTCCAGAAGTGGTCATTAGGTTATCCAGTCAGGACTCTGCTATATAACAGGCTATTCATTCTTTCATTTTCTACAGGAGAATTTTGTTAAATATTTCTAGGAAAGCCTGTTCGTTTTTGATTTGCCTAAAATTGTAGTGTCTAATAATTTGTTGCTCTAAATGGTCTCACTGAGATCTTAAGACTGTTTAGGGGTTAGTTTGGATGGATGATGGGGAAGGACGAGTATATGGGCTCAGTCATCTGCATTTAGTTTTAACAACCTCTGGCTTTTCTTACAGCTGATATTATTAAAAGCAATCAGATTTGAGGGAGTTGGTTTTTCTAAATTTAGTATTCAAAGTCAAGAGAAATCATAACTGTTCCTTTCAGGAGGCAGCTTTTAAAATCCTATTGGTTGTATAGGACAGTTGATATATCTTCAAGATTATATTTATATATAAAGAAAGATCAGCATGTTGTGGGGAACCTCATTTATTTGGTAATCTGTCTTGAAATCTAAAGGCCTTATTACACTTCACACTATAAGCCGCAGAAATGTTGATCAGCTTAGAGTTAGCTTGGAGTTGGAGCAGTCACACCTTAAGACAAAAAAAACCCTCTGACTGTCTCCCACCTGCACATCTGTGAGTTGCCGCTAGAGGCCTGGTGAGCAGGGCTGGTGAGCCAGAACAGGCTTCTATCCCTGCTGTACAGGCAGGAGTGTGAGAGATGGGTTGGGGGAACATGTAGCTGTCAATGTCACCTGCCTCCCCGGAACCTGGCACAGGCAGCATGCTGGTGGCTCACTGTAATGGGGCAGTACCTTCCCTTTGTCCTCCTCTTCCCCCCTCCTGCCCCCACGGCTGCTAAATGTTACCACCAGCCATGGCATGATGCTAAAGGAGGAAACCAGTGTGGCAGCATGGTGCAGTTCTCCCAGGCCAGGCAGCAATGGAGCCATCAGTACCTTGCTGGGCCAGACAACAGAGCCAGAAGCAGAGCCCTCCTCCCCCACCCCCGTGCAAGGCCTTCCACATCCTTGGCACTGCCTCATACCGCTTTCGTCTTTCTCTTGTGCCAAGCCACACTCTGCCTGTCCCACAGTAGCATCCTCGAGCACCAACTCCAACTTCCCATGCCTCACCCCTGTCCACTCCACCAGCCCTGACCCACTTCAAGCCATTGCCATCTTCAGCTGCATGCAGAAATACCATGTGGGGGTGGGTCACTGCATCCTGGGATACTGGAGGACTTCAGTTTGGTTGGCACAGCTGTGGGGAGTGGCCACACCTTAATGGAACAGGAGCAAGGTTATGCGGATCAGTGATAATCCGGTCTTGGAGTGGCATAACTTTAAGCCACATAATAAGTGCTTAAGCATATGTAGCCAATCCGGGAGTTAAGAACTCAAGGAGCCTCCTACAAGACCTTATAAAGCTAGGGACAGAAGTTACACATAAACCTGTTTAAGTGATCAGAAGCTGGTTTAAACCTGTAACAGAACAGAAGTTCAGTGCACATAAACCAGTGTCAAAATGACTAAAACTGATATAAGATAAACCTGATTGAGTGTAGTATCAGACTTAATTGATTTAGGTCAAATCAGTTTATGAAACTTCTGACCCAGACCCCTTCCCAGTTCAAGTTAAATCAGAGTTCCCCAGCATCCCAGCATTTTGCAGCCCTGAGCTGGGCTGTGCTGTCTACTCCAGAGAGCAGGGCTGGCCCTGCCTTTCAGCTCCCTAGATGGAGCAGTGAGGGTTGGCTCACTGGCCACCCCAGGCAAACCCCTGTTGGGGTCTGGGGCCAGGGAGGCGGGTTAAACTTCCCTTCCCCCAAGTATGGAGTTGCCCTGCTCTGATTTCATAGTGCTGGCTTCGACTGTGGACTATGAATCCCAGAAGAACCTGGAAGCAGGAAGGGGAAGTGATGAGCAACCCTGCAGAGTCCTGTTGTTGTGAGTCTAGACTGCAAATCCCAGAGACCTCAGGGGCAGCAGGAAGAGGAAGCAAATATACAGCCCATGCTGGCTACATGTCAGAGAGCTGTGCTGTAGTGCCCTTAGCTTCTGGCTTCAGCCACTGCAGGCATGTGGCTGCATTTCCTGAATCGAGAGTGAATGTCCGTTCATTTGCTTACTGGTTCATTTTTTTCAGCTTAGATTAACCTGCAAAGACTGAATCAATTCAGCCTCCGACAATTTAGTTTAACAGTCATTTTTGACTGCCTGTACTTAGCCTAAGGGTACACACGTATGTATTTTGTATTTCTGTGTCTACACATGTAAATGTATTAGAACTTGTAAATTAAAACTATTGTACTATTCAGAGTGCTTGTTCCTGTTTCTGTTTTCAAAAATTCCATGCATGCCAAAAAAACCAAGTTAGAATAAGTACAGCTGAATCATTAAAGATCTGAGCTCTGTGAAGAAATAGGCCAGCTAGCTATTTGTTTGAAATTATTTTCTCTAAAAGGCTCTAGTTTCTTTTTTGTACGTACATTTTCTGTATGTATTACCAGTGTCCATCGTTTTTTCCCCAAGACAGATTTAAGTTGTACAGAAGTCCTCAACTTCTGACTTTGCTGACTTTGACAAGCTAAGGAGGCTTGTCAGAGAGGCCCTAAAAGGCCACAACCCAATGGAGAGGGGAGTTCAGGACGCATGGATGCTTCTCAAGGGAGTAATCCTGGATGCGCAAGCAAAGTCCATCCCATTTGGAGGAAAGGCAGCAGGAGGGCACAGCAGCCCCCTTGGCTGTCCAGGGAACTGGCAGACCTCCTACGTCTTAAAAGGAGGACCTATAAAGGATGGAGGACTGGAACCGCCACCAAGGAAAAATGCTCTGCATTAGTCCGGACTTGCAGAGAGCAAACCAGGAAAGCCAAGGCTGTGATGGAACTCCAGATAGCTACAAATATCAAGGAAAATAAAAAGTCCTTTTTTAGATATATGGGGAGCTGGAGGAAAAGCAAGGGCAACGTTGGACCCCTGCTGAACCAGATGGGACAACTGACGCCCAGGAAAAAGCTAACTTGCTAAATGGGTACTTTGCATCAGTTTTCCATCAGCCCCATGGGGCGGTCCTGCCCACTATGGGTCAGGGAGGCCCAGGTGAGGGAGATTCCTTGCCCTCCATCGAAGCTGACCTCGTGAAGGAACACCTTGACAGGCTGGATACCTTCAAGTCAGCTGGCCGTGATGGGTTACACCCATCAGGGTGTCACTCAGGGAGCTGGGGTACTCAGGGAGCTGGCAAGCATCATAGCTCAGCCACTGGCATGGATATTTGAGAGTTCTTGATGCTCTGGTGAAGTGCCTGATGATTGGAGGAGGGCCAATGTCATGAGACAATGTCAAGAAAAGGAGAAAAGTAGATCCAGCAAACTACAGGCCCATCGGCCTGACCTCTATCCTGGGGAAAGTCTTGGAAAAGATTATCAAGGAAGCGATCCTTAACAGGCTAGCTGAAGGCAATATCCTGAGGGATACCCAGCATGGGTTTTATGTGTATTATTGCTTGATCAATCTCATTTCCTTTTATGACCCGGTGATTTATTACCTGGACAAAGGGGAAGAGATCGACGTCATATACCTCGACTTTAAAAAAGCCTTCGATCTGGTATCCCATGATCACCTCTTGGTTAAACTGGCTTACTGCAGCCTTGACGTCACCACGATCCGTTGGCTGGGGAACTGGCTCTGCGGTAGGACCCAGAGGGTGGTGGTCGACGGGAGCTAATAGTCTTGGTGTGCTGTGACCAGTGGGGTCCCACAAGGCTCTGTCCTAGGGCCTACACTGTTTAACATCTACATCAATGATGTGGACATTGGTGTCAGCAGC
>NW_017728995.1:61034396-61036651 GCF_001723915.1 Gavialis gangeticus
AAACTCTGGGGTAAAGCATCCACACCTGAGGACAGGAGGGTGATCCAGGCGGATCTGGACAGACTCATGAAATGGGCGGATGAGAACCTGATGATATTCAACACCGAAAAATGCGATGTTCTCCACCTTGGGAGGAAAAACCTGCACCGTGCATGTAGGCTCGGTAGTGCTACGCTAGTTAGCTCTACAGATGAAAGCGACTTAGGGGTCATGGTTGATCACAAGATGAACATGAACCTTCAGTGTGATGCTGCAGCTAGTAAAGTAAGCAAAACGCTGGCTTGCATACATAGATGCTTCTCAAGCAGATCCCGGGACGTCATTCTCCTGTTGTACTCGGCCTTGGTGAGGCCACAGCTGGAGTACTGCATCCAGTGTTAGGGTCCGCAATTCAAAAAGGATGTGGAGAAGCTTGAGAGAGTGCGGAGGAGAGCCACGCTCATGATCATAGGGCAGGAAAACAGACCGTATGATGAGAGGCTGAGAGCAATGAGGCTATTCAGCCTGGAAAAGTGCAGGCTCAGGGGTGATCTGGTGGCCACCTATAAGCTTATCAGGGGTGCTCCTCAGGATCTGGGGGAATGACTGTTCACCAGAGCCCCCCAAGGGATGACAAGATCGAATGGTCACAAACTCCACTGTGACTGGTTCAGGCTGGACATAAGAAAGAACTTCTTCACTGTCCAAGTCCCCAAGGTTTGAAACAGACTACCACCTGAAGCGGTTCAAGCGCCCACTTTGAACGCCTTCAAAACACATTTGGATGCTTATCTTGGTGGGATCCTATGATCCCTGCTGACTTCCTGCTCCTGGGGTGGGATGCTGGACTCGATGATCTTCCAGGGTCCCTTCCAGCCCAAATGTCTATTAATCTATGAAATGTACAGTGCAACATGTTGATCTTTCTTTCTATATAATGCATATTCATATCAATGTTACAGAAATCTGGCTTGCTTGTTTTTGCGGGAGGATGCTTCACTGAAATGTACTGCAAGAGGTGGTCAGAATACTTTTCCAATGCCATCTGGTTTTCAGGAAGGGCTTAACAATATAAGGCAGAGTTTTTCACAGAGCTCAACATTGACCTAACTCTGATCCCTCTGAGGTCAATAGACATTTAATCATTGATTTCAGGAGGAGCAAAATTAGGCAAAGAAACAATAATTCCAGATCCATTCATGGTGGTAAGTTTTGAAGAGAAATGGTTAGAGTGATACCACCATCAGCTTCCCCACCCATTAGAGAAAACACGTGTGGGGAGGAGATTTGAGTGAAAGAAATGTTAGACTGAGAAAAGCATGGGAGAGAAGAGGGTGCAGTGTAGCGAAATGTACAGGAGAGGAGAGTTCCAAGGGCAAGAAAAGAGGTTGTGAGGAAAAGTTAAGGAACAGGAAAGAAGAGGGTATAACTAAGACCAGCTGAATCTTCTGTCATTCAGATATTACTACTCAATCTTATTAGCTCCTCACCTATACCTGGTAGCAGTCCAGAATGCATCAACAGACATCCAGTCATGATAGTGAGACACAATTGATCAATAGATTATAAAGCCAGAAGGGACTGTTGTTTCGATGGAGTCTGATGTTCTGCATAGCACATTCCATAGGACTTCCCTGAATTGATTCCTCTTTGAACTAATGACTCTTTTCAGATCCAGGTTAGATGTTTTTCTAAATTTCCTGCAATGGAGAATCCACCACAAATGTTTGCAATTGTTCCGCTAGTTAATTGCTGTCATTATTATACATTTGCTCCTTTGAATTTCTACTTTTGAATTTGTCTAGTGTCATCTTACAACCATTGGATCTTGTTTCATCTTGTCTGGTAGACCAAAGACCCAATTATCATAAACCTTCTTTTCCCCTGCAAGTACCTCAAGAATGTTCACCTAGACTCTTCATCTTATTCACTATCCTTACTCCCGGAGCAGATTTATGATACAGAAAGCAAATGTAGGTATGTAACCTAACGTTTCTGTTGCTTGGTACAAGTAGGGTTGCTATACTGATGGCTGTTCTTCTGATTTAAGAGTATTTTTTTTCCTTAAGATTATTTGCTTTCAAGTCCAGGAATAGGTCTAAGCAGAGCTAAATAGATTAGTTTGGAAATTACAAGTAGAGGGGACCTAGGGCCTGATTTAAATTATGAGCCCAGCTAGCAAATATTGTGGCCTGATCATGGCAGGGGCTGCCATTTTCACACCCAGATTATGGTGCCAGTAGAACCCTACTTGCCCCCTGCTCCCCCCCCCCCCC
>NW_017728995.1:61036779-61040210 GCF_001723915.1 Gavialis gangeticus
CCCCCCCCCCCGACAAACCAGGGGCACATGACGAGAGGAGGGAGGGAGGAATTCCCCTCCATCCCCCATGGCTGGGACTTCCCCCTCACCTCCACACCCAGTGCAGGGTGGGGATCAGAGAGGGTTCACAGGGGAGTGTGGTGGAGGGTGCAGCCCAGCATTTTCTTTGCTTTTCTGGTCCAGTGAACTGGCCCCTTCCCACTGGCTGGTGCTTCTGCCACCTCGAGCTACTGCCACCTCAGGGGCTTCAGCCCCCTCACACCACAAAGGGGCTGGGAGGGCAGCAGCTGCCCCCTCCCCAGTGCTGAACAAAGTGTGGGGTTGGGCAGGGAAGGCCAGGCTGCTGCACAAGGATGGGGCTGGGGAGGTGGCCACCACCATTGTCTCTACCTCGTGAAAGCTGGGAGGGCTCGAGGGGACCCTAGTGGTGGGGGAAGGAGGAGGATATTCTTCTCCTCCACCCTGCCGCCACTGCCACCACTGCTCCCCCAGCCAGCCAGGGAGCCAGACTCACTGCTCCTCTTTAAATTGCGATCCCCTCCTTCCACAGTGTTGTTGCAATGAAATGCCATGATATGGCCATTTGCTAGGGAACTCCCCAGCAAGCAGCCATATGGTGAAATTTTGTTGCAAATCACATTTTTCATGAAAATTACTTTTAATTTTGTGACTTGCATGAAAAATGCAAAATTGCAATTTAAATCAGACCCTAAGGGGACCTGCTGGATCAGGGGGTCCAATCACCTGCTTTTGCAAGCATACAGTGAGATTCCATCTTAACAGCATTTGGGTGTCTTGCCCCTACCACTCCTATTGGCTGTTCCAGGACCTCACTGCTCTGATGGTTAGAAACTTTCTCATTTCCAGCCTAAATTTATTCATGCTAAATTTATACTCATTTGTTCTTGTGTCAACATTATCATTTACTTTTAAATGTCTCTTCTTTCCTTGGTGTTTACCTGCTCGTACATTAAGAGAAAAGTTGCAGTCCCCTCTCAGCCTTGGTGTTGCTGGATAAAAAAGTGAAGTTATTTTAGTCTCCTGTTTTTCATATAGACTTGTACATCCTGAAAGCATTTTCCTGCACATGTTCCACTTTGAGTTCAACCATATAAAGCTGTATGTTCTTTCTTGAACTTGGGTGACCAGAATTATAGTGTTTCAGCTGAGGTCTCCCCAGTGCCTTGTATAAAGATATTGATTCTTCCTTATTTCTACTGGAAACGCCTTACTTGAGACATTGTAGGATCACATTTTGTCATGTTTTCCCCCACGGTGCTGTCCTCCTCTGATCTAATTCAGGTCTTTCTCCTCCTATGTCTTTTCCAAATGATGGATCATTTCTTGCAGTGTTCTAGAACAGAGATGATCTGATGGCTCCACTTAAGCATATTGAACACTTTGATTTCTGCTTTTAACTTGGTTGTGATCATTTTGATGTCTATAACTTGATTCCCATTGCCCACCTAGTCAGCATCATCATTATTGAAAACTGAGGTAAAGTATCAATGCAGTTCTTAATGCATACCTAAATTGCCTTGAATTTCTACCCCATCTTTGCTGCATGTCCCCTCCACCTCTTCATTTCTTGTTCTCTCTTTCTTTATATGGTTGAAGATCCATTGGCTTATTTGTTTAATTTCCCTTGCAAGGTCTAACTCAGCTTGACTTTTGGCTGCTTGCTTTATAGCTACAATCCCTGATGTCCAAGACGTAGTTTTCATTGCTGATTGATCCTTTTTCCAATACTCCTAATATCCTCTTTGGAGGTGGTGGCTGATGCAGTTAGATCTGGAGTAATTCCCTCTAAGTTTTTGACTTGTGTGAAAACAGAAACTTCCCTACAGTTCTTGCACCTTTGAATTAAAGAATTTTCAGATCTACATGCAAGTTGCTGGTCACTGCAGTTCAGCTGATTTTGCTAACTGGTAACTTAAGTTTTCAAAATTTGCCCATTTTAAATCTAGATCTTTTAATACAGATTTATTTTAGTTTATCCTACCATTCAACTTAAACTGATTCAGCTTCTAATTATGTGATCCCAGGTTGTTTACTATTAAAAAATTTTCTGTAAATGTCCTAGTAACCAAAACAAAGTCTAAAAGAGCATCTCCTCTGGGTGATTCAGGGAGTGTTCAGTAAAGAGGCCTGTTGCCATGGCCTCCTTTGTATATTTCTGGAAACCATTAATAGCAGCTTCTGATCTGCCCTTTGGTTTTCCAAAATTATGTTACATATGGATACCAGCCCTTTGATTTGGGAACTCATGCTGCCTCTGTGTGGGAGAACTTTTCCTGGGCTTTATTCAAGCCTCAAATATCCAGTTTTTATTTCCTTTAGCTGAAGGCCCTTTGCTACAGCCACTGTCATCCCTATAAAGACTTGGCCAGTAACATTCTCTCGGTACTGCTACTTTATCTGCTACATAATAATGTCCAGGATATGTTCTCTGCTTCTGTAAACATCAGAGATTGACAATAAGCCATATACTTTCTTGGACTATTTTTACATGTCTGACCAATAGCACCTGCATCTTTCATATCTGATTCTGGGTAAGGGCTTTATTTGACTATTGGTTTTGAACGGTACTGTGGTGGGTTTCTGTTGTTCAGTGAATTAGTACTTTTTGTCAGTACTTTATATTCTCACCTGCTGATATTTCTGTTTCCCAGCATGCTGGAAAGAGGTTGAAATTTCCATTCCTAATTTGTGAAGCATATTTTTGTAATATATTTTTAAATATCATGTGGTCTTGGACCTAAATATGTGTCTGCTCAATGAAATCATCAAAGATTTTGAGAAGGAAGGAATGACAAAGAGTAGCTTACTGAAGAGAAAGTTAAGAGATGGTTTGATCACAGTCTGTAAGTATCTTCATGGAAATAAATACAATAATTATAGAGAGCTCTTCAGTCTAGGAGACAAAGGCATAACAATATCCAATGGCGGGAAGTTTGAAGCTAGAAAATTCAGACAAGAAATAATGTGCACATTTTTCAGTAGAAAAATTTTAAAATCAAATATTTGTGTCCAAACCAGAATGTTTCAGGGGATTGGGTGCTTCATGCTCCTGTTTTCCTATAAGCTGGACTGATTGAACTATATTCCTACATATTTTCCCTTTCTGTTCTAGTGATACAGGGCAGTTGCATTAAGGGGAGTAGCTAACCTTGCATTACCATGAAAAATGCAATCCGTACCCAACATGTGGAAAATGGGAGCATGAAGAAGGTGAGCTTCAGCTTCAGCAGCAACCAAAAAAGCCAATAAAATATTGAGCTTCATTCAGGGATCTGTGTGGGGCAGGGTGGGTGGGCTGCGCTGGGCTCTTCTTAGCAGGGGCTGGGCTCGGGGCAGGTGGCAGTGGTGCTGGGAGGAGGCTACAGGGGGGCTGCAGCCACCCCAAATTTCACCATAGCCTCCCCTCCCAG
>NW_017728995.1:61040289-61044738 GCF_001723915.1 Gavialis gangeticus
CCCCACCCTTCACAGATTTGGGGGTACACACCCCACGATGCCCACCCAGGGTGCATGCAGTGGCAGAGAGCCTCCCCTGGTGCCCCCTGGGTGGGCCACAGTTTCATCCCATGGCCACACCGGTTGGGCAGAGCCTGCCCCAGCCCCACTCCTCTCTCACTGTGAGGGGCACTGATCTGCCCCCCTCACACCCCTTCCCTCCCCCTTCCTGTTCCACCACAGCAGACTTATCAGCTGCACACAGCTCTCAGAGCTGCTGAGCTGTGCTCCTCACTGACTGCATGCTGCTCTGCAGCTGTGCACACGCATGGGCATTTATTGGCCACATCGGGCTGATTTGCCATTCAGCCAATTTTCTTTATATCAGTGCCAATCCAATATCGGACTGATCTATCGGTGCACAGTCGGTTTATACATGTTTCTCCTCATTGCTCACTGCTAATATATTAGAGAGGATTATGTCCTAAAAGTGTCTGATTTCTAACAAAAGTATTACATGTACTTTTAATTAACTATGTATAATATTCCTGAAGGGGTATACATTTAGTGTCTAAAATGGATGGCAGTTCTTTATCTATGCTCTGTCCATGTACTATATGTGACCATCTAATGTTCAACAGATCTTATATTTTAGCTGCTCATTTGCAGCTAAACGTGTGTGTGTGTGTGTGTGTGTGTGTGTGTGTGTGTGTGTAAGATACATATAAAAACATGACTTTCCTAAAGGTACATTTATATGTGTGTGTGTGTGTGTGTGTGTGTAAATAGTCTTGTACTGTTACTTTTATATATATAATAAATATATAGTATACAAATTAGCTTATATAAATGTAACAGTAGGAGAGTGTATTTATTTACAAGTACAATTTTTAGAGGTACACTGATACATCAGTCCATATCATATCAGCACCCATAAAAGGAAAATCAACATTATCAGCAATCAGCCCCGAGCATGTAGCAGCAGCCTACCCTCACCCCACACACAGATCCAGGGGGGCACATGCCCCCCATGCCGCCCCGCCCTGGCTGGGCAGTGCCTGCCCCAGTCCCACTCCCTCCCTCACCATGGGGGGCCTCGATCTTCACCCCCATGTCCCTTCCCTCTCCACCTGCCCCTTCCTCCCAACAGGCTTACCAGCTGAACACTGCCCTCCAGGCTGCATATCAGAAATAGGATCGATATTGGCCAATATGGCTGGTCAATAATCAGCCATCAGTATCGGCCCAAAAAAATCTTTGTTGGTGCACCCCTAATAATTTTATATGTATTTATATGTATAAATAAATATACTCCCCTACTGTTATATTTATACATATGTATATAAATATATATAAAGAAATACATAGCTAATCTTACATTAATCTATGTAATATAGCATATATATTAATATAAAATATTACAGATAAAATTAGGAGATTGTATTTATTTATAAATATAAATAAACTCACTCTTGCTTGCTCCAACTCTCTCCTAATGGTACATTTTCTTGCAACCGATTTACTGTCGTTGCTGCAGTAAGGACCTGATTGTAAATGGATAACTTGAAGCAGTTGCTGGAATTGTGCTTGGAAGAAGAGGCAGGACGTCCTGTATGAATGTTCTCCACTGAGATTTTATTCATGGTACACAGACTTTCAAACGCTTCTGCTTTTAGACTGAGCAGAATTTAGACTAGCAGTTTTCTTTTCAGAAGAAAGAATTATGCATTTTGGTTGATAGTGCTGTTCTAATTAGAGTATCATTAGGACAATGGGTTTTTTTGCAAGAAGCAAATATATTTGAATTATTCTTTCCATACCTGAGTGTGTGAGATGCTGAATTTAGAACAGCAAAACCTTTGTCCAGTATACCAGTATTCTAGAGCAGTGACCCATCACAGCACTGTCTACTTGGATATAATATCTACAAAAAGGGTCTAGTGAGTTTTCATGTATTTGATTTAGATAATCTTTATTTGTCTTTGTTGTCTGAAATGATTTTTTTCTCAAGCATGTAAAATAGTTGAATTATTTTTTCTGTTAATTCCTGACTCAACAAGAATTTCATGCTATTAGCATTTAATCCTCGCCCAGCAAAACTTGGTGATTTTTCCCTGCACATCAGTGCAGGGAAAAATTAAAAGGTTTAATCTGATAAATCCTAGTGCATGGGTGTTACCACACCTTGTGTTTTGTAAAAATCAAACACCTGTGTATCTGCCTAAACTGCATGCTTCGAACATCTGCACAGTGAATTTATGCCTTTAAAAACACTGGTTTGATTTTTGTTTTAGGTTCATTTTACCCTGGAGGAAGATGATAGAAAAACTCATACAAATTCCATGAATGTACTAATACTAATTATGTCTGTCATCTTGAATATTTTTTTCTTTAGTGTTTGGAGGGAGAGGCATGGAAATACAGATGCCAAAGTGTACAATGAAAACCATTTCAGTAGGAAGAAAGAGTATTAGGAGCATAAATATTGTTCTTCTGCAATCTGAAGGTCACTTTAATACTCCATATTTAGAAAATATATTTGTGCCTAACGAACGCCTTGCCTGCTACCATCCTGCTGTCAAATTTTATATCGATTGTCCTCCACAAAGACTTTTAATAGCAAAAACATAAATTCAGCTTAATGTGACTAAAGGCTAATTAAAAACAAATGTGGTGGCCATGCTGGGAAGTTATTTATCACCAATTATGTACCCTTCATCTGTGACTTACCATACATATTCTGTTATAAGCCAACTCCCATAAAAGCCAGTTTGATTGCTGTAGATAAACAAAATGACTTGCAACCAAGGCCAACCCAGCATAACTGAATGGCCCTCCTTACTTAGGCTTTCTTGGATCAGTCAGCAGAGGGGATGAGAATACCATCTGCTTTTAATCAAAGAGCCCATCCCACAAGTGGGATGGAGTTAGGAGCTGCCAGAAAAAATCAAGTGAGAAACAGAGCTCCAAATCTAATAAGAAGCCTTCCTCAAACCTTCATAAATCAGCCATCCAAAAGTTCCTTTGAAATTCTGATACAAATTTCTTGGCTGGTCCACCAAGGTGAACAGCTTGTGTAGTAGAACTAGATGAATATCATCGGATGATTTCTCTGTATACTTAAATTGTACATACACCTTTTTTGCATTTCCATGGCACAGTCCTTCAAGAAATGAACATTTACGTGTAAAAAGTCTATGTGGGAAATTACTTTTAAGTTTGTGCACATTCACAGGCTGGGCATAGTATTAATAGATGAGGAGCACTGTTGTGAGAAAATGCTGTTCCTCACACCAGTCCTGGTCCATAGGTAATTAAATGAGTGAGACTATCTGACCACACCCTTTGTGGTTACAACAACACATGCTTCATGTCATTGACATGATTCATGTCATTGCGATGATTTGATGGGAAAATTACAGACCAGTAATGTAATGGACTGCTATGTTTTGTATGTGATGGGAGACTGCTTAAAAGCCTCAAGGAGGACAGAGTTAAAAAAACCTGACAGCTAGAGTGACAAATGCATAGACTATCACCTGATGCTAACATGATGTAAGAAAATTAAATGCTTATACACCAGCCAAAAGATTAAGATTTCTAGGGGTGATGCCTCAGCTTCAGCCAACATAAGTGGCCTAAAAAGAAAAGTCTACAGCTCTGACAAGTTTCCTACTGCTACTTTTTTTGTTGCCACTCTAAATTTTGGAGGCCTCAGAAACTTCAAAACATCTAACAGGAGCAACACCTCGTGGCATAGAGAACCCATTATAGCTAACCAACGCAGCTCAGAATTTCATAAACCAGGTGTTGGATCATCATTGGCAACTGCTTTACAGTAAATTGATTTAAAAAGCTCACAAAATTCATTAGGTAAAATCAAATGATGAATTTAAAGAAATTGCTATCTTCAAATCACAGTGAGGCATAAACAAATAATTCTCCAAATATTTTTCTCATGTATAATATTTACAAATCTATTTTGCAATTAAGTAATTTGAATTACTAATTTCAGTAATATTTTATTATGAAATAAAATGTATTATTTAATTATTTTGATTGACTAGTACTTCTTAAATTTTATAGTATTGTCAATTCTTTTTGCTGCAACTGTTGTGTTTTGTTTGATGGTAACGAATTATTTCCTGTTCAGGATATTTTTTCTTAAACTGTGTTCTAATGTTTCCTCAGTGTGAGACACAAATTATCCTATTCTGTCTGGCTAGGGACAGACATTACACATAAACTGGTTTAAGTGATCAGAAACTGGTTTAAACCTGTAAAAGAACAGATGTTCAGTGCACATAAACCAGTTTGGAAATGGCTGAAACTGGTTTGAGATAAACCTGGTTGTAGTATTAGACTTAACTGATTTAAGTCATACTAGTTTATGCAGTGTCTGCCCCAGAGCCCTTCCTGGTTTAACTTAAATCAGAGACCCCCAGCATCCCAGATGCTTTGCAGCCCTGG
>NW_017728995.1:61049738-61050429 GCF_001723915.1 Gavialis gangeticus
TTGTAGTATTAGACTTAACTGATTTAAGTCATACTAGTTTATGCAGTGTCTGCCCCAGAGCCCTTCCTGGTTTAACTTAAATCAGAGACCCCCAGCATCCCAGATGCTTTGCAGCCCTGGGCTGGGCTGTCTGATCCAGAGCAGGGCTGGCCCCACCTCTGTGCTCCCTGGCTGGAGCTCTGGCAGGGACTGCAGGCACAATAGTGTCTGCCTGGTTTTCTCATGCCTCCCCCTGCCCTGCTCCCTACCACCACTCTCTGCTCAAGCAGGGATTCCACCCTCCCATAGCACAAACCATAGGCAGCATGTGGTATGCTAGGTAATGCTGAGAGATGTCAGTGTAAGGCAAACAGGACAAAGGCAGACAGGACAGTGTCCACTTAAGGCTTTTTGGACCTAATCAGCAGGATAGGTGGTAATGTCCCTTCGTTCCTTCCTTGGAAAAAAGTTGTGTAAGAAGAGCTTGAGCTACTGAGAGAAGCTTTTGTTTTCTTGATGGGGTGCTAAATGCCTCATGGCTCCGTGGCTGGTCAGGAGCAGTGAGGTGGGGGGAAACCCCTCCCTAATCAAAGCATCCTGCTGGGGCCTAGCCATACCCCACCCCCCTCAGCTCAGCACTATAGAAGAGAATGGACGGCTCCTCTTGCAGCCCCTGGCTTCTGGCCTGAGCCACTGCAGGCATGTGCCTGCA
>NW_017728995.1:61051183-61057142 GCF_001723915.1 Gavialis gangeticus
GTTTAGTGCCTGTGGAAGTGCTTTTTTTTTTTTTTTTTTTTAAACAGCAAAAGCTCTGTTATCCAGCATCTCCCAGGAATGGGGGGATGCCGGTTAATCAAATATGCCAGTTAATCAAATGTGCGCCCTCTGGTGCACTCCCTGGCATCAGTGTGCCGGGGAACAGGAAGGGGAGCCCTGTGCAGGCTGCTTTGCTCCAGGCTGTGGGCCGAAGAAGTGAAGGAGAAGAACTTCACTCGTGGCAGCGAAATTGGAAGTGGTACTTCCAGTTTCACTTTTGCTGTGTCCCTCAGATGCCAGTTAGTGTAGCTTTCTGTTTGATAAAGTGCCAGATAACACAGGTTTTGCTGTAGATCAATTCTGCCACCGCTTTTGTGGTAGAATTCTAATATTATAAAAGCCTTAGTCTGTCTGTCCATAATGCTTTATTTGCACTCCTGTTGGCTGTCTCAGCAGCCAATTGGAGTGCTCTACACAAACAGAGACAGATGGCAGAGCACTGCCATGACAGTGAAGGGACTGGGGTTGGGGGGGACAGCAGGGACCAGAGCACTGCCATAACAGACGGGACATAGACCCCTGTCCCCGCCCACATCCCCCCGTCATACTTGACAGGTAATTGGCTAGTATTCAAAATATTTAGGGTACCTACCTCCCATTGTTTTCACTGAGATTTAGCAGCCCAGATACTTTGACAAAATCTGGGCCTTGCAGATTATAGCTTAAAACATTCTGAAATGTTATATACACTATATTTATATATTTCAGTCTTGGTAGATGCTTGCGGGACTCAGTGGGTGCATCTGCACATGCAGTTAAGGTACAGCAATAAACTCCAGGGCAGTTTGCACACTGCAGCACTCTGAGCTGAGACATAGCAGCCCCAGGCTGGCAGGGGGCCCAGGGAGTCAGCCCTGGGCTCTGGGTAGTGTAATCAGGTGGCAGAGAGGTGGGCTAGCCATCAGGCAGCCCCTGCACTTTACTACCTTCATGCCCCAGCCAGCACCCATCATTGTCTACATGTCTATTTCAGTGCACATAAATATCCGCCATAAGATAGTACTCTCCCCAACAGTACTATCTTACTGCAAAGTTAATTAATTTACTGTGCCCTGATACCGGTGCACGTTTAGATGGTGTCACTTTACTGCAGAGCTAATTGGTCTAATCTGCAGTAAAACCAATGTGTAGATACACCCAGTATTTTTTTAAAATTAGGGTGCTGAAGATCTCTTAAAATTTACTGCGTGCTGTCTATGATCTTTGACTATCAGTATAATTGAAGGCACTTAGCATTCTCGTAGCTTTGTGAACAAAACTAGGAGGGTATGTGATGATAACTTGTCTGCTTGCTGAATCTACCTTGTATAAAAATACAAGCAGCAGCAGTTTAGCCACTCTAACAAACTGAAATATGTACCTCATGAGGGGAAGAACTGAAGGACAGGGAGCCCCTAAAGGAGTCACAGTTTAGTGACTGGGGTGGAAAAATGTTTGGCTGAAGCGCTTTTGCTGAAAAAAGATCAGATTCTGCTTGGCGGAAGCATTTCATTAATGTGTTATTCAGGAAATTGTTTTGGCCAGAAAAAAACCCTACACTTTTTACTCTTCCAGGTTGTTTTAAAATGTATTTTTATGTTCAACTAGCAGACCAAAAATCAATTGCATGCATAGCTGTAATTGGGACACCAATATCTTCATCATTCAATTTCCCTCCTAAGAGAGCAGAAGGTGTTTAGAAAAAGCTCAGTCTTGTGCTCTGTCTTGTGCTTTCTGGCCATGCCTACATGAGATGCTGACTGTGCAGTCATTACTAAATGACTGTGCAGTAACTAGATTTACTGTGGAGTAGCACTGAGGAACAGCTTTTTTGTGATGCTGACTGTGTAGTAGCTCATGACTACTGTGCTGTAGCGTCACATCACGCTTCCTGCCACACGACGCTATGGTGCAGTAGTCACAGGCTACTGCGCAGTCAGCGCCTTGGGTAGGTACAGTCTCTGTGTAAGAATAATGAATTTTTCTGAGTAGCAGGCTGAGTCATTTGCTTTTGCTTTCCAGAGCTGTGATATTTCTGATGGCATGCTGTGGCCAGGTGACTTGGGCTACTGCTAGTAGGGCTTTCCTCTTCTAGGTCTCCCTCTGAAGTGATGAATTAGATGTATATCCAGTTTGTATTTTTGAAGCACCATTCCCCTGACACATTCAGGTATATGAGATGATATGTGGCCTATTCAGTCCTACCCTTGAGCAAAAACTTCTCTCCCCCTTATTAGTCTCCTCTCCTTCTATATTAACAGATTTACTCGTTCTGTCTCCCTTGTTCTGCAACATTCCCTTCTGTATCATTGAAGTCTGTAGTTCTTCCTCATTCCCAAACTTCAATGCTTGTCAGTCATTTTTTCTCTCCCTCAGACTCAAGTATACTTCAAGTCCCTGCTTTGGCAGATGCTATATTGTTAATTATGTTTGATCATATTAGGATTTAAACATTGGGGAGGAGTTAACAAACAATGGCTTGTTTGACTTTCAGAACTTGATACATGTGTTAGTTATGACATCAGAATGTCAACACTGGCTGTACTGTTTTTAGGGATCTTGTAACTACGCAGCCTAAGACCTTTTCAGAGGCTGCATTCTGTAAGCAGTCTGAGCCCATTTAGCTTTTGGCCCTTCTTCACTCAAGTGTCCTTTATTGAGGCCTCTTTAGAACAAGGTGTAAGAACCAAATAGAATGATTAATTTTCTTGGTATGCACATGGATGATAATGCCAACCCCAGCATTTGAGTATCTTTGAAAATCTTGAACCTCACAAAGGCCTTTTTTTTGTTGGGGGGTTGTTAAGTGTCAGGAGGATTATTAAACAAGCCAGGTGTGAAGTTACTGGGTCAGAATCTCAGCTAATATAAACCATCACAGCTCATCTGACTTCAAAGGAGCTGTAATGGTTTATATCTGCTGAAGATCTAGCCTTATATTGAGTTAATCTTCAAGTATAGTAGTGATTCCTAACCAGGCTGCTCTAGCACCCTGGGATACTGTAAGATCCTTTGAAGGGTGGCAGAGGATGCTGTATGATATTAGCACTGTTTGGTGTGCAAGCCCCTATACATGTTTTGAAGGATAAACTCAGAGATTTCACATAGGAATCCATTGTGAAAAATACAGTATTCTGACTTGTTGCAAGTCTTTCTGATTTCTTTTCATTCACTTATTTGTTTCAATGGAAAAATAATAGAGAAAGCCAAGAACTGGCATTTTTAGAGGGGTGCCTGGAGTATAAAAAGACTGAGCGCCACTGCGTTATACAGTTGAAAAAAAATTGTGCTTCAAGTGTGGGGAGAGTGTACATTTCATATTTCCCCAACCCAACACCAAACTGGACTGATTTTTGCCTCAGCTTTTCAAAAGCCAGTGTGGCCTGATGACTGAACCAAAAACAAAGCACAACAATAGATACTGAGGCCTGATAAACAGGAAGGAAGCCTCACAAACCAAACAGATGAACCGAAGCAAGAGCTAAACAGCAGTTCCCTTGCTCTGTGTTGGAGCCCTGGCAAACCCCAGGTATCGTCTTCCCCTTTGGAGAATCTGTTCTTTTGTACTGGGGCTCAGAGGATCGAAAGGGAAAACTGAAATTAATTTTTCATGGCTTTAGGGGTCAGGTCATGCCTTTACCTCCCCCATCACATCAAATAAGATGAGAACAAGCCTATTGCCCAGCCAAGCAAGTAGAATGCATGCTTCTGACTGTAAACAGTGAAAGGTGTGGTTCAAGGCGAAGAGTCATCCCCAGTTCTCCCATCACAGATATTCTCCCTTGACACCATGTTGTTGGGTTAGAGAGTATGTGTGTGGCGGCGGGGGGGAGGTAACTCCCTTGGGTCTATTCTGAGAATCTGGAACCAGAGGGAAACCCCAGCTGCCCACAAGGAGGCCCAGCAGTCCCCAGGCAGCTTGGCTTTGTTGGAGCCATGTTACGCAGGGATGCTCCCTGAACTCCAGTACTCTTCAGACTCTCCCTTTGAGGAATAGCTCTGTAGCTGTGTGTTGCATGCGTGACACCAAACAAGTAGTCTGTTGCCTGAAACTAATGTAATCTGTTCTGTATAAATTTGTGTGGGGATGATTTAGCCTACTCAGTGGGTCCCCATGAAGAACCATGAACCAGAGGTGGCCTTTGCAGGCTCCGAGGGAGAGGAAGAACAAGGGTTTACAAGCAGCTTCCCTCCAAGAGCTATGAGCTTATGTATAAAGGGGTCTGTGTGCCAGCCTAGAGTTCCCTATTCCACCCCACCATTCTGAAATTGCATGGGAAATTAATGACAGGGCATTAGAATTAGAAATGGTGTTTCACACTTAACTGCAGTGGTCATGACCAGGCTCCTGAGTTGTCTAGAGACTACTCTGGTCAAACCTCATACACTGTGGAAGGCTCAGCTTCCTGCTGGTGCTTCTTCAGTGAAAGTAAGATTGGTCTTATAAAATCTTAGTAGGGTCCCTCAGAGTTTGAGGGAGACTCATGGAGCACCCTGGTTCAGCTTCCCCAGAAGACCCTTAAATAGCTGAGTTGCTTGCTGTGCAACATGGGTCAATAAAAAAACAAGGGTGTGATCACTAATCAGACCACAGGTCTTTAAGGATGTCATCACAATTTTAGCTACCCTAGGGAACTTGTTCCTTTGAATGTCCTCTGTTGCTCCATGGTCAGGCAGGGTTTTTGACCCCCGTTTGAACTACGGTTCTGCTCCAGATGACGTTTTCTTTCAGAGGCGTGTTGCCGAAGATGCAATGCTTGTTGTGCAGAGGATAAAATGGTTTCAGGTGCTCATTGCTTTTCTGGAGAGGGAAGTTTCAGTAATGTACATGCAGCTTTGGAGATGGAAGAAGCATGTGTATAAGGGTAAAATAACCTCATGTCCTCAAAATAGTATTTTACAGGTGTTTGCTTTACTCTTTGGCAGTAGTTATTCCCACAAAAGAGATTTATATGGCAAAGGCAACATTTCCATCAGAAAATGGATAAGCTGAGATATTTACTTCAGTAGCTAAAGTATAGTCATTAGATGAGGTTCTCCATCCCACCTGCTCCCTTCTGGAGTGTGCGCATTTCAGTTGAGATTGACGCTTGACCCCAGCTGACTTGTCCACAGTTAGTCTCTGAGGCATGAAGAAATGAGTGTGCCATGAAAATAAAGGCTATTAAAAACAAAATTAACTGAGGGAATTGTTGGGAGGTTGAATGTTGAGCACTGGTCTGAACAAAATGCTCAGGAACCCCTGTAAAAATTGAGTCTTTTGCTTTTAGGAATGAGAGTCCTCATCACACAGCAATACTGGTCTCGCTAACTGGGTAACCTCTGTCGATAACCTAATCAGAATGTTTTGATGCAGAATTAATTCATGGAAATTAATGGTAACTGTGGCAGCGAGACACCCCCACAGACCCCTGAAGTGGAGAGGGCAGTCCCCACGGGCCCCAAACGCCACAAACAGCACCCCTGTGGGGGGAACTTACCTCCCAGAGCACAGCCAGAGCCAGAGCAAGAACCGTTGCCGTGGCCACGTGAGCTGGCATTACGCTGGCTGTTTAATCAGCTGTTCCCCGGGTGGGGAACAGCTGAGCCAATTGTGGCAGCCGGAACAGCCGCCGCGGGAAGACTTAAAAGCCCTACCGGAACCTGGGGGGGCAGAGGAGGTGAGGGAGCATGCTGGCGTAGAGCACACCAGACGTGCTGAGGCTCCTGCAGCAGAGAGAAGCAGCACAGCCAGTTCAATGCTGGCAGGCAGAGCAGGGGAGGTGTTTGAGCCCGCTGTAGGAGTCTGGGGGAAAGGAGGCAACTCCACACCCCTCTCCTCCCCAGGGGTCTATTTCTTTTAAGAGAAAGAAAAAAAAAACAAGAGAGAAGAGGCTCAAGATCAGAAGCTCCCTACTCAGAGGCGCTGAAGTAGGTGCCA
>NW_017728995.1:61062142-61067958 GCF_001723915.1 Gavialis gangeticus
TTAAGAGAAAGAAAAAAAAAACAAGAGAGAAGAGGCTCAAGATCAGAAGCTCCCTACTCAGAGGCGCTGAAGTAGGTGCCATCCGACGTACATATAGCTTGCCAGTCTCCAGGATAGGAAGGCTACTCATCGGGGGTGGGGGGGCAGCCTGACAAGCACCAACAGAACCCACCCAAACGTGGGGTCCCCCTCAAGGCAAACCGAGGTCGATCAAGCATGACCGACCCACCATTGGTGGCGCCCATCTGGTTGTGCAGTGGACGGCGTGTAGGGGAGGCGGAGCCCCATGGAACATTGCACCTGAACCATGAGTACTACCGTCCCCGGGGGGCCCCCCCAGGAAGAAGACCTCCACTGAACCCTCCCTTTATATAATAACACCAAGTTGTGGCAGGCAAGTTGAGGGGAGTGGCCTCACGCAGGACGGATAGTGCATCACTCAGGAAACCCCACTTAAGGCACCTTCCATCACATTAACACTGGGACAAAATTCTATTTGTGTCTGGACTGGGGCGAGGGCACGTTGGTCCATTGATCAGAGCCAGGGTCGGTAGCTTGGAGGCCTGAGACTGGAGAGCAGATTGGTGCTGGAGACGAGGCCATGACCTAGAAGAGTCATTCAAGGCCTGAGGAAAACTTGTTGAGCTTCCTGCTGGTGTTTCTGTGTAAGACCCTTAAATGGTGAAGCTGCTTGCTGTGTAGCATAGACCAGTGAAGAGCAAATGATCAGTAATCTAGCCACAGACATATGAGGGTGAGTCATTGCAGTTTGGCCACCTTAGTGGTACATGTGGTCTGCGGCTGCTGCTTCGGAATACTACTGGAATGTGCACAGCATATGTGTGCTATATAGCACGGGGCATGAAAATAGCTGATCTCTGTATGCTATCATCAGAAGGGCTATTCTGCTTATTTTAAGAACTGCAAAGAGCATACAGAATTGGGCAGCGATGTCATGCTATTGCACTTTGCCAAGTCCCACAAGTCCCTGTGATAATTCCCCGGTCTAAATATGGATTACTTAAAATGTTTTATATCTTCTAACCATTTTGTTTCAATGTTAGTTTTGTATTAAAATTAATTATTTGCATATTGCATAATATGAGAGACCTGAGGAAGGAGTGCTCTTAAAACCATGCATCTTAACTTGATTCAGTAAGTTAGATCACAAAGTCTTTTCTGTTATATTCATCTTAACCGGGTGGGTTCTGTTATGGTTTCAAAGAGCAGAAGAGTTTGAAAAGTAAAAATGTGCAGTGCCTCAAGCAGTGGCAGGAGACCAAGTAGCCACAGAATCCTAATCCTCTTTGCATGAGGAAGGGTGATATTGTAGGTACCTTTTAAAACTGTCCACTCATGGCAGAATCAGCAGCTTCTCCTTGCATTCAGGGAATAATAATAGATGTCAAATTGCATCTGCAAGAGGGCTGAAGGGGAAGGAGTTCTGTATACACCATCACCAGAGCACTGAGCATCAGTGACCACTATTTGATATGCATTATGTCCACATTTGTTTGTTACTTCAGAGGCCATTGGAAGACTGTTGTTGTCATTTCAGTGCATCACTCGCAGGGAGTTTGGACCATTTCAGGTTGGTATCAGCCATGAATGTAGCCAGCCTCAATCAAGCAAATTCAGTTTGGCTTTGTTTAAAATTGTAATTTCCTGCATGTGTTTTTGTGTTTGTTGTTTGAAAATAAGGTATATGACCAAAAATATTGAAGTGTGGTTGTGTGTGTTAGAATAAACAGCTTGCCTTAAAGGAAAGCATCATCCCCAAAATAGGATGAATAGTTCAGTGAACTTTTTGAAAGTAGAGGGAAATGGTGCCTTCAAAAATAGAAAATAGTTCTTGTCAAGCTTGTGACTTAAGAAAGGATTATTTTGGTAGCTAATTGCATATTTCTAATGTGGAGGTTATTTTTAATGATAAGTATTGAGTGAGAAATGGTTGTCTTGTGCTGCTTTAGGTGGTATAGAGTCAGTGGGTCATGCTCAGGCTTATATCCATGGGCTCTGAGTCAACAGTGGTTAGAGCATGTCTTGCCGGGGCCATTCTCTTGGGCCACAGCAGCAGTTCTGAAAGTAACTGCCCGCCTGTCCTCCAAAACTCAAGAAAGCCAATGGATGACACGAGGAAACCCAGCACCAGTGGGGATACCAGATGCTTCCGCAGGTCATGGCCTAGTCAAACATATGGCTGGGCCTTGTGGCTTGCACCACATACAGTCAACGTGTATATTTAAAAGAGAGATGGGAGGACAAAGGGAGGGGGCATCTTGTAGGATAGAAGTTATAAGAGGCTAAATAAATAGTTAAAGAGAACGGAGGAAAGTTATTTTAATTGGGGCGAGTGGAGGTTGAGACAAGGAAAAGTCAGCTCTCTTAAATTTCTTTCCTCTGAATGCTGTTTGTTGCCAACCTATTCTCAAGGGAAAAAGAAAGCCTCACTTATTATTTAGAAGGGGATTTGAATAATTAAATTTGCTACGTGTTTAACCTTAAGGGATTTGGTCTGGTAGCTTTCTCTGTTGGAGGAACATTGTTGCATGGAGGATTTTACTATCACCACCTGTTGATATTTTAAATTTCACGATGTACATTTTGCAGCTTCTCCAACATGGGTAAGTAATCCTCTGAGCAAACTTCCCTATGGAACTGTGGGAAGAATTGAATGATAATGGAGACAAAATTACAAATGCATTTTAAATTCAGTGCTCTCTTAACAAGTTTAGGAGTATTGGATTCTGCTAGTTGTCGAAGGCCTTCAGGTTGAATTGTTTGATCAGCTCAGGACCTGGCAGGACTAGATGTTGAAAGGAGTGAATGTACAGTGTAAGCATGTTTGTCTTCCAAAACAAACCTAGGTAATACCAACCTATCCAAGTGTACTCATCTTAATCCCCCATCTGCCAGAAGAAAAATTAGGAAATTTGCTCCTGTCTGAATAAATTTACTGCACATTTATGTAAATGTAATTATTACTGTTTTGCTGATTTCAGCACTTCATTCTAGAATCCAGACATTTTCAGAGTAAAAGCATTCTACGGGATTTTTTTTAGTTATTACTCCTTGCTTCCAACTCTGCGTATTGTTTCATTTACTAGTCTGTATAAACAATTACCTTGCATCAACGTGGTTGCATTTTGGGATTGGAGGGGTCAGGGTTCCTACTTAATTTCCTTTCTTTGTTTTGAACCATACAGCGATGATGTGATCGTGATAGTGCAGCATGTTTTTGTAAGTTTTCCCAACCAATTTGATCCTTACACTTTTGCATATGGCAGATGTCAGTGAAGGTAACCCACTGTTACCTTCCCTGTTAACCTCCTCTGGATACATCCTTATGTTCTTCCAAAATATTTTGCCATGGTGACCCTTTCCCAGAGGTTGGTTTAGTTTACCAGGTCTCTTCTTTTAAAGCTTGAACAAAATTTATTTTAATCATGTTTAGAGTTATCAGAGTGTGAAAGAGACCTTTGCTACAACTTATTTGATGTATAGTTTAGCTTTTAAGGCATGTAATTCAGAAGATCTGGATTTTCTGTGATGGTTTTCACCCTGTAAGCCCATTGATAATGGCTTTTGGCCCTAAGGGGTTCCATAGATAGAAAAATTACAGTTCCAAATTCTGCCTCTGGAGCTGAGGATAGGGACTGCCTTAATTGAAATCCAAAATACAAGATTAAACCTCAGGTTGCAATGCTTATATGCATAGTCAACCTTATGGGCAACTTTTAAACCATACAGTACCATTAGTAATAAAACTGAGGCAGCATCCAGTGAATGACCAGAGGAGCTGCTAAAGGATAAATTTGGCCAAAGATTTAGCCAGTGATTTTGGGACTTCAATAATTTGTGCATCTCATGAAAGTCAGTGGGACTCAGGGTGACCTGTGTCAAGAACCTTTTGGAATCATTCTTTTAACTACTAACTGAGACCAACAGCTTATATACATGCAGTGTACATTGGGTAGAAGCTCTTTGCTTCTCCTCCATTGGCTTTTCTCTTCTACCATCATTTCCCATTTGATTCTTACTCCATGTAGCCTACGTCCTATCAATTTTTGCTATTCCAGGCTTCACATTTAACTTTATTCTAGTCTGGCTGACTCCTAAACCAAACAAGATTGTGATTTCTGCTTCTCAGATTCAAATCTCAGTTATATTCCCAGCTTGCCTTATTTTTTATTGTCTGGTCTTATTCCCTTTTTCAGTGGATATAGGATGTTAAATGCATGTAAGATGCTTGCAGGGTTGTAAAAGCCTCCCTTTCTCTGTTGTAGGCGGTCTATATCATTCCCCTTTTCAATATAGCAACACATTCTCATCAGGACATTTTGATTCTTCTTCAGGCATTCATTATCTGAATGAAATAAAACATCTTGAATACATAGTTCCTTTTGGCAAGGATAAAAGGCCAGAGCCTCCTTGTATGTGAAGTCAATCAAGGGCATGGATGCACATAATACTTAGAATGGTTTAAATGTGGTTAAACCTGAAGTGGACAGACATACAAGCCTGTTTAAACAGGTTTAAATCTGCCTGAAATGGTTTGTGAGTGTACCCGTTGTCTGTGGGCACCAAGTGTTCTGTAATATGGGTCTGCTAAGTCCTTCAGGACTCAATGAATTACTCCCATACTGCACTGCTCCTCACTCCCCCACATACATGCTGCTGCAACTGGCTGCTCCAGATGTTGTAAGACCTCTACTGTCCCCCTTTTTTCCTTCTCTTGGCACTTTTTATCAGTGAGCTCCCTTGCATTGCTTGGTCAGTAAGAGCTGTCTTTCTAACAATCATCCATGTTCTCACTCCCTACTCAACTGCAGCCACCATTATGCCCCCCAGCCCTGGGAACCAAAACCTGTGGGTCCAAGCATTCCCCCTCACTGCCCCCCAGTGGGGCTGGAGGGGTGTGCACACTGCAGGCTTTAGTCATTTGTAAGCTATTGAAGTTTATGAACATGTTTAGGAAACAAGGAAAAACAGAAAGGTGACAGTGCCCCCAACCATAGTACAGTCCTTGCTTGGGACTTCCAAAGCATGGGTGCAAGCCTTCCCCCCCCCCAACCATTACTGCAAGGTATGCTGGACTGGATGCTCACTCCCATGCCCTGGAGTCGGAGCCACAGCACTGCACAAAGTTGGAACTGGTTCCTAGGTGATGACATTTTGGAACAGTTCGATCGTGTGTGTCTACACCCGAAGCTCCATCAGTTTACACCAGAAGGGATGTGGCTCGAAGCCTGTAAAGTTCACTAACATAATTGGGTACAGAGTATGTATGTAGATATGGACACAGATGGCATGAGAAGCTCAAAATTTCCTTTTGCCAGAAGCACTTGATGAACAGGACTGCCTTCCTGGTAGAATTATGCATTCTACATATTCTACAAACTTTCATCTCCAAAGGAGCAGGAACAGAGTGAGTGGCATTACCAGCCAAAAAAAAATTAAAGTAAATCCCCTAAGAAATGATTTTTAGAATGTAAGTCACTTACAATAATTAATTTAATCCTGTCAAACAAGTTCTTCATTACAATAACTTAACAGTCATCTGTTGATTTTATATCAGATCGTAAGTGCAGCCTCAGCAGTTTTATAAAGCATCTATTCTCCAAGGATGTTAAGAAGAAGTATGTGAACAGGATTCTTCTTGTCTTTTGTGTAGTACTGAACTGCAGTTTATTACTTTTCTTGAAAATTGTTGAATAACAATAGACTGTGATTTTGCTGTCCTTGTGCACATGCGTATCAGTACTATACTGATACAAGCAAGGGTAAGTAATGGGGGTCCTGATAGTCTTCCTAAT
>NW_017728995.1:61067969-61072340 GCF_001723915.1 Gavialis gangeticus
CCCTTCCGACCCTTAATCTATGAATCTATGAATCTATAACAATGAGTGGATGAGCAGGTCACAAGACCTGGGAGCTGCCTAAGTGGTGGGAGGGGGATGAGGGCATCCCCATACTTTGCACCTTCCTGCAGTGGGAAGGACAGATGCACACAGTGGAAGAATAACAGCTAAAGGTTTTCTGCTTATGGGGGAGATGTCACCTCCTTTTTTGCCGGTGACATACTTGACAGGAGGAAAAAAGGGAGGTGACATCTCTCCCCCCGTAACAGGAAACCTCTGGCTGCTGTCCCTGCATCAGGCACTGCCACCACCAAGGGTGCAGAACTGGCCACTTATGCTGTTGAGTGTGTGAACTGAAACAGTTTTGCCAACAGTCTCTGCAGGAATCTCCTCTTCCTTTCCTTTGTGGTTGCTGGGCTTCCAATGAGACTGCATAAATGTAAATTGAAATAATCCAGTGCATTGAAATCCACCCAGCAGTTTTCAACAGTTTGTGGTGGATTGGGTGGGTATGTGTGTGTGTAAGGGTGGGGGGGTGAATAAGCAATTATAATACTGAAGCAGAGAGCCACAATTAGATGTTAAATATTTATTTTGTTGATTTGGCTGTGATGTGTTAATCCCTTTCTTGGTAAAGAAGAGTATTTATTTTCTTCTGCGCTAGTATTTAACTTTGATGTTGTGTAATAACATCTGCTGGTGACCGCAGAAGGTGCTATATTTTTAACACATCAATTACAGCTAGACTTTGCTGAGCCTTTATTAAAAATCCTTGTCTCTATAATTCAGGCCGGGTGCTTTGGCAGGTTTAGATCAGTTCCTGCTCAAATGAGAGTCCCTAAAAAAGCAACAAATTCTACTTCAAACGTAGTTCTTTCCTTTCCCCATAATACACTACTGCTACATTTATTTGGTCACTTTTATGATTATTTGTGTAATTACCTAATGTATTTAAACATCATTTACAAGGTCAGGAGAATGCATTACAGGATTTCAGCTGTAAAAGCCAGCATGGTTTAAATAAAATATGAACTTGCCCAAACTCTTCTAACTCAAAGGCCCCTGGCAGACGTTACACTTAAGACATAATTGACCAGTAATCCAGCCACAGGTTAATGCAATTAATGGTGCAATAAAACAAGGAATAAGCTACAACATTATTGCACAAAATATGTGTAATAACTTTTGTGGCAGGTTCTCATCATGCATTAAATTGCACGTGGCCAGGCTAACTGGGCCTTCCGGCCTCAAGAGCACGTGAGAGCCCTGGACTGCCATGTGTTTTCAAGTCTGAGAGTACTGATCAGCTGATTGCTATTCCCAGTCTTGGGGGCATATTGGAATCGAGGGCTCCAATGTGCCCCTGAGGCTAGGAGTGGCAGCTGATCAAGGCTTCCAGCCTCGGGGGGCACAACGGAGCCGTTCACTTTGCTGCATCCCAGAAACAGCAGCTGATTAGGGCTCCCAACCTTGGGGCACATCAGAGCCAAGGACTCCACTGTTCCCCAAAGCCTGGGAGTGGCAGTCAGCTGATCAGTGTTCCCAGCCTCAGGAGCACATTGGAGCCCTTGACTCTGATATATTCCCAAAGCTAGGAGCAGGGATCCTACTTGCCAGTGCAGGGCAAGCCTGGGATCATAAACCTGGGTTCCCTCTGTACTGACAGTATGGCACAATGGGGATCTGACCCCCACTCCCACAATCACACCTCCTGCCATGCATGTGTAGTAGGTATAGTTGGGACCATGCATAAAATCCCATGGTGCTTTTAACTGCACATCTCCAGTTGAGATGTTCAAATTGAACTGAACTCAAGCAAGATTTGAGAGTTAAGGTTTCTGACATTATTTATAATCGTTGCTTTATTTGGCTTTATCTGAAAGTAGAAATACAAAAACATGTGCTCCATGTGCTTTACCATAGCTGAAGACATTTGGATAGATTTTGCTCAGTTAACAATAAACAATCAACATTCTTCATGCTTCTTTGAAACCAGCCTTTTGACTATAGATGGGCCCAAGCCATGAAGTTGGCACTTGGATCCTGGCTTCTTCAGTCTAAAAATGTTTAAAGCCTGCAGTTCTAGCTCAGGCTTATGTCCGTTTCCAATGTTTGTTCGTTAGCACCATTTTAGACTGTTGATCTTAGTAGCTTGTATATTATAATTTTTTTAACTTGGATTTTTACTTCAGTCATTCCCATCGTAAATATTAGGCCTTGTTTAAGGTATTTTCCTTTTTTAAATTATTTTTATTTTTGTGATAAAGGCAGTGTCTTTTAAAAAAAAAACCCAAAACACTCTCTGGTTTGAACCTTTCTCTTCTCCATTTTATGCCTTTATAATATATTTCTATTAGTGAAACTTTAAAGTAGCAAAGCTGTATTTTAATTATTTTTTTTTAGTGGTGACATACCATGTGGGTAACCAACCTGGAGTACATGCCACAAGTAGCACAGATAGCTTCTGTGTGTGGCGAGCGGCAGGTAGCACGTAGTGCAAGGAGGCAACAGCAAAGTAGCAGATAGGGCAGGGTGTATAGGAGAGGAAGCATGAAACAGAGAAGCAGATCAGGCTGGGAGCAAAAAGTGCAACAGATAGGGCAGGAGAAGGAGATTAGAGGGGCACTCAGGAAAGGTGTGGAGCTAATTTGTGGCATGCCTGCCAAAAGGTTGGTCTGCAATGATGCAATGACATACAACATCCTAAATACTTAGTTTCCTGATCCAAAGCCCACTGAAATCACTAGAAGGACCTGTAGTGATTCAGTGAGCTTTGAGTGATGCCCTTTAGTTGTTACTGAACATTCTCCACCTATCTCCAGAACATTTCTAAGTAGCTGATTGCAATTAAGTTTTCTTCAGCTCATTCTGCCTTTTCCACAGTTGTGTCTTTTCTCACCTTGAGCTATTTTAAGAATCATTGTTCCTGGTTCACCAACAGTATTCCTGCCTTTTTACATAACAACACTGGCTATTGCAAGTATGATTAGAATTTATTCAGTAGACTACAGGTGCTCATCAGTTTTTAGGTTTAGCTATGGTTTCATTCACCTCTTAGAACAGAAAAAAATTCTAAAGAAAAATGTTTTCTCTGTGCAGCAATTACCCATCAGGTTTCTCCACAAAAACAAGCATATCTTGAATGTAAGCCTTGTTCTGTGGAAACATCCTTAATCTAATATTTATTTAAGGGGGGTTTTGCTACAAACACAGGATTTATTTTTCTATGTTGATATATAGCAAACCAATTCAGGTTTACTTCTATAGTAAGTCATAATTCAAGCAGTTCTATAGCTTGATGTCATTCAGGTGGTTTCTAGTGTGGCACCATTTGAGTTTAACTATGAAAAATGTTTTGAAAATTTGAGAATGGAAAATGTAGGCTCATATGAGGGTTCAAATCCCAGAGCATTATTAAAAAAGGGAGTCTGTGTTGACATGGGAATGCTTATATGGACAGAGTATTTGTAAGGTTACATAACCTTTCTGTTCATATGTGACATTTCCCAGAAGTCCTTTTAAATGTTTCAGTATAAATCATTTTCTCAACTAGGTGCATGAGTTAAGCAGGAGTGAGGGGAAGGCTGGTGCTTAAACTGAATTAGGTTTAAAACACATAAGAAGCAAGTGGTTTAATGAAAACAGGAATGGCATGTTGCTCTGTATTACAGATCCCTATACCATTGGTTTGGTGTGTGGATAGTGTTCAATCTGGCAAGGGAACAAATTCCAGATTTCCCGCTGACAGAAGAAAAAATAATAAATATTGCTCTAGGCATCATGCCACCTCACATTACTTCTTATGAAACATGTTTTTGTAGTCTAAATTTTGAGTAATCTTGTTTTAGGATCTTGTAGGGTGGAGCAGGTTAGAGGGACTGATACTGTTTATCAAGTCTTCCCACTATCTTGGCAGATTTTAAATGGACTTTTTTGTTTTATGTCTCTAACTGGAGTCTTTTACTTAGCTGAAACATTTGCTGAGAGGACATTTGGTGAATCTTGCCCAGCAGGTATTGGGCATTAATATGAGGCTAAAGTGTAACAGCAGAATTTTACATTCTACTTTGGTCTTCTCAACAGCCTTGTGCCTTGCAGTTCTCTTCGTAGTGCACTAGAGGCTGGAGGATCTTGAGATCTCAACAGAAATCTAAGGTGGTCTTCCTCTGCACAATATACACACACTGACCCCCAACTCAAAAAGCTGAGATATTAATAATATCCCCATATGATCCCAGTGTATGGTTGCCATGGGAGACTTTAGCTACCCAGTCGTCTCATGAGAGGAGTGCTCGGCCTAATCCGAGCGGTCGCAAAGCTTTCTCTCATGTGCGGATGACCTCTATCTGATGCAGGAAGTCTAAGGGCCGA
>NW_017728995.1:61077340-61109427 GCF_001723915.1 Gavialis gangeticus
CATTTCTTTATATTTGTTTGCATTTATATATGTAAATCTATATACATAAAATGGTACTGTCCTTAAAATTGAAAAACAAAAACAAAAAGCAGGTGTACAATATATTCTGGATTTTTGTCTTGGGTACAACAAAATATTTAAATAGGTAGAAATTTGAAAAGCACTAAGTGTTAGACTTACTTTTCTCCCATTGAAGCTAGCCATCATCTTAAATGGGAATAATGTAGCCAACACTGAGCATTTTCAAACATTCAGTTAGTACAATGTAAATGTGCTCTGTATTTGTACTGTACAAAAAGGTATATTGTGCATGTGCATGGTCAAACATCTATATTTAAACCTTCACTGTAATCTCAAGGGGACCTTTCTGAGTATGTGTAATGTGTGGGTTTAGGTGGAGCAAAATATATGGTTCTAATTCCCTTATTCTGAGGAGTTAGTGTGGTCACTGAACATTTTTTTAGTCATTTTTCTGCTCTTCTGGCTGAAATTGAAAAGTTTGTGCTCTGAGGCTAAGTACAAACAGCCAAAAAGCCAGAGACTAAATCGATTCAGCCTTTTCAGGTTAGTCTAAAATGCACAGATTAAACAGAAACAGATGTGAAAAGACATTTACTTTTGATTCAGGAAATGCAGCCACATACCTGCAGTGGCTCAGACCAGAAGCTGAGGGGGAAGGGTGCTAGAGCATGGGTCTTTGGCTGTGTGTTCAATTCCTCTTTCCACTGCCTCAGAGGTCTCTGGTATTTGCAGTCCAAAATCACAACAGCAGGAATCTGCAGGAGTGCTCATCACTTCCTCTTCCTGTTTCCAGGTCCCTCTGGGATTTGTAGTAAACAGTTGCAGCCAGCAGTAAGTTTGAGTGGGAGAAGGGGAGTTTAACCCTCCTCCCTGGCCCCAGACCTCAGCCATGGTTTGCAGACTGGGCTGCATTCCCAGCTGGGCTTACCCTCCCCTTGTCAGCCAGCCCTCACTGCTCCAGCTAGGGAACAGAGGGGCAGGACCAGACCTGATCCCTGGAGCAGACTGCGCAGCACAAGGCTGGAAAGCATGCTGGGGACTGTGATTTAACTTGAACCAGGAAGGGGTCTAGGACAGAAGTTTCGTAAAACTGTTTGACCCAAATCAGTTAAGTCTGATACTACATTCAACCAGGTTTATCTTAAATTAGTTTCAGCCATTTTGAAACTAGTTTATGTGCAGTGAGCTTCTAGTATGTTACAAGTTTAAACCAATTTCTGATCACTTAAACCAGTTTATATGTAACTTCTGTTCTTAGTGTGAGTGAATGTTTTACAATGTTTTACAGTTTTGGTTCAAACTTGCCAATTTATTTTCGAGAATAGAGAGAGTAATGGGAAAATATATGAATGGACTTGATAGTGACTGTTTTCATTTGGTAGGTCTTAAGATTCAGTCACAAGATAGCCTTTTTATATAAAGACTTGATCAGTGGTTTTGCATTCTTTTTTAGATACAGTGCTTCTTTAGTAGTGACTTGGTAGGAGTTGATGTTTTATGATTCTGAGATGACTGTTTGTTATACTGTATCAGTAAGGTGTTAATTTGTGTATCTTATCCAGTGTTCAGTGGAAAAATTGTACCTGAGTGTTAAAATGTAATAAAGGTACCTTTTTAAGAGTAGGATAAAGTAATTCAGAATTTCCAAGGCCTTTCCTCCAACACTTTTTAATGAAAATCTTAGCTTGCTCCAGATTTTCATATCCCTTGATAGCCATGTGCATAAGTAACTAAAAAGTGGTTGCTGTATTAAATGCAGTATTGAATGTATTAAATTAATTGCAAAGTATCCCTTTGCTTTGTCTTATTTTTTTCTCAAAGAAAGAGACAAAGCCACAGCTGAAGTTGTATACACTTTACTATACTTGCTTGCATATAACACCCTGGAATAAAATACTTTGTTTTTGAAAGGCAGAATGAGGGGGCAAAAGGCCTTTCCTTGGTAAGGAACCGAGTAGCAACACCCAGTAACATGCTCATTGTTCTGCTGTCTGAGAGTGGCATGCAGATTTTCTTTCACTTTTGCCCCGTAACAGGCAGAAACTGTTCTTACTGTATTTTTCGCATATAATATTCACTGAATTTCCAACAGCTGTTTTGGGGGGGGGGGGAGGAATTTAATGTTGCATGTTAGAACATATGGTATTTAGGTGCAAAAATCTAGAACTCTTGGTTCAGAAATTATACCTTTTATTAGACCAACTAGGAAATTGCAAAAAAAATTATCTTTTTCTGCAAGCTTTCGGGCTCAAACGCCCTTCATTGGGCTCTGGGAAAATTAAAATTAAAGATGGTACGAAGTGCCCATAGTTGGTCTAATAAAAAGTATCATTTCTGAACTAAGGGTTCTAGATTTTTGCATTTATTTTTGTCTCAGACCAACACAGCTACCAAATACATCCCTAGTATTTAGGTGTGCATTCTTCCCGCTAAATATAGACAGAAAAGTGGCTGGTTGTCAATATCCCTGTAGTAATAATTTTTAATTTCTGTAACACCTTCCATTAAAGAAGTTTAGAGTACTTCAGAAGCATTAATATGTCAACCCAAATAACACCCTTTTATAAAGGCTTTATCCCACTTTTCCAGATGGGAGACTGGAGGGAAAATGAGGCTAAGAAACCTGTCTCTCTTCATATTGTTAGATGGTGGAAACATTAAAATTAGACTTAATGTTGATGCTGTGCCCTGGCTATTGAGCCAAGACAAGAAAGGGAGAATTACTTTATTTCTTAGTCTGGTGATAGAGTGAGGCTGAGAGAAAGTAAGCTCAAAGAATACCACCTAGTCTGACAGACTTGGGATAGCATTGACACCAGCAGCTGCAAATAGAAAAAGATTGGCAGGGTTTATGAAGGTTAAAAAATAAAAGGCTATGTTGAAAAGTATTGGCAGCTGTGATAAAAAGAGCTGCTGCACATAGCTGTGCTTGTCTTCCATAGAAAAAACACAGCAAGTGAATGTTGGACTAATTTTTCCAGAGTTTAAACATTTTACACTGCTATAAGCCTATTAATATCATAAAATAAAAAGTGCAATTAATTTGTTGGAGAGATTTAGTTTTGGTTGGCAGATCTACATTGCTTCTAAATGGCTGACTCCCTGCTACTCAAGCAGGAATTTGAGTTGGTAGCAGTTGAAAGTCAGCTTTTTGTGTTCAAGTGCTTTCTCTGCTGTCTCGAGACCACTTGAAGGTACTGAGTTATGTGTGCTGCCTTTCTCTAACCACCACTGCTGGCTACGGCAGATCTGAAAAGCATACTTTGTTTCCTGGGTCTCTTCTCCAGAGGAGCCTGAAAAACCACAGTTTTCAGTTTTCATGAAGCATTGCATCAGCTAGAAAGCATGTCTCATTCAAAGCTCCAGCACAAGCCAGCTGACTTAGGCATGGCTATGTATCTGATTGCATCTAGATTTAGAGCTGTCATCAGTGTTGGCAGGCGGTGTGCATTTGGAGTATTTCGGTAATGACCATGGGTATGCTTGCTCACTCTCCTGGCTCACAGTGGATGGAGGATGGTTCTGGAAAGGCAAGAAAAAACTCAATCTCTTCAGGTGAAGGGGTAGTGAGAAACTCACTTCTGCCGTTCCATGTGGTTTGTCACAAAGCTGCAAACAGTTGGTGAAAAATCAACATATCATTGTAGGTGAAATATATTCCTGTACAGTGGATCCGGAGAGAGACTGTTCACTCTCCTGCGCGGAAACCCTGTAACAACAGGATCCAAACACAGGTCTAATAGGAATGTAAATATTGTTTTTAAAATATTCATTTAACCTCCTCTAATTATATTGGTTAAACGATTAACCAATAACACAGCAACTGCTGGGAACTGCTTTGGGAGCCCTTTGCCTGGGGGCAAAGGCAAGGCCAGGCCAGCCAGACTACACAGCCCACGTGAAGCCCTGAGCTGAGAGGGAGGGAGCACCTGTGAAGAAACAGCTAATTGCTTAATTGATGAGTCATTAAGCTGCTTGCTTTTTTCCTCTTAGGCTGTGGGTACTAATCCCCTTTCTCTCCCCTTCTCTCCTCTCTCCTGCTTGTCCTACTGCCTTATGATTCCTGCTGGGGCTTCCCTTTCCCCCTTCCCTGCCAGACTGTGCCCACCCAGATCTAAAGACAGACCAGTAAGCTAACCAGCTATCACTGCACTTGCCAGTTAAATGATTAATTTCCCCTCCCTAGTGTCTAATTACCATTAGTGGAAAGTAAGTATGTTGTAATGGTGTCTAGTGGCCCCAGTTCTGTTGTAGCTATGTGGTGTGCAAATATGTAACAAACAGAAAGCCCTTGTTCCAAAATCCTAGTCTAACCACTGAATGAGAGAATAGATGGGTATAACATACAGGTGGGAATGATGCAGTCTTACAGTGAACTGTCTAATAGGCAGCAGACAGAGCATACCAGTTGTCTGACTCTCTTTTAATTTCTTTTTTTTTAAGACATTAAGGCAGTGGTGAGTTACAAGAAGTGCTTTGAAGGAGTCCAATGTGGTGATCTTGTAGATATTTACAGAGAGTTCTTCCTGTGCATAAGGGGTTGCATACAAATGCTCTTTTTAACTGGCAATTAATGCTCAGTTAATATCGACTGTACAGGTACGATAAGTGGTAGGTCTCAAGACAAACACCTACAATTGTGAGCTTTAGCTCTGCTGTTGAGGTTCTAAGCATAAAGAGGGCAAGCTGTGTGGCTTTACAAGACTATTCAGCAAACATTTTTCCATAGGGGTTGCTTTGTTACCCACTGTCATGGAGTAGGGCACAGGAGGGGCCGTGATCTCGCTAGCGCCCCCTGCCGTGTCAAGTAGGTGATCCAGCACCCTCTATTCTTTCCTGCCATGTCTTGTTGGTTTATAGTTTTATATAGGAGGCTGCCTTTAGTCCACTTGGACACGGTGCTATAACTATCCGGGCTCCTACTCTCTATGGGGTAACCTGGTGCACCCCCAGCCTTATGGGCTATGCGTGCCTCGTACCTCCCCTTTAGCATGCCCCAAGCCTCGCAGATCTTCCAGATATTATCAGGTCCTTTTCCTTTCAGCGCCCCCTGGACTTGCCACGCACCCGGCGCCCCCTGGGCTTATTAATAGTACTTGCCCCCAAGCGGGCTCAGGCGGCCTGAGCCTTACCTGGCCCCCGTGACCCTTCAGGGTCCCACCCCTGTAGATCCCTCTGGGACTCTGTCCAGTCCGCACCCCAACTGGGGTTTCTATCAGTCATATGTGCCCCCTCCTGGGGCTTCTTTCCAGTACGCGCCCACACCTGGGGCATCTCAATGAGGTTGACCCCCGTTGGGGCTTCACCCCGCCAGGTAGCACCCCACTGGGCCTGCCTCCATGCTTTCCACAGTAGGGGCTCAGGTGGCCGTAGCCGTGCCTGGCCCCCTTGACCCACCGTTAGGGTCTTCTGCCCAACTCGGGCTCCTCCAGTTTTCGCCCACACCGGGCGGGGTCAACACACCCCAAATACAGCGCCACACTGGTGCCCACAAGCTGTGCCTCCCTGGCACCGCTCACTGTGCCCCTACAGGCACCAGGAACCCCCAAGTCACTGGGGAGCTCCCGTGAGGCCTCCTCGCACCCCTACAGCCTTACCTGGTCCTCCAGTGTAACAATCACAAACCAGAAATGTAAAGCCATGAGCCAACCGGCTATAACAGAAAATAAGCCTCCTGGCTATAATGTATGATCTAGGCCCACCTGGCTCTCTTGCAAGGCCTCCCAGTTAAGGTTCCCTTCGCCCTGTACCATGTTGCAACAGCTTGGGCAAACAGGCCGCTCTACTCTGCTGCGCTAGGCTCGGCGCCAATCTGCTCTGCACTGTTGCAGGGTTCCTGCTCCTCAGGCTGCCAGAAGGGAGCTGCCAGCTAGGCTGCGGCCTGGCCTGCTTATAAAGGCCAGGCCCTGCCCCCTTTTTGGTCACCTGACCCGTGCGGTTGCCCCAGCAACCGGCACCTGAGCTTCTCTTATTCCTTCTCAGGCACAGGGCACCTGAGTGACCCTGTGACACCCACTATATGCTTATGATCTTTGTTCAGAAGCCACAATTGCATCTGGTTCCAAAACGCATTGCACTTATGGTTTAACAAAAAGAAGCTTTGACCCAGAAGCCACTGGAATTTATTGTCAAGTTTCTGCTTCCCTGAATTTTACGCCAGGCCTTATCAGTGGTGGCTAGTAGGAAAGTTCCCACTTGTCATGGCAGGAAAGAGAAATTGCATATTAGCAGCAACAGCAGCAGTGATGGGAGAGAAGGGATAAAACACTAGATGCTAAAGTTTTCTTTAATGTAGCAGAGGAAAATATAACAGGAACCAGTGACTGGAAGCTTAAGAAAGACAAATTCAAATTAGAAATAAAGTACACTGTTTTAGAAGTCAGGGTGACTGGCCATCAGAGCAAACTAACCAAGAAGAGCAATGGCTTCTTGAGGACTTCAATTCAACGGATGTCTTTTTGTAACAAGATGCACTGGCTAAACACAAGTCTCTGAGCTCAGTGCAAGTATAACTAGGTGAAATTCGATTTCCTATGAAATGTAATAGCCTAAGGGCAGCTAGAGGATCAAATCGTACGTTCAAAATTTGAGCATTCTGAATCTGTAGAAGAGTTGTACACTTTTAAAAATAATAATTACTAATTATTTTAAAGTAATGATTAATAAATTATGTATATTATACTTGACGATTGCTTTTAAAATAATAAAATGATAATTGATAAGAGATGTGTTGCTTTTCCCTGTAGCCAGATTTCACCCAAGAATTTTCCTAACTACATCTTGGAATCCAGGTGGTAGACATGGGTTCCTAAGCAGATGCAGGGTTTTACAAAGAGAGGTGCAGGAGTAGTGACTGGCAATGCAGGGGTGGCAGCATCTCCCACTCACAGTCTCTCTCTCTTCCCACTAGGGCAGGCAGTCAGAGATGTTTTTAAGTTCCCAAAGCAGGTAAAATTTACCCCTTTTGCCCCTCCTTACTCAAAGGCATGTCACCTCCCCTCCCGTTTATCCACCTCCTTAACTTGCTGTGACTGTCTCCACTGTCCTGGGGGCAAGAGGAGCCCCAGAGTGGCTCTATGTTGGCAGCATGGTGGCTGGGCTTAGGCTGGGACAGCAACAGCAGCTATGATTGGGCAGGTTCCTTCTCCCTGTGCGTGCTCCTGAGGTGGCAGGAAACACCCTGGGGAACCAGACAGGGAGGGGGAACACATTTGCCCACTGCTGCTGCTGTCCAAGGCTGAGCGCAGACCCCATGCAGCTCAGCTGGAGTTGGACAGTAGCTCCGCTTACCTCCAGAGCAGTGGCAGGTGGGGGAGGAAGTGCTGGAAAAATGAGGAAGGGGAAAAGACATGCTGCTGAGCATGGAGGGGAAGGGACAGGGGCTGGGGTGGTAGAGTTCTTACCTTCTTCTGGGTCTTTAAAACAGCCCACAGCTGCTCCTTCTACCACATGGCCAGAAAAGGGAATGCAGCCATGACACTGCACCCCCTCTGGATCTGCCCCTATCCCTAAGCATGTTTAATCTGTAACAGCACATTGAGTAAGCATCAAAGACTTTTTACTTATGACTAAGGGGGGAATAAGGGCTGCCTCACAAACTAGGTTATAAATGGATTGTGCCTCTTCTGTAGATTTTGAACAAGGCATGATACATAAACCATCATTATTTTTGTCAGGTCACATATCCTTTCTGAAGACTAGAGCTCACTATCTGGAGCTTATTATCACTACTGATTCTTAAAAAAACCAACAAAAAATTGTGTGTGTGTGCATGTGCACGCGTGTGTGCGTGCACTTACACGCACATAAAGACAGGGTGAAAGGTTGTTAGGACTAGTAAGGTTGCAGCTGGGTTGTACAAGGCATTTCTAGTGATAATGACTTGCATCTTGGTTTTTTATATTCTTCAAATTACCTCTGAGGACTCCATCGTCTCATACTTGGTTTTCTATAACTTGGTTCTTAGTCAAAGCCTCTCACACTTCTTTGCAAAGTGTTTAGAAAAATGCTGGTGAAACAGTGGTGCAACAGATCAACTAATGAACAGCCTTGAATATTAGACCCTACTTTATTGATATGCTGAGGAGGAAGGAAAAAGGGTAGTCTGTGAATTGAAGGATGCTCCCTACACTCTTTTGGGCAGGTCACAGTATCTTCAATTTCTACCAGGTCAGCTCCTAGAGAAAGAAAGAAGGGACTTTCTTATCGACATGTAATAATATTGGTTAGAGCAGTGGTTCTCAATCTTGTTAGATTCAAGGTACCCCTGCATAACTTTTGTCAACTGAATGACACCCTATTTCAAAAGCTAATTTATTTATTACATTGCTTACCTCCTTGCAGAAGGGCCACGCAGTGTGGGTTGAGGGGAACAGCCAGGCAGGAAGAGCCCGAGCCTTGTAACTCTTACACAGAGGGAGTGCCTCATGTGACTTAACAGTGAATATATCTAGTTCATCTTTTTCTTACATTGCACATGACAGCAGCATCTAAGTTTCTCATGTAAATTAAATCTTTATGGAAAGGTCTTCAGATCACTTTGTGGAGTTTTCTGCTCTTCCCCTTCCCTTCTTTTAGGAAGTTGCTTCAGATATGAGCAGCTTTAAAACAAAAAAAAATATGTCAGCCTGGTGCTGCTGGGATGGTAGGAAAATTCTGTCTGAGAGGAAGATCTGGCAACGTGCTTGAAAGGTGCTAAGACTTTGGATTAATGTAATCATCTCTGTAAAC
This sequence comes from Gavialis gangeticus, assembly GCF_001723915.1. Classification (NCBI taxonomy): domain Eukaryota; kingdom Metazoa; phylum Chordata; order Crocodylia; family Gavialidae; genus Gavialis; species Gavialis gangeticus. The sequence goes on from NW_017728995.1 coordinate 61,086,092, forward strand.
TTGTTCTGCAGCCAAAGTGGCTTTATCTCCAGTTTGCCTATTCTTCCTGGGCTTTATTGATCCAAAAAAGCCTAGTTATCTTGGTGACTACTGGATGGAAACTTGGTTGCTGAATGCTGACCCAGTGAGGTCACTAAAATCAAGTTTTGTTAGTTAGCAACAGAAACAACTGTGAAACAGTAAAAGGACTGGACCCCAGGACTGATCATCTTGGGAAGCTTACTGTTGCGTTCAGTGCAAGCTGAAGCATCCACATGGTTCGCACGTGCAGCCCAGGATCCAGCACATTCCAACAGAGCAGTTTGCAGCAGATAAAAGAATGAATCCCTGTGGAGACATCCTCTTCTGGGTGGGAGAGCCATTGTGAAGTTGAGTTGAACAGAAGCCTGCCATTTTCATCATATTACTGAATAGTAGGGAGCAAAATCTTAGCTGGAGAAAGGTGGACTCCATCAGTTACCATACCATAAGGAATTTTTCAAGAACAGTTGCCTCAACCTTGAGCTTTATTGCAAAACTTGGGATTTTGAGAGAGATCAAACAGCGCTGGAACTTAGTTGTCACTATATTCTCAATTAATTTTGATTACAAAGGGAAGACCGGACAGTAGAAGTTTTCTGGCTTTTGAGTTAATTTGTCACTACCATTCCATATTTCTTTGAGGTTGGACAGTTTACTGCTTTGAAAAAGCAGATAAAAGTTTCCATTCACAGCACAGCCATGCGTTCCTTGGTATGTTTTAGAAGCTGGAGGAGCAAATATCTGCTTCTCAGCTTGTGATTCAGTTGCTTCTCAGGGTTTCTAGAGCAGGTGTGGGCAAAATACAACCAGATCCGGCCTGCCAGTTGACCGGATTCAGCCTGCAACACTCCACATGAGGTCTGCTTGAGGCAGCCTGAGCCGTGTTCCTGCCTGCACCCACTGACATGCTGACCCCAGCCAGTGTGCGCAGCTTCCCAGCAGGGCTACTTCTGGTGTGGCTGGAGCTACTGGGGTACTGTTTGGCTCCCCCTGCCTCCAGTGGGGCCTCCTGCCCCTGCTGTGCCTCTTGGGGCAGCAGGTAGTGCAGTGCAGAGCCACCTGCAGGCAGCCAAGTGGGTAGAAAATGGCTTGGAGCTGGAGCCCTGTGCACTGGGGCAGGAGCCACCTGACTGCAACTCCCCCTTCCCCACCCCCCCTCCACCTAGAGCGGTGCAACAGGGCAGGAGGAGGAGCCACTAGAGGTGGGTACTGCTCAGTTCTCCCCAGGTAGCTGCAGCTACACCAGGAGCAGCCCTGCTGGTATGTTATGCTCACTGGCTGGGGCTGGGTTGTTAGTAGGTGTAGGTGGAAGCATGGCACAGGCTGGCCTGGGCAGAAGCAGGCAGGGCTCAGACTCATGTGGAGTGCTGCAGGGGCAGCTGCGGGCCAGATGGGGGTGGGAGCAGACTGTACATGCACCACACTGCCTAGGCAAGCTCTGCTGTACACGGCCCCTGCCCCTACCTGCCACCTTCCTGCCCCCACCCTGGCCAGCTCCCAGGACCTAGCATGTGAGCAGCCCCCACATACACAGGATCACCTGCTCTCCACACACACAATATCCAGAAGTAAGACTTTATTTTGAGCTATTATGCAATTGCCTCTATATATTACTAAAAAAACACACAAATCAGGACCAAAATTATTTTTTTAATTAACTTAAAATATGTTATAGTAGAGGTTTGCTTTTTAGTATATGATTTCTTTTGATCTATAATTTGTTAAAATGATATCTTCAGAAAGATTTTGTATGTGCAGCCCTCGACAGCTCACCAAAACTTGTTAAGTAGCCCTCCAGCTGAAATAATTGCCCACCCTTGCTCTAGAGCTTTGTTGTCTGCATCAAGACCAAACTTCCTCAGTGCTGGTGGTATGACCAATAGTTTGGTGTAAGTTTAGTTTTCCTTCCAGTGAGCTACATATGGGTCGGCTGAACTTCTCTACGGTTCTCTGAGGTTCCCTGCAGTCTGCATCTGGGTTGGGGGACTGGATTATTGCTTCCAAGTCCACGAGCTGGTTTATGAAATGCAATAGATCTTCAGGCAGTCATCTTCACAGCTGTAATGGGAGAGAAGGAGGAACCACTTTACAGGGGAAAAGTGGTATTACTATATTCATAAAATAATTCCCACATTTTCTCTTCTGAAATGACAAATGCTGAGCGGGTCTTCGAAGATGGCAGGGCACCAAATACAGTAGAGAGGATATCATAGAATCGTAGACAAGGCTGGAGGGGACCTTTGGAGTTCAGTGGTTTTCAACCTTTTTTCATTTGCATACCCCTTTGGAAATTTTGAATGGAGGTGCAGGCCCCTTTTCAATTGTAATTGTGGGTATTCACATACTTCTGATTGATCATAATCATCTTTCATGGACCCCTGAGACAGTCTGTGACCACTGATCTAGTCCAGTCCCCTGCCTGAGGTAGGATTATCCTTATTCAAGCTATTACATACAAGTCCTTGTTTAACCTATTCCTAAAACTACACAATCAATCCTGCCACAAAACTACAAGACATGTTGCCCGAAGAAACCAAAAACACCCTAACTTGCCACAGATAAAGCTGGAAGACGAGGGCTGTGACTGTCCTACTGCTGCAAGGATTGTTAAAATGCACTTAAGAGATCCAAGGGAGAGGGCCATGCCCTTTACTACGTAGGAGGGCAAAAGTCTCCATACTCCATACCAGTTGAAGCAAAGGGTGGAGGAGGGGTAAAATTCCTTCCTGAGCCCAGATATGGAAATTGGTCAAACCTCGAGTGGACGAGCAAGGCCCTGTAACCAGAAACCTCGGTGTTCTAGTCCTAGCAAAAGAATTGGCGCGCCCCTGTCAAAATCCCTAGCTTGGCTGCAGCCAACACCCAATGCTTCCAAGGAGGGGTTAGGTTTGTTTAGATACAAAAGGGCACAGGCCAGCATTCCTTAATTCATTTAGCCAGAATGCAGAATATTCCACAAAATGATTGTTTTATTTTCCTAGATGAGAACTTAAGTGTTTTACATTCACCTGGGATACATTCATATTCCTCGTTCAACAGATGCTACCATTTGTATGTATTTATTTTATTAGTAATTTGAGGTTGACACTAGATATTGGTGATGACAGCTGTGAGCCATCAAAAATACAAATAATAAATACTAGTATTAATAACATTAGCTCCATGCTGTCCCAAATTCATTTAAGAGTTACAAAGTAGGGCCTCAGGTGCAGAGTTATGTATCTTTAGGTATGTGTATGCAAATTTTCCTTTTTTTTTTTTACTGTGTGTTTGTAAGTCTTCACACTGTTCTGACAGAAATTTTGCTCAGAGGCAGAGTAGATTGCTTGATAAGGTTTGAGATGGTATGTCAGCTGTGCAGTTTCTAACATGTTTGCACAGTTCAGACTTCCAGTCTCCTGCTCGCTTCATCAGGGTTAAGTTTCTTGAAATGTTCTCATCTTCCCCATAGAGTTCCCCTAAGGCAAGTGATATTTTAGTGTGTGGGAATTAATGCGATCTGTCTTCATATGATGTTTTGTTAGTTCCTTTGTTTGTATGCATTGGATTGCCTAGGAAACCATAATAATCTTGTTAAAATAAAGATTTAATCTCTCTGTGGTGCTGGGGTTAGTTCCAAAAGCCAGGCTCATATTTGCTGGTTGTCGCAGTTGGAATACATTCATTCAGAAATGCAAACTTTTCATGAAGAGTGGGCTAGAGCCAGTGCCTTGTGGATGTTCTGTGTTGGGCTTAATAGTAGGCCACCACCAATGGCAGCCTTGACAGTTGCCTTAGTATTGCACAGAATGAGCAACAGGAGGGACCAGCTGTGTTGGGCAGCTGTGTTTGGTATGCATGCTTTGACAGCTGTGATGAGCAGATGGAAAGAGCCTTCAAGAGCTCTGAGTTAGTATCTTACTTCTGGGACTGATGCAGTAGCTTGTGGGATGACAGCTACTGAGGAAATATGGCCAACTGCTGATTTCCAACTGATAGCTGCCTGTCATACCTTCTTCTACTCCCAGAAGAACTGAAAACCACATAGGGTGTATTTCCCTACATCCCCTGGATTACAGCCCAGTTGTCTAGTGTTCTGGTCTGTAATGTAGTACATAGTTGCCATTTAAAAAAAATCTATTCTACGTAATGTTTCCACAGTTGCACATTATTGTACATCCTAGCAAGGTGCGGAGTTAACCTCTCCCTCTGTATTATTTGAGCTCCCCTTAGCATCTGCTTTGTTGTAAAGCATTTGCTTTCACCTCTATTTTTTTCTCCATAAGAATAGCCCTAGTAACTAATACAAATGCGGCAAGATTTGCTATGCATCATTTAGGGCATGAAAATATTATATATGTTGGTTACTCTTGCCTTGCTCATATTTTTAAATTTTGTACTGCATTAGGTCCTTTGCACATATGTACTTAAGAAAGAAAAGTAAAAGCTCTGATCTCTGTTGGCATCCATAATCTCCTTCAAACAACTCTGTCCTTTGGTCTCCTCTCCATTTAGTAATTTGCACTTTAAAGGACACATTTTCATTTGGAAGTCTACAGGATGGGCGAGTTGATAAAACCTGTCACGATTCAAAGGTAATTGACAAAGTTTGACCATGAAGCAATTTTTAAGGTACAAACAAAATCAAGGCTTCATCAGATGATGACAGTAACAGATTAAACTAATAATTTAATCTACTGAGTTACCAGTTTTTAGACTCCTAGGTTATTGTTGCTGCAAATTAAGGACCAGATGCTGACGTCCTTTATTTACTTTTAATCCTTTTGAAATCAGAGATTATTGGCTGAGTAATATACTCTTTAAGGTACATGAGGGTGGCCAGGTCTTGCTCTAAATATGATGGTAGAATTTGCTTCTCTTTGTGATAGGCTGCCCACATCCACATCATCAGCTTGATGATTCTGAACTATTTTGATAACTTGATCAAATAAAATTAGCTATCCAACTCAGCCCACCAGTTGAGAGTTGGTAAGTTTTTTATTGCGAGTTAGTTTTCTCACACTTGTCATAGTAATAGTTTCAGTTCTGGACTGTTTCCCCCCAAAAGAGACTATGCAGGCTCATGGGCAGAATCCCATTGTGACAGAATCACTCTGGTCTTGCTCCCAGGGAAGGTAAGATGCATCATCCCTTGTCATGGAGAAAATGAATTCCTCTCTTCTATACCATCTCTGGTACACAGGCTGGAGCCTTGAGAGCAAAATTAATTTTGCCCCAACCCTGCAAATTAGCAACGCCGTGCGTGGTTTAACATGCAAGTCATGCAGTTTGTGGTGCTGCAAGGAGGTTTTCAGCACAGCACCACAAACTGCACGTGCGTGCATGTCTGGATCCAGCCTCTGGGTTTATCCTGTGAATCATGTTTGTACACCTAACTGTGCTAATACTGTGTGGCACCCCATGACACCTTTGAAATGATGTTAAGGCAGCCCGAGGTGAAAAGGAACCCTAGTTAAGTACCACTGAATCAGAGTAATCTAGTCTTTAACAACAACCCCAGAACCCCAGTCAGGAGCTGTCAGGGTTTGCAATCTGAAGTCTGTGGGACTTGTGTTCTTAAGGCACTTTGTTTTTTTTAAAACTCTTACTCTTACGCGTCTAAACATGAATATAGGTGCCTAATTTTAGGCCCAAGTGGATAACCCTGGTTAATGTATGGACAGTTTAAATACTGTATTTGCCAGCATCTAAGATAAAGTTTTTTCCTCATTCATCATGGGGGAAGAACTCATCTTGGATTCAAGTACTGGCCCCATGAGGCAAACAAGTGCTGTAGCTCCATCCCTGGCATCAGCCCTGGATCTGGAGAAGAAACCACTGCTTGTCCAGGGCTGGGGCCAGGGTGGTTTGTGCAGTATGAGGGAGCAGTGCAGGGGAGACCATCCAGTGGGAGGGAAGCTACTGTGGCTTCAACTCCAGCTCAGCCCTGAGGCTGAACCCAGAGCTTCACAAGAGTTTTATTAAAGCTTCTTATCAATATAAAAATCCATATGTATATTTTTTTAAGACAAATGGTTTAAATCGCTCTATGGCTACCATTGTATTGCCTTCCCAGGTCTGCTGCCAAGTATTTGCTAACTTTTCTGCTCAAGATCCCAAGACTAGGAATCAAACCCAGGTCTTCTGGGCTAGGGACAGACATTCAAAAAGCCTGAGCCAGAATTGATTCAGTCTTTGCAGGTTAGTCTAACCTGGCTAGGCTAAATCAGTTTTGTAACCGGACAGAGCCCAGAAATGCAGACAGATGCCTGCAGTAGCTCAGGCTAGAAGCTGGGGGGTGCTAACACAGCGCACCCTTCCTTCCACAGCATGGAGCTGAGGGGAGTGGGCATGCTCTGGCAGGAGGTCTGATTAGCCCAGCAGGGAACTGATAACAGCGTTTATCACCCTATTAAGGAAACAACAGAGGTATATTACCAGCTACTTGTTGATTTTGCCTGTTGATTCTACCTGTTAACTCAGCACCCACCTTGGCCAGCATGTGGTCAGGTAGCTAATACAGACACCTCCTCAGCAAGGCAGAGGGGAGGGGGGAATTCCTGGTGAGGAGAAGGGGGAAGCTGCCCCCAGACTCTGGAGCTCCAGCCAGGGAGCAAAGGGCAGGGGCCAGCCCTGCTGTGGAGCAGAGAGCCCTGCTCAGCCCAGAGAGCATGCCAGGATGCTGGGGGAGTCTGGTTTATCTTAAACCAGCAAGGGGGCTGGGACAGACATTGCATAAACCGGTTTGAGCCAAATCAGTTGCATATGATACTGCATTCAACCAGGTTTACCTCAAACCGGTTTCAGCCATTCTCAGACTGGTCTGTGTGCACAACATCTGTTCTGTTACAGGCTTAAATCAGTTTCTGATCACTTAAACCAGTTTATGTGTAATGTCTGTTCCTAGCCCTGAAAGCCAACAGATTGCTAGTTACAGGATCATCCATTGCTTTCCTAACCATTGCCTTTTGGTTCTATTGGCAAAAAAAAAGTGGGGGGGTGCTAAATTGTGCCAGGGAAATAACAGCTTACAAGCTGCCACTCTGGCAGCATGAGAACCCCAAGCACACAAAATGGTAGCTCTGTCTCTTGGCTGAGCAGTCCAGTTGGCCATGAGCAGCAGCACACTGCATATGCACAGAAACAGAAATCCCTAACTACAGGCATGCTCTGCTTGTGTTCCAGCACACATGCAATCCCTAACAAACCTGGTATTTTTAAGAGGTTATTTGTTTTGTGCTTCTCTATCCCAAATAGGAGGAAGTAATAGAAAAGCTTTTCAGCAGCAAGGGAGAGAGACAAGAACTCTGTTGGGGATCCAGGAACGTTTGCTGCTGTGGCAAAGAAAAATAAGTATGCCGAAGCTCCCTGCTTAAAAGTCTCTCCTAGAAATAGAGGCTCATAAGATTTTAAAAATAAATATTTTTTCCCTTCTTTTTCAGTGTTCTCCTATGCTTAGTCTATAATTTTGCATCTAATATGTATTTGACATATGCAGCAATATTGATATAGTGCAATAATGTGTAAATACTTATAATTATTATTAATGATACCATGGAAAGACGGACCAAAAACCACACCACCCTAATTGGTGTAATTTACATTCTGTCTACATATATTGCTTCTGCAATTTCAGCTGAATTACACGCTTTAAATTTCTTGCCATCAAATGAATGGTATTGTACCCCAGAGGTGGCTGCCCATCAGTGGTGAATAAAGTTAGCCTTCTAGAAAGAAACCAGCTCTACTGTACCCTGCTTACAGCGAATGAGCATTATGCATACACATTTTTATTATATTCACGTGGACAGAGACACTAGCTTGAACACATTGAGTAGTTTGGTTTTCAACACAGCTCAATTCAGATAATCAGCAGTTTATAACTCTTTAGATACAGAATTCATCTACTTTATGGGTAGCCACAGGCTGATGGCATTTCAGTTATGGCAATCCATGATGGTTAATTATTTATTCTTCTTCTTGTGAAATTCTTTCACCACATTCTTTCAGTGCTGTCTCTTGTTCTGTTAGGTTTTGTCTCAGTTCCCTCAGTGTTTCAAAATCTAAAGGGACTATTATTTGTACATGTGGATAGGCAAGGCATTAGATTCTAAGGGTCTCTGTGTCCAGGACAGGGATGCTTTCCTGTATGAAGTCCTCTTTCAATCAGAAGTTTTGAGGAAAGAAACAGAAGCCAGAACTAGAGCTAAACCCCACTGAGTCTTTCATTTTGGAAATACGTGCTTTTTAAGAGCCAGTGTTTACTTGATACAAAAACAACAGAATTGCAGCTCTAAAGTTGGCAGGAGGTTTCAAGTGCGAGGTCTGTCCTTGACCCAGTGCTGTGCAACATGTTTACTAATTATTTTGGTGCCGGAATTGAGAGATTCTTGAGCAAATCTGGAGATGACACCAACTGGGAGAGACTGCAACATGTTGGTGGACAGGAGCACAATTCAGAAGGATCTTGACAGATTGGAAAGCTGGGTTGGAGCTAATGGGATAAAGATCAGTGCTGATAAATGCAAGGTACTACACCTCAGGAAGAACAATTAAAAACGCAAATACAAAGTGGATGGCACCTGGCTGGATGGCAGTATTATGGAGAAGCTTTTAGGAGTTTTGGTGGATCACAGACTCTATATGAATCTGCAGTATGCAGCTGCACAAAAGGTGAATATGGTTTTGGTCTGCATCAACCAAAGCATTAGGTGCAAGATATGGGATGTGATAGTACCTCTTTCCTCTAGAGGAGGTCTAACTAGTGCCAAATGTGTGCAGTTTGGGGCTCCACATTTGAAAAAGGACATAGAGAAGCTAGAAAGGTGGGCGACAAAAATTATAAAGGGCTTGAGAGGCAAGCTCTATGAGGTTGAAGGAAATAGTCATGTTCAGCTTGTAAAAAAGGCACTGAAGAGGAGATGTAACAGCAGTTTTCAGATATCTGAAGGGCTGTCATAAAGAAGAGGGTAAATACCATTTCTATCTTGCTGCAGAGAGCAGAATGTCGAAGTTGTCCTTGTAGCAAAGTAGGTTTAGACTGGATATCAGTAAAAACTTCCTCACTGTTACAACAGTGAGACAATGGAATAGACTGCCAAGGGAAGCTGTGCAATCTCCATCCCTGGAGGTGTTCAAGAAGAGGGTGGACAAGCACTGGTTGGGAACAATCTAAGCATAGTTATGCTTATGCTCTGCTATGGGTAACTCCCATGTTTCTGGGCTTTGCTGGTTGCCACATGCAGCTGGGAAGGAATTTTTTACCTCTCCTGTTCCTACATGTGTCAGGGTTTGGTTTGGGGGGTTTTTTTCTTCACCTTCACCGGAAGCACTGGTTGTTAGCTGCAGCCAGGGCTGGGGATTTTGAGTGGGGTGTACCAGTGCTCCTGCTGAGACTTAAGGTGAGGTTTCTGGCTAGCGGGTTTTGCCCCTCTACTCAAGGTCAGCCTGATCACCACATATGAGGTTAGGAAGGAATGTTACCCCGTGGTCGGATTGGTATAGACCGGGGGAGGTGGGGAGGAAAGAGGGTGTCCTTTCTCTGTAGTGTGGGGTATGGATCTCTTCCTTGGGTCTCTCAAGTATATTTTAACAACCTTTGGAGCAGCAGTACATTGGCCTGTCTGCCTTACCTGTGGCACATTAGGGTGTTATGCCTTTTGGTTGTTTCAGGGCTTGCTGTGTAGTTTTACTAATAAGTTAGACAATGGATTTATATAGGATGGTTTGGATAAGGATGATCTTGCTTCTGGTAGGGTGTTGGACTACATGACCCCTGGAGGTCCCTTCCAGCCCTACATTTCTATAAGTCTATGATTCCAAAATCCTTGGCATAAGTGTCTCATATGATATAATGTTTAGAAAAAGCCTGAGTTGATTATGAGAAACAGAAGCTGAGGGATAAAATTACAAATGAAATAAGTATCCCTCCTTCCAAAATTTCTCAGAAAAATATCAAGGCACATTAAGGGATCTTTAGCAGAGGAAGGGAAAGTATTTCAACAATAGCTTTTAGCATAATGGGAAGAGGGCATACCAGCATCTGGAGATGCATAATCTCATTGTTTCTCCCAGGCTCTTTATTCCAACATTTGAAATTCTTCCAAGCTGCTCTCCCAAATGAAATTTTCCCCAGGGGAGTGGAGACTTTCTCCTGATCTCTAATGTATTTTTATTGCTGATACAAAAATATACATCCACTAACCAAGTTGATATTGACTTCTGGTAAAGCTCAGTTGTCTTTCTTGGCTCAGAGACATGGTGAATTAATTTGTGCCAAACAAATATAGACAAACTGACAGACTTAGAACATGAGAGAGCTTATTCTGTATTATTTGATCCAAATGAAAAGAAAACACATTGCCGCTTAAAAACAAAACAAAGCGTAATATATCCCACAGTGGAACTCTCTCAAATATCCCCCATGTGGGAAACAACCAAGCAGTTCCTCTGTCCTGCAAGGAATCCACCGCCTGCAACAACGTGGACATTGTCCTTGGAACTCTCCTCCCCTTCACATGGGATGGGAGGTGAGGTATATTTGCCATGGGTTTCTTGACTGGAAAGGTTATCTATCTTTCCATGAAAACTGGCCGTACTATCCTTCACACCACATCTAGTCCTAACATGCCCAGCCACCAGACCTCCAAAAGGAAATTACCATCTGTGTCTGTCTTGTTTTGCTTTGGAGCAGTGTTGCCATTCCCATTTACTTCTCTGGGATTACCATTCCTTCACTCGCATCGTGAACTGATTGAGGATTAATGCACTTTTCTCATATCTTAATAGAGATTGTCATGCACAACCTGACTCCCCATGCAAAACTAGTTACTGGTGTCACAGTAGCACCTGAAAGCTCCATCATGCTAGCTACACAGCATACAAACACAGGGCAAGAGCAATGCCCTGCTCTCTCTAGCGATGGTAGATAATGGATATAATACACAAACAGAATGAGCAGGTGGTAGTTTCCAAGCATGAAACTAGTTCGTTCTTTCAGAGCTGGTATTTGGGGACAGGGCTCGTGGGAGATGGGGGGCAGGGAAGAGTGCACTGAGGACAGCAGGAGTTAAGCAGACATGAAGAGCCTGTGGAAGAGGAGTGGGAGTGGCAAGGAATAAACTGAAGTCCACACCCTGCCAGAATCCCATTTTATGAAAAATAATAATAGATCATCTTATGACGCCATGCACTGTAATTCATTCCTACATTCCTGCATGTCCAAGCAAGGAACCAGACAGGTTCATACTCCTGATATGGCTACCTGCAGCACTGAGACTTCCCTGCTGTGCTGTCTGCAGGTGGGTGAAGCATGGCTGTTCCCCTGTCTCCACAGGTCTCAGTGCAGGGGCTCACTGCAGAGCCCTGCACTGAGGCCTGTGGAGCCCCCATCTTGAGGCACGCTACATCCCAGCCAGCCGCTCCCCAGCTGCCTGGGACACAGTGTGCCTTGAGACAGGGGAGCAGGCAGCCCAGGGAGCGGAGCCCTGTGCTGAGGCACATGGCAACAGGGGAGCAGCCAGCCCAGCGCTGCCTGCTCCCCCATCTCGAGGCACGCTGTACTGCCAGAGATTTAAAATAGGAAACCATAGTGTTAAAAATGTTCTGACCAGTTGCAGTCTTTCTGATTTCTTTCCAACAGAAGAATTGCTTTATTATTTTCCTGAAGTCAAAAAATGAGTGAAAACTAGAGCTGGCATTTTCCAAGGAGTGCCTTAAGTCTGTTGAGGGGTGCCTCACATCTGAAAGTATTGAGAACCACTCGTCTCACTTATGCTTGGGACTCCCCTTGCCCTTGGGACCACAGAGAATTACCGACAGTCAGAGAAAGCTATGGTTAAACCACCTCTGCCTAGCTTTTGAACATAGTTTTGTATCCACTCTAACGTGCAGAATAGTGTGTAGGTTGTATTTGGAACCCTTATTTGAGGCCTTAAATCCCTTTTCTCCCTTATAGAAATTTTTCAGATTCAAGCACTGTTCCTCCCCAAATCATCTTTTGGTCTGTAGGAATAAGAATGCGTAGTTACAAAAATTAGTTCAATTTGAAAGATTCTTAGGCTTTGAGTGCTAATTTCCATCTCCAGTACTCTGAAAATAGGAGCTTTTTAAGTGTAACAACTGTGATCATGGGTGCAGAGTACCAAGGGCTCTGGCCTGTTTCGGGAAGAGGGCTGTCACCTGAAATACTTAAAACTTTCCACATGTCCATCATCTTAGGGCCCCCAACCTGGCAAAAACAGAAGTCAGTGCTTACAACTGTGGTCCTTGAAATCAATCTGAGCATTGCAGGATTTAACCTTTGGTCAGATGTCTTTCAAATTGCTGCTCTTCTCTTGTAGTTAATAACTTGGGTGTGTGTATTTAGTTATGTCAAAGAACGTAGGGGTAATGTGTTAAATCAATAGCTTTTTAGGAATACAGAAGTATAGAATTTAGTATTGCAGGGAATTGACAGATTTGATGTATGTCCTTATTTCATGCCAATAGATAGTGGAAGTCCTGAAGGCAGATTAGATTTTTAGTGAAGAAGCCAACAGATTTGGAACCTACAGAATTCTAATTAATTTAATGTTCAGAAATCATGTGCCATCCAGTTTTTGTGCTCATTGTACCGTTTCAGTCTGTAGAGAAAAACTCATTCAGACTGGCTTTTGTTTCCTATAGGGCAATCCCATCTTGATAGCTTAATATAGTGATCCTCAACCGGGGTGCCAAGGCACCCTAGGGGTGCCTTGAGATCCTTTCAAGGGTGCCATGAAGAATTTATAGACAAGTATTGTTCCTAAAGTATAACTGATCTTTTTTTTTTTTAATAGTGTAATTATAAGATGGTCCAATGCTAAATCCTTTGGGAAGGGGAATGACCCAAGGTTCTGACAGGCAAGGCTTTTTTGTGACATGTTTTATTGGTTGAGCTATATAGTTGGGCAAGGTTTTGGCATCAGGTTACCTTCTAATAAACACTCTAAATATAAAGCATTAAGAAAGAGTTGTAATACTACTTCTTCATTCTCACAGCTCTGCCAGACACTGTCTCAATACCCCTGGGTTTGGTAGATGGTAAGGAGAGAAGCAGCTAGTAGTGGTCTTCTATTGCTGTTACTGTTCCTACAGTGTAATATTTTTTATGAAAATTTTGAAAATAATGCTTAAACTAATCAACCCTGACAACTATTAGCATTGCTTGTTGCCATCTCCAGTGCTCTGACTGACCTTGCTAAATAGCTTTAGTCTCTGCTAAACCCAAAGTATTTGTTTTTAACCTGGTTGCAAAATAGCTTGGCTTTACCCACACAAGTAGAATTAAGCAGTATTATAACATGATTTAGTCACAACTAAATTAACAGATCATTAGACTTGAATATTTCCCCCTGGTGGTCAGTAGATTATTACTTTGGCACAAGACCTGCAGTTTTGTTTTAGTTGGTACATCAACCTAGCGTGATTGCCTCTTGACTGGAGCCTTAATTCCTACCATAGTCCAAGTAACAAGGGCAAATCAGAGTGTCCCATCTTTCCCAAAGCACTGTTTCTACTTCTTCTAGCAAAGGACCTGTGCAAGGAGTAGTTTTAGACTGTGGGCTTTAATATCTCTATACTGGCAAATTCTGAATCAGAAAAAGTAAATAGTCCAGTGTATAAGACCCTTGAAGTGAAATGACCTCTTGGGCAACATGCTGTTTTTTTGTATAAAGAATGCAAAGGTATTTTAAATTCAGTTACACTTGGCTACTTAACTGTCTCTGAATCACTAAAGAAAATTCACATATTTCTTTAGTAAATACTCATTTAGGGAAAATATTAGATTTTGAAAGAGAAGAAATCTGGCATCTTCAGCTAGCCCCCACTCTTAACAGGGGATTTTATTTTTAACTTTATGATTATGGATTTGTACAGTGTCACATCACCATAAAGGGCTTTTCTTCATAGCAAGAACAGAAGAAAGGAAGTTCAAATATATTAGGGCCAATGTTCTTCATGGAGGCTGCAACATGTTCTCAGAGACTGGAAAAGTTCAAATATAAACCAACTGTGTTCTCTGTGGGGTGGGGATAAGAATACAGTAGCTTGATTATATTTGAGAAGACAGCTGGTTGAAGACCAAAGTCAGGATAATTATCCCCAAAATCTACTACCACAGAGACATTTCAGAAAACCCATTCAAAGCTCATGTGGTGCAGACAGACACAGAAATATAAAGCTCCTAGTGATAACTCATTGTTTTAAATGATCCTGTGGTAGCCATTTAATTCTGGGCAGCAAAAGCCCCTGAGATCCACTCAAATCCGTTACAGCCCAAGAAGTGTTTGAAGAATGAAATGGTTATTATTTTTAATAATAAATGCTAATAATTTTAAATTGGCTTTATTGATCTGCAGTAAAAAAATTCCTGGAGGGGGCAGAAGGAAAGTGTACCTTCAAATTCTTATTGCACTGATACGCAGCCAGTGCACCGTAGGAGCTCTTCACATTTCTCACCGTTCCTGCTGCCTTCATGTGTTTGCCTGTGTGGGACGGCTAGAAAGCTAATGAACATCCAACCTTCCATCCTAGCCTGTTTTGTTAGAAACTCAGGATAAAGTGCAGAGGTGTTGGTGCTTCAGTTGAAACACTTGCGTGTTTACCTGCTAATGAACAGCGAAAGGGCCTATCTATATATTGGACATACTTCAGTAATGAGCCTCTAAGGCTCCTTGGCATGTGTTACATTTCTAGCTCTATTAACGTGTTCATCACAGTACAAATAGCAACATGTCACACATTCATTGAATTTATGGCACCATAAAATGGCACACCACCACAAAGGTATTACTGAGAAAATGTGTAACAATTTGGGGGCTTCTTTGTATGGTGCATAAATTGAATGTGTTGCATGCCCCAATTTTTCTTTAGGCCTCTTTAAGGTGCTGGGTCCCAGGTAGCCTCAGGGCACGGGGCAGCTGTGGGGTCTGACACACAGCCGATCCTGGAAACAGCTGTCGCTCTAGATCCATGCCAGGACTGAAGCTGCCCGGTGCAGAATGCCAACACTCAGCTGAGCATCAGGATCCATTTCCAGGCAGATCTGGAGTCCAGGACACAGCTACCCCCTGCCCAATTGACAGGAGTGGGCTGGGGACAGTCCAGGTCTCAAACCCAGCTTCCCCCTTCTGTATCCCTAGAAGATGCCAGGTGTACAGCTGGAGATGGGAGAGCTTCTCCTACCTCAACTGCACCCAGCTGACTTACAGAGGTGTGTGTGATGTATGAGGGGGATGGGCATGGGGATGGCTTCCCCATCTCCAGCTGCACTTGCCCACGTAAAGAGCTGCCAGGCGCTAGTATCTAGGGATGTGGGAGCTTTCCCATCCTCCACAGTTTGCATGGGTGCCTCTTTAAATTAGCACCGTGCAGTGAGGGATGGTTGAGCTCCCCCATCCCCAGCTGCATGGTGGGGGTCACCGTGAGCCTGACATTGGGAAGCCAGTGTCAGACTGACATCACCCAAGGATCACTGTCTCTGTTTTGATTCAGCTGAATCTGAAGATTCAATGCTGATTCAGAGAATCAGTGATTCAGCCATAGACACAGCTTTAAATGTTTTTTCTGCATACCTCGAGGTACCGGGAGAGACTTGTGAATGCTGAGATTCTGGGGCAGATGGAGCGTCCCACAGGAGCGCAGTGCGGGGGGGAGCACATGTTTGGCAGTGAACCTTGAAATGGACTGGAAGTACTTCAGGGCAAGTTCTGGGTCTGCCAGGGAGCACACTGGGGGGCTCCCCTGTGCTCCCCCCAGCTTGTCGATCGGCCGCAGGGGGACCCTGGGTGCCCCCCCATACCCAGGAAGCACCAGTCACCAAGCTGGGGGGGGTGCAGGAGGGCCCTCCTGAGTGTTTTCCAGCAGACCTGGAAGTGATTCTGGTTCACTTTCAGGTCTGCTGCCAAGTGCGCTGAGGAGCCCTCCATGCTCCTGGGGGATGCTCCATGCACCCCAGCATATCAGCATTCACGAGCCGGCTGGTACCTCGAGGTATGTAGAAAAAACATTTAAAGCTGTGTCTATATCCAAATTGCCGAATCTTTCTGAATTGATTTGAAGTGTTCTGTTTCGATTTGAGGAAATTAAAGGGTTCTCTGATTCAATTCAGATTCGGAGATTCAGCCACCGAATCCAGCCAAATCTCTGCTGAATCGAGTCAGGAACTGAAGCTTTGCATAGCCCTACCAAGGAACTTAAAGAAGGAGGAGGGCATTCAGCTGAGACTCCTGCTACCTAGCTGCAAGCGTCTCTTCTCTATCCTCCTCCTCTCCCCACCCCACCTCCGCACTGGCAACTGGCAGTCATGCACTGGGGTCCAAGGAAAGTGTGGCATGACAGGTGGCACAATTTGGGTAATGGGGCATAAAATTCTTCAGATTCCAACGTGTGCCTGCCTCAGTGCCTGCCAGCCACCTAAATGACATCTTGAGTAAAGTCCCTTACACAGCATATTTAAAAAGGATTAGAAAGGTGGTGTTGAGATTATACATCAAAATAGTAGAAGCGCTATAGGTTAAACAGAAAAACTCATTAATGAGAATTAACTAAAGCTTTAAGCAATGCGGCAGAAAGCTTAGTGACTAAAAGAGACACAAATTTGGTAACATTTACAGCTCTTTTTCAGAGAGCTCATGTAGACTGCTATCTCTAGAGGACAGTGAATCTGCATGAAGAGAAGTAGAAAATTTAAATCTTGGCTTTTGCTATTGAAACCCTTTAGCCTTTCCCACCTCACACTTTCTTACACTCCCCTCTCTGTCTCGCACACACTCACACACACACTCACACACACACTCACACACACACTCACACACACACACACACACACACACACACACCCATATGCTGAAGCACAAAGGCAGGTGATTTTCTTACCTGTCCTATTTTACATTACTAGACTAGGATCAGCTCCCTGGGGCTTGGTGCCTCTCAATTACATTGAAAGAAGTTTCTCAGCTCACCTTTGTTAGAGAACTGCAATATAAATATTAATGACTTGTTCTCATCCACTAGAATTAAAGTGGCTTCCTGTGCAAATTTGTTGAGCCATCTAACAGGGTCAGTAAAAATATTAACCGTTTCCTCCCAGTTTCAAATGTATATTTTAAACTCTCAAGAGATATGAAAAAGAAATATAGCTTAAAAAAATGCCAGAGAAATGATCCACTTCATTGATCACATTTACTGCCTCAGGCAATCCCTGAAGCAGCTGCTTTCACCTGCCTGTTCATTGGGAATGAATGTGGTCTGACAACTTCCTGGGTATCCCATCGAAAAGATCCTAAATAAATGCGGCTTGCAGCTTCTGGGATTCCCTTACAGATTATGGTTCATTTTGTCTTCTGACTACAAACATCCTTTTCTACTAAGTTGTCATATGCTATTTTTATATAAAGCTTTTCATAAGAAATAGAAGAAAGCAATGGAACGTGATGGGCAGGAGCGAGAGCTGTGCATGTTTATCTTACTCGTTCAACATCAAGATTCAAAACTAGACCTATCATTTTATTTACACCTCTTCCCATCTATGTATCCTGTCCTTGAACCCTCTGTAATGTTCTGACCTGTTTTGAAAGGCTTTTTAGATGCTGAGAACTGAGGGATGCTGGCAGGAAGCATGCTATCAACAAGTGTTGAAGTCTGTTAAATGAACTGAACTACTATTGAGTTTTTAAACTACTTTTTCCCATTTTGCCTGCCCCAAAGAGGAACAGTACAGTGTTAATGAAGCTCTGCGACCTGTGCTAAAGTGTTGCTTAACTGGCTTCTGTACTGGCTGATTCATATCATGATATAAAGCCCTTTTTAAAACTCTTTTGAGCTGGTAAGAGCAATGCAGGAAGACTCAGATGGGCTGTGCTGATAATTGAAGCAGGAACACATTTGAGGCCAGGTATTATTTTCTCCAGGCATGTGGTTAAACAGCACATAATTAGGGACACTGAGCTGGTACCAGGGTGGTAGATGCAGTATGGAGGGGAAAAATATATCAAATGGGAGACTCCCATACAGTCCTGGAAACTTCGACTGTAATAGCCCAGCTTCTTTCTACATTCTAATTCATCTTCCTGTAGGCTGTGCGGGCACATGGTGTAAGACCTGAGGCTATCAGTACAACAAAGTTATTCCAATAGAAGCTAAGATGCAAAATAAAAGCAGTAGCATTATGTCTGTCTTCCTTCTTATGTAGATACTCTCTTATTTTTTGATTCAAAAGCTTTTTCTCAATTTAATTTATGCCACTTTGTAGGCAAGGAATTTTCCCATGCATACAGTCCAGCTATACAATACAGCCAGACAATTAAGGTCCATAAGAAGAAGCAATCAGTTTTATCTATTGCTGCTGTTATGATAATAATAGTTTGAGTTGCATCTAGTTCTATATCAGTTAAGCAATTGTAACCTTAACGCAGGTGTAACATTGTTCAGTTTTGTTATCCAGTGTCAGGAGATGTGTGGGAGAAGAGTTTACTCCTCCCATCCTTGTACATGTGAACCTTTCCATCCCCACTACCTTTCCAATATCTGATCTTCCTGCTGATGTCTAAATCCAGCTGCTTTGGGGGGGCAGATCCAGGCCTTAGGCTGCAGGTTGAGCACCATTGCTCTGAGAGCACTGTGCATTTTATACAAAAACGATTTTGGATGTGATTTTTTTTAAGGTATTTAAAGTGCATGTTGGTACTGTTTCTTGTATTGCCCTGTTTTTTGTGTCACCACAGGCCAGATGTTTCACCTGATTTTTCTTAATGACAATCCTGAATCCTGAGCACTTAGTTCATTGTGCTCTAGCTGGGCGTGTAGAAGTTTATGTGAAATGCAGCTTCTGCCTTGCAAAGAGGGCGTGCCAAAGTAGACCATGGCTCTCACTGAGCTCTCAGTAGAACCATGCCTCTCACTGAACCATTTTTCCCTTCTTGATAACTGAAAATTTGGACTGTCATGGCCAGGCTTTCAGGTTGAGAGCTGACCATTTTCTGAGTATGGTGAAACTGCACCATCGATAATTTACCAGGATTTGAAATCCTTCAACTGTTTAATCAAATTTAACTAGTTTAAATAAAACAATTGCTTGAAAACACAGTTCAAAGTAAAACTGAAAGTACAGGAAATCTGCTATTTAAATTGTTCATTAATCAAATTTACTGAAGAAAAAAGTAATGGGATTCATGCATCACAGCATGAGCATGGTGTAAGCAGTTGTCAAAGTTTATGGAAATGTAATATTTAAGGTAGCCACATCTTTAAAGTGGCTGTCTGAAGACAAACAGCAGTTCAGTTGAGAATCAACGCCAGGTCACAGAACTCATATTCTAATGGCCTTTTGACCAGACTAAACTGATCCTCCATCTGACTCATTTGCAGAATTCAGAGCCGAGTTTGCATTTTGAACTGTCTTAAGCTGTGGGAGGGGTCCTGTGGTTGGTTTTGTCCATTGCAAGGTAACTTTAAAAAAAATACTCAGCCCCCTTAAATCACATCACTAACCAGAACCTGGCATACTGAGACAAAAGGGCTTTTTATGGAATTCACATCACTTGACCACAGACATTTTTCCTAAGTGCACCAAACATGTTTATGTGATCATCTTCAAACTAAAAGTATACTGTAGCTGAAATGAGAGCTAAATGGGCTATTAATCTGAACTCAAGTGTAGCATCCCAAGGGTGTTAAAAGGCAAATGCTTATGTATTGGCAAATAAAAGCCATAGTACTCTTGAAAATATAAGAATGTAGTTTTGCCATTGGACATGTATTTCCACTAAGGATTTCCGTTGCCATAATGCTACTGTGTCTTACTGATTTACACCCTAATTGAGTTTTTGCTAAGTGCATTTATTTATACAATTGGTTAACAAAGGATTCAGCCTCCGCTAGGAGGCTATAAATGCGGTCAGAACTTGTTAGATTCACTAGAGCACTGTCTGGGAATGAAATCTGACATACAAAAAATGGGGAGAACTGAATGAAAATCATCATTTAGAAGACATTGGTTCCTCCCTCCATAAAACTTCAGATTGAGCCACAGGTGCATCAAAGGCACCAGAAACATCAAGGCAGAGAAAAGTACTCATTCTAGCATCTCAGGGTGGTAAGTTTTTTATTCATTTAAGTGAAATTTAGAAATTAGCAATTTAAATTTTTTCCCTTAAAATATAATTAGTCAAAAATGTAGCTAAAATCCCAGTTACTCAGCTAATATTTTCCTTTAATGTATATTTTAATCTCCATTTTCAAAGCGTGATGACAGATCTCAGAGTGTACAGATGTTTTGTGACAAGATGTCCTGAATTCCTGATTCCTATGCTAAATAAAGTATGCAGTCTTCCAGTATTTTCTAACATTTCCACAGCCTGATGTGCTTTATTTCTGACTCTTGTGTCATATGTAACAAGGAGTCGGTGAGGGTGGAAGAGTCGATGTCCATTTTCTGTAGGTCTTCCAAACTCTTTCCTATGTCTCTGAAACTTGATATTTACTGGATGAGGCAATGCTGAGATTTAATTTTTTATCAAGCAGTGGAACTGACAGGAAGTCTGTATGCATCACTGTGAGAGGCTGAAAACACCAAAGCTAAGTACAGACAATCAAAAAGCCCAAGACTGAATTGATTCAGGCTTTGCAGGTTAGTCTAACCTGCAGAGATTAAATTGAAACAGAAGTGAACAGACCTTTGATTCAGGAAATGCAGCCACATGCCTGCAGTGGCTGAAGCCGGGGACGGGAGCTCTAGAGCATGGCTCTCTGGCAGGTAGCCAGCATGGACTGTGTATTTGGTTCCTCTTCCTGCTTCCCCTGAGGTCTCTGGGATTTGCAGTCCAAAATCACAGCAGCAGGACTCCGCAGGGTTACTCATCACTTCCTTTTCCTGCTTCCAGGTGCCTCTAGGATTTGTAGTCCACAGTCACAGCCAGTAGTAAATTTGAGTGGAGAAATGTATTTAATCCCCCTCCCTGGCTGCAGACCCCAGCTGGGGTTTGCCTGGAGGAGGGTGGTCCCCCTGCACTCCCCCGGAAGCCTAGGTTGCATTCCCAGATGGGCTTGCCCCCTGCTCCCCCCACCTCCCTTGTCAGCCAGCCCTCACTGCTCCAGCTAGGGAGTAGGTGAGCGGGGTCAGTCCCGTTCTCTGGAGCAGACAGCACAGCCTGGCCCAGAGCTGGAAAGCATTCTGGGATGCTGGGGGACTGTGATTTAACTTGAACCAGGAAGGGGTCTGTCTGGGATATAAGTTTCATAAACCAGTTTGACCCAAATCAGTTAAGTCTGATACTACATTCAGCCATGTTTATCTTAATCAGCTTCAGCCATTTTGAAAATGGTTTATGTGCACTGAGCTTCTGTTCTGTTACAAATTTAAACCAGTTTCTGATCACTTAAACCAGTTCATGTGTAACTTCTGTCCCTAGCCCAAGGTCTGGTTTTGGGATTGTGTATCTGAAGCCTCCACTCCTCCAAAAAAAAAAATAATTCCTGTTCAGGCATATGCATCAAAGGTCTGGGTGGCCCTCATGCATACACCACGATCCAGGAGGATCAGCGTTTCCCACCACCATGTTTAGTTGAAGATTTCTTCTATTTTGATCAGTCTGGCCCTTAAAGAGAGAACTTATCATGCTCATTTTGGTTCTACTTGGTAATATCAAACAGGAATTAAAAGAAGGTTCTGCAGGTGTAAATCCAGAAACACTACCTGTCTCAGCTTTTGTTTAACGAGATTGCTTTTTCTAAGTGTAAGGGAAGTTCAGTGAGGCCCAGTGAATAAAACACTAGAGTTCCAGAGACCTGAGATGAGCCTTTGGCTCCATCACACTCACTGGGGGTAATGCAGTTGATTTCACCAAGGTCAGGACTCCATCCCTGGGTTCTCCTCCATACTCTCCTACTGACCAGCCCTATGCATTTGGGCAAATTGCTTCCCCTGTCAGTGCCTCTGCCCTTACTCTTTCATTACCAGTATTGTTTATAAGATCACAAGCTGTTTTAATCAGTAGATCTCTCTTACCATGTACTTTGTACAGCCTTGCCAGCTTACTGTGATGCAAATGAATGATATAGGAAAAAAGCAACAATCTTCGATTGTGTTAGTTATAGTTGTCAGGTCCACTGTTAACTCCATCCATACTAGCTATCTTTAATACAATCCAAAAAGAGCAAGTTTAGCCTGAAGTACCTTTAAATCACTTCTGACATTACCACAGCTAATACACTTTTAATACAAGACCAGGTTGAGCTTATTGTTTACTATAACCACATTGGTCCTGAGTGGTATAATAGAAAAATGTGGGATTTTAAAATGTAATGAATATTTATAATTTATAATATTTATAAACTAATTATATTTATAATTACATTTCTGGTTTATAATATTTATAAATTCATATTTGCTGCCTTGGGAACGAAAACAGCACTTCTGAAATTGTGAGTTCTTAGGGAGAAACTTGCTTGCCATGTTCTCAGCTATAAGAAAAGTGAACTTCCTCTCTGTTTAAGTGAAGAAGCTGGTGCTGTAGTTGATCTGACCTTGTTTATCATGGGCAGAACAAGCAGCCAGTTGCACACACTGTCAAGGAAATTGAAAAAATATTTTAGCAACTGCTGTTTGTAAATATTAGTCATAGTGGCAGACTTCATATTTGGCCTGACCAAAGCATTTCACTGTCCAGTGCAGTAGACAAAGAATTGTTTTTAAACAGAGAGCAATATCGCTTCTGTAGGTGCTGTATTAAAGACTGAATCATTTCTCCATATGCACTTTTTCACCATACAACTTTCTGATCTGAGCAGCATGTGAACCCCAAAATGTCCATGTTTGCTCTCTGCCACAATGCAATCTTAGTTTAAATGACTTAGTTTCATAGTTTCTAGGGTCGGAAGGGACCTGAGTAGATCATCTAGTCTGACCCCCTGCCATGGCAGGAAGGAGTACTGGGGTCAAACGACCCCAGCAAGGTATACATCTAACCTCCTCTTAAAGACCCCCAGGGTAGGAGCCAGCACCACTTCTCTTGGAAGTTGGTTCCAGATCCTAGCCACCCTGACAGTGAAGTAGCGCCTTCTGATATCTAGCCTAAATCTACCCTCTGCCAGCTTGTGACCGTTATTCCTGGTCACTCCTGGCAGTGCTCGGGGGAACAGGGACTTCCCCAGTGCCTGCTGATCCCCCTGACTAGTTTGTAACAGGCCACTAGATCCCCCCTCAGCCTTCTCTTGTGGAGGCTGAACAGGTTCAGGTCCCATAGGCTTTCCTCATAGGATCTGCCCTGCTACCCCCTGATCATGCGAGTGGCCCTCCTCTGGACCCTCTCCATGTT
>NW_017728995.1:61110016-61122120 GCF_001723915.1 Gavialis gangeticus
GATTGTAGCCTATTCCTCCCTTCTAGCATGCCCACATCCCCCCACATCTTAGTGTCATCAGCAAATTTGAACAGGGTGCTTTTTACCCCCTTGTCCAAGTCACTGATGAAGATGTTGAACAGTGCGGGCCCAAGAACTGAGCCCTGGGGGACCCCACTGCCCACATCCCTCCAGGCCAAGATGGAGGCCTATAATGTATCAGCCTGTAACTTGTGTATTATGAACATGTTTAGCAAACAAACAAAATAATATCTCTCATATATTCCAGTTAGAAAATGTATTCAGATATAATTAAACTCTGTACTGGACAGGTTTCTTAGATATTACTTGTTCTCTGACTCTCAAAGACCTTTATTAAATCAGCCTGCTTTAACTGGCTCAGTAACTGCAAAAACATCTACAAAGTGTAGATGTCCTCTAGTTTTTGGTGACCCTAGGCATTTATACATGTGCACCAGGAGTGGGGGTGGGTGCCTTTACAGTGGATCTCGGAGCCACTCTAATTACATGGTGTGTCATGTGTATCAGTGTCTCTGTGCTGAAAAATGGCAGTGGGGGTGCTTTAACGAAAGCTTGTCAAATGAGCTTTAGTTAAAGTGCCCCTGCCACTATTTATGACCACAGGGATGCTGATACATATGATGCTGGAGTCTGCTGGAGTGCGGTAATTACCATGTTCCAGCAGACACAATTAATCGAGTCAGCTCTGACACCCTGTAATTACAGCATGTTGGAGTAGGTTCCCTGCACGTGTACAGGCATCCTCCGTGTTCTGAGTCATTTCAGTTTGAGTTGATCTTTATGAAGCTTTCAACTTAAGATCAGTTCAAAGCTTAAAGCATTGGTTAGTTGTACTTTTCCATCCATCAGCTCAGCAGCAGTTTTAGGACTGCATGAAGCCATTCCATAAACTAAGTTGCTCCGGTCTAACATTTGTGAAGTTCTCAGCCATGACACCTGGATTAAAGCCTATAGCACCTGGGATTACTGGGGAGTTTCTTATCCATCTATTATCTATATCTGTGAGTACTTAGCTTGTAATATCAGATGACGTTAAGTGCCTTCATATCAGCTAAACATAGGCCCATAGTGCTTAACCTCTGGCAGGAGCCATGTCATGTAGCCCACAGGAGTCCTCCATGCACCCAGAAATTTGGAAGCAGGGGAGTGGTGACATTTTAACTTCCAGTTTACTGCTGCCAAATTTATGGACTCATGAGGAGCCCCTCAGGCCAAATAACATGACCGTGTGTGCTAGATTCAGCCAGGGTGTGTCCAGATTGGGCATATGGAATCACTCTGGGTACAGCCAGATCCAGGCATGTGGGGCTGGGCCAGGACTCTAGATAACACCAACCCCAAGCACTGACCCTGCACAGGACCTGGCCCACGGGGCTGGAAGGTTGAGTACCACTGCCATATGCTTTTGAATTCAGTCCTGTGGACACTATAAAATATAAAGGCAAAGTAGAAAATGGATGCCTAAAACTATGTTTCAGTGCTTTGTTATCATAGAATCATAGATAATTAGGGTTGGAAAGGACCTCAAGAGGTCATCTAGTCCAAGCCCTGCTCAAACCAGAACCATCCCCAACTAGATCATCCCAGCTAGAGCTCTGTCTAGCCAGGACTTAAAAACTTCCAAGGATGGAGCTTCCACCCCCCTTTCTGGGTAACCTGTTTCAGTGTTTTACTACCTGCCTAGTGAGAAAATTCTTCCTAATATCTAATCTAAACTTGAAACTGTTGTTTTGTCATCTGCCACCAATGAACAGTCTAGCTCCATCTTCTGTTGGAGACTGCTAATTAAATCCCCTCTCAGTCTCCTCTTCTCTAGGCTATATAAGCCCAGTTCCCTCAGTCTTTCCTCATAAGTCATGTCCCTCATCCCCCTCACCATTTTCGTTTCCCTCCACTGGACTCTCTCCAATTTGTCCACATCTTTTTTGTAGTGGGGGGCCCAAAGCTGGACACAGTAATCCAGGTATGGCCTCACCAGTGCTGAATAGAAGGGAGTAATCACTTCGCTCAACCTACTGGCAACACACCTACCAATGCAGCCCAGTATGCCGTTAGCCTTCTTGGCAACAAAGGCACACTGTTGGCTTATTCAACTTATTGTCCACTGTAACCCCCAGGTCCTTTTCTGCAGAGCTGCTGCCCAGCCAGTCAGCCCCCAGCCTGAATCGGTGCATGGGATTGTTTTGACCTAAGTGCATGACTTTGTACTTGTCCTTGTTGAACCTCATAAGATTTCTTTTAGCCCAATCCTCTAATTTGTCTAGGTCACTCTGAATCCTAGCCCTACCCTCCAGCTTATCTACTACTTCCCCCAGCTTGGTGTCATCTGCAAACTTGCTGAGTGTGCCCTCTATGCCATCTTCCAGGTCACTGATGAAGACATTGAATAGAACTGGCCCCTGGGACATGCCACTTAATACCAGCCACCAACTAGACATCGATCCATTGAGTACTACCCTCTGAGCCTGATGGTTCAGCCAGATTTCTGTCCACCTTACAGTCCATTCATCCAGCCTATACTTCCTTAGCTTGCCTACAAGAATGTTGTGGGAGACGGTATCAAAAGCCTTGCTAAAATCAAGGTATATCAAATCCACTGGTCTCCCCACATCCACAAAGCCAGTCACCTTATCATAGAAGGCAGTCAGGTTGGTCAGGCATGACTTGCCCCTAGTGCATTCATGCTGACTGTTCCTAATCATGTTCTTTTCCTTCAAGTGCTTAGAAATGGATTCCTTGAAGACCTGCTCTATGATTCCTCCAGGGACTGAGATGAGGCTTACTGGTCTGTAGTTCCCTGTATCCTCCTCCTTCTCTTTTTTAAATATGGGTACTATGTTTGTCCTTTTCCACCTCCTCTTTCAATTCCAATGAATTTGTTTCTTACATGTATGACCCTGCATTTTGTACTGTTGAATTTCATCCACTTTTATTTTTCCAGTCCTCAAGGTTATCCAGTTCTTTCTGTGCAATATCCTGACTCTGTTCTTTGTACTGACAGTTACTATGAGCTTTGTACCTTCAACAAATTTTATCAGCACACTTCTTGTTCTAAGGTTTACTGAAACTATTAAACAAAGATGGGTCTCAAGACTAGCCCTTGAGGGACTTAACTAGTAACCTTATTCCATCCTGATAATTTTCCCCTTTTGACTTAACCTTTCATTCTTTCCCCTTGTATCCAGTTCTTTATTCTCGTTACAGTTCTTCAACTAATATCCCACTTCCTCCAGTTTAACTAATGATTTCTTGCATGGCATTATCAAATGGTTTACAGAAGACCAGGTATATATAAGATGAGTTGGTCATGTGGGAGCTATGTATATACAACAGTGAAAATAAGCAGCTAAAGACTAAACAACCAGGTATCAAGCCCTGTTTTTTTTGGGTAGGAACTAAACAGTATTTGACCAAAACCAGTTTTCAGTGGTGATGAATACAACCTTTGTTATGAAGGACAAAGCCTTTGTGGGGGAAAAAAAACTACAAAGAAATCAGTGTTCTGATATGGGGAGGTAGACACTTTGGTTATACAAATCTTTCTTGAACGTATGACTCTTAGTCAATGGGCTTAGAAAAGGACAACACTGGGCTCTGAAAATAGGACTCTTTTCAGCCAAGCTCTAAGTAAATTTTTCTTAATTTGTAATGCAGGCGGTGTGGGTATTTGGCAGTGCTTTCAACAGCATCCAAGTAGATGCAATTATTTGTGTTTCTCTTATTTTGTGAGTATTTCTTCCTGTGTTTATAGGTTTTGTCAACGAAGTTTGTTTATAAGATGTGCAGGACCAGATCTTGGCACAGGCCATTCCCCAGCTGATAAGCACTGCAGAGGATACAGCTGACCATGACCTTTGGAAGACAGCATAAGGACTTAGTACAAGATGCTACTCCTTCCCAAACTGTACACCAGAGCTACTCTGGGCATAGGAAGGGTCAAATTAATTTGATAGGCACAACTCTTGGCATTGACATAGAACTACCCTCTCAGCCCTATAGACGCTTACTCTAAAATGTGATCTACATATGTGGAGAGACCATTAGTCTCCACTGCTTCTAATCCCCCAAATGCTACCTTCACTTCTAAAAAGTGAATGAAAATTTCAAGACTTCTTCAAATCTGATGTGCTCTATTAAGTATGCAAAAGAAGCATTATTTGGGAGCAGAGAAGACTAAGATTTTCAATTAGGCCAAGGGTTACACTGAGTTTGTGTCTACATGTCAGTTTCTGCTGATGAGTTGTCAGCAGAGTGAAGCACCTTGCAATGCTAGAACACTGCTGTGGTTTTCCCTTCTTGCTTATAGAAGTGTAGGAAGGCAGTATATAACAGCAAGTGGCAAATAACAGGCACACGCCTGCTTTGCAGGTGACCCCCCACAGCTGTAACATAGTAGTAGAGAAATCCATGTATACACACTACCATAAAACTTAACACAGCTGACATGTAAACCACTTGCATAGGCAGATCCTCTACTGTTTAGACTTTATTGCCTTTTAAAGATGCCAACCTTGGTGTATCATCCCCAGTGGGGAATAAAGCATCACAAAGAGAAGGTACTATAGGAATAAGTTTCCCAAAAGCTAGTTTGTACAGACATACATAATATTACCTGCACTTGGAAGTTTAACTGTCTAGCGCACACTATCAAGAATCTATTAGCAAGGCATGTAGAGATGCACCGATAGAGATTTTGGGGGATGATAGTGATAGCTGATTTTTAAGGCAGCATACCAGTCGATACAGATCTGATTTCTGATACAGCTGCAACCAGCTGGTAAGTCTGTTGTGGTGGAAGGGGCAGAGGGAGGGAAGGGTGTGTGGGGGGAAAATCAACACCCCCCCATGGCGAGGGAGGGAGTGGGGCTGGGGCAGGGACAGGTGCTGTCCAGCAGGGGCTGAGCAGGGCATGGGACAGAGCTGCAGCTTATTCAGGGTGGTGTGGGGAGGGGGGGTAGCACCCATCTCTGTGAGCACCCTGGGAGGGCTGGGGCTGTGCCAGGCTCTTCCCAGTGGGGGCTGGGCCAGGCTGTACTTGGGGCAAGCAGCAGTGGCTCTAGGAGGGGGCTACAGGAGGGACTGCAGCCACTCCAAATTTCACCATAGGACTCCCCCCTCCAGCCTTCCCTCCCAGCGCCACCACCGCACACTCCCAGCACAGCCCTGGCCCAATCCCCACCCCACACGCCAGGAAGAGCCCCATACAGCCCCAGCCCCAGACTGCAGCCACAGCCCACCCACCTGATCCAGGGGCACACGCCCTCCCCCCTCCCAAAGTGCACACAGCAGCAGGAGCCATGCCCCCGCCAAATGAGTCATGGCTCCATCCAGCACACCACCCCATGCCAGCTGTGCAGCACTTGCACCAGCCCCTGCTTCAGCCTAGCCCCACTTCCTCCCACGCCGCAGGAGCTGTTGATCTGCACCCCACACACCCCTTCCCTCCTCTCTCCCCTTCCACAGACTTACCAGCAGGTGCTGTGGCAGACTTTTATCAGCCAGATTATCAGCCACATCAGGCCAATTTCCGGTACACTCAATTTTCTTTATACTGGTACCGATCTGATATTGGACTGGTGTATCAGTGCACCTCTAAAGACATGATGAGGTGTGTATATACTTCTGCCAAACTAATTGGTTCATAATGGTACTTTTACAGGTACAAAACTACAGCACATATCTGTAGATTTTGAACAGCCAAATGTGTACACGCAGAAGCTGAACTATGCAAACTTGTGTTTGTGGGTGCTTGCATTTGTTTCTCCACACCTGGAATTTCCTTCTTGACCCCAATTTGCACACACTCTACCTCAAACCCCTATATATGTTCTCACAATAAGAACTCTATGGCATTAAAGAAAGAAGCAAAAAATGATGCCACCTGAACAGTCGCACGAATAGTTGCATACTGTTATCATCTTTGTCACTGTCCCGTCCTCACACAGACAGGCCTGTGTGCCACAGCTTACAAGAGTTCTTGTCTTATCTCCTAATAGTGAAATATGTTCTTGCCACCATGAAGTGCCCCAACAAAGTCAATGAAATGTAGGGTTCTGTCCATGTCCCACTTTAGGGCTGGGACTCAGGTTTTAAGGCATCATTCTTCTTGTGTCCTTCTATGTACCACAACTACATGCAGTTCCAAAACCACGCATAAGTCATGAGCCAGTCTGTAGCCCTGGTTAAATTCTCAGTGTTATACAACTCTTTCCAAACCACACAGACCAGAAAATGTTCCATTGTTTGGCTTTCCCTGCAATCATATGTCTTCATCATTCAAGCAGCCCATTTCGTCCTGCTACCTTGTCCTGCTGACTGTTGTTAAGAGACTATTCAAGTGTCTCCAGGCTATTGGAGCAAACTTATACAAAGGCAAGCCAACTGGTATCACAGTTCTTACTGACAGGACCAAGAAGCGTTGTAGAATTAATTGCCAATACTTGCCTCTTCCTTAACAGGCCTTTCAACAAAATCTGAGGAGTCATGTTTCTTTAACACTAAAATAAGTCCCAAAGCAGCATAAAGAATCTCTCTCTCTAATCAGTTTTGGTGAAACATTC
This sequence comes from Gavialis gangeticus, assembly GCF_001723915.1. Lineage (NCBI taxonomy): Eukaryota > Metazoa > Chordata > Crocodylia > Gavialidae > Gavialis > Gavialis gangeticus. The sequence goes on from NW_017728995.1 coordinate 61,116,598, forward strand.
AAAATGTTTTAGCAGCTTGACCAACTTGACATTAGTCTGTTGGAGAAACATTTCCACCTGACCTCCCCAATCCCAAGACTAAATATTATAAGAGAGCTATTAAATGTTTGTAATATATAATCTCTCTAGTTATATCTTCAAGATTCTGCTTCTTGACTTAAGAGAAATATCATTATCATCATGTATTAGTTTATGATAAGGAGGATAATTAAAACCAAGACTCTTTGTAATGATTTTTATTATTATATGAATTCTATAAGAAGGGCAGAATGAAGAATTTACATTTTGCACCTAATTACCTTTGACATATGTCCTTTTCAGTGAAATGAAAGAGATTCTTTTGTGTTCAAACACTTACTGCACCTTTTTGAAAACTCGGAGCTTAATATAATTTGTATGTGTTCAATAAATCCATGGAGTTCATCCCATGGCAGTTGGACAGAATTGACTTCTGCTTTTTAATTTTTTTATTAGTATTGCCTTCTGTTCAAGGTTCCCTCAGGAAAAACTGTTTATTGCTGGGTTAATGAGATCATTTGAAACTGTGCTTGCCACTACATTTTTGCTGAAGAGAATATCTAAGATACACACTAACTCTCCCATGGGAACCAAGAGGATAGAATTCACCAACTGTTGGAATGACTCTTTCTGTACAGACAAGATTCTTTGTATCATGTTACTATAATACTTGCTCGTGTTTCATCTCCAACAGAAATTATCTGTGGTTTCCCTTCCTCCCATGCTATCAGAAAGCATTCCCCTTATTTTTTTTGAAAAACTGTCTGTGAAATTCCTTCTTATGAAGTTACTGAATTCACACGGAGTAGGTAACAATACAGTAATTGCTATTAGCTGCTTGAGTATATGTAAATGCATGTAAATTTATTAAATAGTATGGCTAGAAGCATGAAGAGCATAAGCTTTAGACATCATTTAATAAAACTGAACCATAAGCATAATCAGTAGGCTGAAAGAACTGAATGTTAATATCACTGACAAATCAATATGTACTACTATTAAATACATAGACAATTGTGTTAAAGAATGTTAATACGGCCAAGTCAAGCACTCAGTGGGGAGGAAATTTCTTTATTAAAGCTGTCTGCAGCCTTATTTCAGCCTGCTCACACATGTGTATTCTTCAATTGCACAGTCAATTATTACTTTTTTCCAGAAGATATCCAAAGGCATATTTCTAACACAAAGTCCATGTACATATAAGTATATTAGTAATCAATGGCTTGATATCTAGTTGGCAGCAGGTGTCAAGTGGCGTGCCCCAGGTGCCTGTGTTGTTCAGTGTCTTCATCAACAACCTGGAAGATGGTATAGAGTGTAACCTCGGCAAGTTTGCAGATGACACCAACCTAGGGGGAGTAGTAGATATGCTGGAGGGTAGGGCTAGGATTCAGAGTGACCTACACAAATTGGAGGTTTGGGCCAAAAGAAATCTCATGAGGTTCAACAAGGACAAGTGCAAAGTCCTGCACTTAAGACAGAACAATCCTATGCACCGATAAAGGCTAGGGGCTGACTGGCTGGGCAGCAAAGGACCTGGGGGTTACAGTGAACAGTAAGTTGGATTTGAGCCAACAGAGTGCCCTTCTTGCAAAGAAGGTTAATGGCATACTGGGCTGCATTGAAGAGTATTGCCGGCAGGTCAAGGGAAGTGATTATTCCCCTCTGTTTAGCACTAGTGAGGCCACATCTAGAGTACTGTGTACAGTTTTGAGTATCCCACTACAGAAAGGATGGAGCTAAACTGTTTATTGGTGGCAAATGACAGAACAAGGAGCAATGGCCTTATGTTATATGTTAGGAAGAATTTTCTCACTAGAAGGGTACTAAGACACTGGAACAGGTTACCCAGAGAGGTGGTGGAATCTCCATCCTTGGAAATTTTTAAGACCTGGCTAGACGAAGCTTTGGCTGTGATGATCTAGTTGGGGCTTGTCCTGCTTTGAGCACGGGTTTGGACTAGATGATCTCCTGAGGTCCCTTCCAGTCCCAATTTTCTATGATTCTATGCGTCACACTTGAGTTATTAGCTAATCACAAAATGACTGTGAACCGCTAATGTAATGCAGATGTGAAAAACTCAAGGTCTTAAATGATGTTGTTTGAGGTACTTTCAGTGGCAGTAATACAATTCTACAAGGCCCTGGGAACAGTTTCTCTTGAACACTGTGTACAGTTCCAGTCACTGGAACAGGTGCAGACAGGGCAGCCACCAGAGTGATCAGGGAAAAGAAGAGCCTGTTGTATGAGAAGGGACTAAAAGAGCTTGGCTTTTTCAGCTTAGTAAATTGAATGATGAGAGGTGATTGGATTGCTAACTATTGATACAGAAAGGAGCAATTGAATACCAGGAATGGAAAAGAACTACTTAAGCTAAGGACCATATTGGCACAAGAAAACATAGGTTTAAACTGATAATAAATACATTTTGGCTGAAAATTAGAGCTCGGTTGTTATCCCATCAGAGCAGTGAGGTTCTGGCACAGCCTTTAAATAGCAGTAGTGGGGACAAAACATCTAGCTATGTTTAAGTTGGATACATGTATCTATACTTTACTTAGTCTATAAGGTGCAAATCTACTTGACCTAAGACTGACATGGCTCACTACAACTACTAAACAGGAGATTGAAAATATTTGTAGGACTTGGTACCTGTGTTAGTAGGTGACTGAGCGTGAGGTCTCTGTAAGTCCCTTTCAGTTTTTAATATAATTTCAGGCCCTTTGTAGTCAGGTTATGTGGTAGTCCAAGATGGTAAACTGAGAAGTACAGATTTTGCTCACTCTAAATCACTAATTATATCAAAGAAGCAACAATTTTGTGGGTGAGATCTTTTATAGGATCAGCTGTATGGTTTGGAGGGACTTAGACAAGCTTTCGAAACTCATATTTGTAAGCTTGTCTGTCCCAAGCAGAAAAGGCTCTTTGGGTAGATTCACCTTTTATTAAACCAACCAGATAGTTGGAAAAAAATTCTTTGCAAGCTTTTGGGCACCCTTCTTCAGGCATAGGGAGAGTCTAGTGTTTGTGTGCTTTCCTGCATAGAATAGAAGCCAATATGCAAAATGCAGGTCTGTGAAAATGCAAATGTGTGGCAGAGAGGATCTGAGGGAATGAGACACAATAAGTGAGAGAGAGGTTGAGGGAAAGGAGGAATGTAAAAGTGGTGATAGAATGTAGCTGGTAAAATGCAGACAGGTTACCTGGCAGGCATGTTATAATGCCTTTGTCCTTAGACCAACACAGTTACAGCCAACACCCCCCTGTCCCAACCATGCAGTTGGTCCAAAAAAAGACATCACCCCAAAAAAATCATTGCCTCCTGAATATTTCCTTGACCATCATGGCTGTAGCATCACTCCAACACTACCAAAACAGTATCAAACATATTGCAGACTGTTGGCCCATAGAATCTTAATTCTTCTCCTCAGGCACCTCTGTTAACAGCCCCTCACACCCTGTCTTTGTGCACAAAGAAACTAATGTTTTTTCTTTTTTTCCTTTTTTGAGAGAGAAACACCTGTTTGCAAAGAATAAGAATCATTAGCTCATCTCATGCTGAGTGATGGCCACTAAATTGCCCTCAGGGGGTGGGAGTGCTTGTTTCTTCCAACCCAAGCCAAATCTGATTTGATCCAGGTAGGAGTGAAGAAGTGCCAACTGCTCGAGGTAAACAGTGTTGATGGAAACTAGAGATCTGAAGAGTCCAGGACTCTTGCAGACTCCTCAGAGAAAGTGCTATAACTATCACTACACAAGGAGCATGAGTGAAGTGGAGCGTGAGAATAGTAACTATTTCAAATGGGAGCAAAATAAAGGGGAAAACTGGCTCCTGAAGATGATATGATCCAGTATGTTTAAATGTATCAATGGGTGGGAATGGAGCCTTTGTACTAAACTGTTTTGATTAGGGCTGTATTTTTTGCTTAGTACTGTTCACAAACCTGCAGGCTGATGTTTATTGATCGTATTAGCTTTTTGTTGCAGGCCTGGTTGGCAGTTAAACTAATAGTAGGCACCATTAATAATATAAATAAATATTGCTCCATATTTTGAAATAAATGTGACAGATATCAGTAGCATTTGGTTCAGCTTTCTCAATCATTTAAATCCATTGCTGAACTGCTTCTTTTTTAATATGTTTGGCTGAAAGAATGGCATAAAAATCAGCTTTCAGAGACAAGATGTTAGGATCTGAGATGATCTATTTAATGGACACTTGGCACTAGCAGACAATGCAGCTCCCGCATTCCCTATTTACACAAACCCATTTAGCTCTGGAAAGGACTTCTGAAAGCTATAACAAAAAATCATCACACTGTTTCTTTTGTCATTGCCAGTGTTATGCAGAGCACCTTGCTGCCAGTGCATTTTTCTCCCATTTTTCTTAGACCAGCATCCTTGAAACATGATAACAGCATTAATGATAAGCATAATTTCATTTGCCATCCCTCTCAGTGCCATGCTCAAAATCAGAAGCAAAACTTCCAGACTCTGTGCCCTTATGACACTCACCAGCAGTCTGTGTTTTCAGTCAGACTTGAGAAATTATGGCATGAGTTTTCTTGTTTTTATACCCTTTTTTTCTTTTGACAACCATACCTGATTCCTTCCACTGCCTCACCTGCTGGTATTGTATCTGTAGCTTAAGATGGTTTGTCTACTTGGTCATGCAAAGAATCAAGCTAGTGGCTTCATTTTCACACTGCTCATCTGTCCTTTCCCTTGCTGGAAAAAATATTGTTGTACCCTTAGCACAAGGGCAAATTAGAAGGCTTTCATTTTTTTTTCTCAGTGAAATGCTATAGATTCCAGCCTTCTTTTATCAGGCATAGTCAAATGATCTGAACACAGTATGTGGATCAGTGATCAGCAGCTGCATTTTTGAAGCAAACACCTCAGTACTTATCTAGATTGGTAGGCATATCAGTAGTTTTAAATATCTGGCCTAGGATCTTAACAACATCCAACTTGCCCATAAACTAAAGCAGCTTAGATAAGACAAGATCATTTTCTCTCCCTGAACCTGGTTCTCCAGTCCCTCTGGGCTGGGGATAGACATTCAGAAAACCTGAGCCTGAATTGATCCAGTCTTTACAGGTTACTCTAACCTGGCTAGGCTAAACTGGTTTGTAACTGTAAAGACATCCCCTCTGGGCTGAAGAAATGCCGGCATATGCCTGCAGTGGCTCAGGCTAGAAGCCGGGGGGCACTAGAGCAGCCCTCCTTTCCCTTCCACAATGCTGAGCAGAAGGGGTGCATGGCCAGGCCCCGGCAGGATGCTCTGATTACGGAGGGGTTCTGTTCCTGCCCCCCCTCACTGTTGATTAAAAAACATTGAGTTACACAGCAGGGACTTACATAGGGAGTTCTTAGTATTTATCACCCCATCAAACAAAACAGACTCTGTCATTAATTCGGCTCTTCTTAAACAACTTTTTCCAAGGAAGGAATGAACGGATGTTACCAGCTACCTGTTGATTAGCTTCAAAAAGCCCTAAGCCA
>NW_017728995.1:61122433-61124160 GCF_001723915.1 Gavialis gangeticus
AGCCATTTTCAAACTGGTTTATGTGTACTGAACATCTGTTCTGTTACAGATTTAAACCAGTTTCTGATCACTTAAACTGTTTTATGTGTAATGTCTGTCTGTAACCCTAATGACTGCCTGAGTGCAACTGTGGAAACTACTGCGTTCTTCTATCTTGCTATCACATAGATTATGTCTTGTTGTTTTATGAGGTTGCACCTTTAAAAGTATAGACCTCTTATGAAAATCTTCGTGACCCCCAAATCTTAACAGTGAAGGGTTTCTCCCTTTCTCTTATTTTTCTAGTATATGTTTAAAATGTTACATGCTTTAAAAAAGAAAGCCAGACCTGTTCTGTACCCAAATGAGATACAACTTGTGTTTTTTCCCCCACCTCATTAACTGTGCTAGCCCCAGTGTTATTCATATATGCAATTATCAGATGCCTCAGAAATACTAAAGAAAGGACACAGAGCTGAGGGGGAGGTTTTAAATCATGATCTTCACAGAGAGGAACTACCAGTCGTTGCCTCACTGTTCACAGTTTCCCAATTTGAACTCAGAGTTGTGAAAATGCAAAAACTGTGAATATATGAGCTGTGAACATTGGGAGGTGGTGAGATGGAGGAATGGGTAGGGGTTTACATTCTCTCTCAACTGCAGTGGTTACAGCTTGCAGATAAATGATTAATTCTGGAATAAGTAGATTTTTCAGGCACCGCAGCAGAAGCAGTCGTGACAGCTCTAGTCAGGATTCCATAGTAGTTTCCACTGTAATGACTCCTCTTTCCTTTTGCTCATCATGTCACACTCTCAGTTTTCTGGGACTTCTTAAACTTCAGGCAGAATTTTCCAGACTTGGCTTCTAAGGGCAAATTTCATTAGAGCAAACAAGTTATGTTGTGAATAAGTATAAAAGTGAGAAGAGAAACCCACTTCCATTGTGTGGTGATTTATTCTGAACAGTTTGGGGAGTTTTTTTTACAGCTGGAGTTTATAAGGTGAAATGTCATATAGAATCAGCCCTCACCTGCAGAGTTGTGCCTTTCACTGTCCTAAAGGAAATGACTTTTGAGTGAATTATCAGTTTTAGGAAGTCACTTAATGAGTTTGCGCATTCATTTTGTTGCTAAACTCATAAATGGCATCATTTGAGGAAGGATTCACCTGTTAGTTTGGTTTTAGAAAAAAACTTTGTTAAATGTGCAGATCCTGCATCAACAGGGGTGTAGGTTGTAGCCATGTTGGTCTAAGGACATAGGCAGAAAAGGTTCTTTGTGTGAATCTGATATCTTTTATTAGACCAACTTAAATGGTTGGAAAACAATTTTTAAGCAAGCTTTCAGGTTCAAAAACCCTTCGTCAGGCTAAGGAAGTTTCAGCAGTTGGTGTGTGCTCTTCCTGGATGGAAGGAAAAGTAAAGCAGCCAGAGGCTGGGCTGGGCTGCAGACAAGACAGGTAGTCAGTGAAGATGTAGACTGAGAAGTCAGTGGGTGAGAGACAGGCTGGGTGTGGGGAAAGAGAAGGGGGATGAATAGTGGAGAAGTACCTGGGAGTGACCTGTCAGACATGTTATAATTTGTCATAAATCCGATGTCTGTATTTAGTCCATGATTTTTAGTATCCAGGAGGTTGATGAAGTGGAGTTCATAGGCTTGTCTCTGGGAAGTGTTTTGTAAGTTCCCTTTGAGGATCAGGACTGAGATATTGGAGAGAGAGTGGTTTTCTTGTGAGAAATGTGCCCCACT